>NC_136065.1:844207150-844762885 GCF_964261635.1 Lissotriton helveticus
TTGTGCTCAGATCTGCAGAGATCATGAGCCTTATCAAATCCACATAGCTCTGCCCCATACAGTGATGTACTAACCAATTTTGCATCATAAACCTGGAGGACTGGGGCTACCGGTCTGCTGTGTGAGAAGCGATATTCCCTCCCAAACGTTCCAACTACTCGTTTGTATCCCATCAACATCTTTGCTAGGTGGGGCTTCCATGACAGTTAGAGAGTCGGACACCAAGATAGGCAAAGGTGCCCACCCTTTCCCGAGGTATCCCACCTGGTAGAGGGTTGCTTTTGTAAGACTTATGTGGGTTGAAGGCCATGAATTTGGTTTTTAGGGTGTTAATAACCAACTGTACTCACAATATTGTATCCAAACCCAAATGTAGCTCCTAAAACATCCTCAACTCCTTTAGGTGGTGTATACCGCAAAATGCGGGAAGAAAGAAATTCCTTTTGTTATTTAACTCTCACACACCTTATTGGTGTCATGCTTCATCATTGGGTTCACCCTGGCTCCTAAATGTCAGGGTGGGCTCAACCGTATTTCAGGGAGCTCTTAGGAGATGTAGGCCAGGGAGACTTAAAGATAAAAATCCTACTACACCCCCAGGTATCCCTTTATTATTGGGGATGTAGTGGATATTAAAGTGGTACAAAACGGGTGTTCTTGAAGGTTATTGTACTAAGACCCTAAGAGACTGCCAACATTTTTCAGCCCAAAAATTCAGAGGCTTAAATTGGTCACAGGCTTTCATCAGGACACAGCAAATATTCCCTCCCTGATGTTGACCAAAAAATGTTTTTCTTGACCTATGTATTGGTGTTTGAAGGTACAGAAAGCTGCAGCCCTTATGACAATAATCACAATAAAATCAATGACAGTGGGGAGAATACTTATCTCCCTTCTTCTGTTAACGAAAAATTCCGCCCAACTTGAGGGGAATGAAAATATCACATGGATCATGGTGGGGTAGCCTTGTAGTCGAACATACTCTGACTGCCCGTAGTCAACCTATTTTGTGTCAGTGAGCCCCGGCATTCCTATCCTCACCTACACTTCTCTTACCCCTTCTTGTGGACAGTGGGGGATTCTCCACTGCCACCTGTGGGTTATAATGTTAATAACCAATCCCCGGTTGTCACAAAAGAGATGGAACCTGTTGAGTAGTCGCTGCAACCCTGCTGGGGTCTTAGACACCAGCAAGGTGTTGTCGGCAAACAGGAGGGTCTTTCCTTGACACCCCCCAAGGTTGGTGCATCTGCTGGGTCTTCTTACAGAAAGCTGACCACCTCATTCATGTAGAGAGAGAACAGGGTGTAATCTACCAGAATCTCACCTTGTTTATTTGGAATTCAGGGGGAGATTAGAGTGAGCCCTGCACAGGTGAGAACTGACCGAGGTAGAATGTGGAGAGCTTTCTCTAGATTTGGTGATTATGTGTGGTGACAGTTGCCCTCACCAAGATGCGTGGGGACAACTGTTCTGGTCAAGACATGTGGGGATGGTCACTGAAGCTGTATTGACCGCCAATCTTCTCAAACCCTAAATATGTTTTGTATTTATTCATAATATTTTGTTATAAAGGAAAGGTGTAGCTTTGTAGCTTCATGGAATGTAGAACCTCACAGAATCCTTACCTATGTCACCTGCAGCCCTGGGGGAGGATTTCATGAGACTCAGATATAAGTTGACTGGCCTGTGGGACATCAGTTTATGGGTTCCCTTCCTTAATAAGCCTTTTTTACTTCCTTGCTGTGTCTCCGTGGTCATCAATATGTTGTTCCTGTCTAAAGTCACCTTCTTGAAGTTGGTAGCACGAGGGAGTCAGGTTTTCTGATGTCCTGGCTGTATCTCACCAACCACATCTAAGAGCAAATGTTCAGAGCATGGGGAATCCATTATGCCTCCTACCAGGGCCTTCGGAGTGTTGTCCAAGAGACATTGTCAATGAAGGGTTTGGTTCTTCATGTCTCCTGGAGTTATGGCTTTTGACTCTCTTTCAACAGCTCTTGGTTAAATGTCCTCTTTCCATGTGCAGCAGAGATGTTTACACACATTTCAGCTCATTCAGATGGTGGTCTTTCCTTCCAAGCGGAGCTGGGCTTATCTGACCTGCGATCTAGACAAAGGTTCCTGCTCTTTCTTTGTAAAGAAGCCTTGTTCCTCTTTGTAAGTTTGGTTACATCTTTTGAATCAGAATTCAAGAATCGGAAATCCTGAGTTGTTATTTATTTAAAGTTTACATTGCCTAGTGTAATGATTTATGGGACTTTGGGAACCGCAAGCCCCTCTCAGGAGCATGTGAAGCCATAATAATCTACATGATTGGCACCCAGGAAGCCCGTGGATAAGCCTGTAGGCAAGAATTGCCACTATTTGTCAGCTCCCACCACTACATGGACCTCAAGATTGGCGAACAATGGGTAGGAGTGTTGCCTGGAAATGGTGGAAATGCAGGGTCATGCAGCACATGCTTCCTATTGCTTTTGTTTCCTAATACGTTTGTCTGTCATTCAGTGAGCACACAAATTAGGAGAGATTTAGCAAAATCATAGCGGCACAAAAAAATATTGAAAAGAAATTGAGCTAAAGAACACACACTTATTGGCATTGCAGAAGCCAATTTTTCCCCCCAAGAAAACAACTATAATTGCTGCTCTAGGACTAAAAAAGAGCCTTAGTGAATCCCTACACTTTACTTTATACAGCATAGCTACCCTTCTGCGTACACAGATAACCTTAGGCATAGGAGCTATCATGAGGCATTAGAACACAAATAATCTTTGAAATTAGCGCCATCCATTGCGGCAAAGGGATGAACCCGGTGAGAAGATCTATCCCTCTGGTTACAAATACCACTATAGCCATCGTCTCTATCTCCTGAAACAACAGTAGGGAGCAGAGTTGCCCATCAGTGTAGCGTCAGGCATCAGGTTACACACACTGTCTTATCCTACAGGAAGTAGTGTGGATGGGTCACAGCACATGTTAGCAAAAGTGATTGTTAGCAGTAAGGTTGGGTTAAGAGTTGATATGAGTTAAGGTTTGCTTACAGTGATTACTGAAGCTCATATTAGACGGTTGCGGGCAGTGGGATGGTAAACAACGTTTACCCCGAAAATATTTCCTTGCAGGGATTCACAAAGCGGTCGTTACAATGACCGCGTTGTGATTCTGCATACCATTACTCCGCAAGTCGTAACAACAACTTGCGCGAGGGGGGAGGTGTTGGATTTAAAATCCAACACCTTCCCTAGTGGGAATCACAACGCGGTCGTTGTAACGACCGCGTTTTGATTCCCTGCGGGGAAAAAGGCTGCGGGATTTTAACACATATTCCAGTGGGATTGCTCTGAATCAGGCTGGAGATAGCTAAGCAACATCTTAAGGTTTAGTCTTCATGCTAATGTCAGGATAGTATTGGGGTTATCCTTATCCCTTAGTACAATCTGAGACAGAGGGAGGTAAAGAAGACTTACAGGGAGGGATAGGCTTGGGGATACTTTAAGTGGCGGCTACAGCCATATAAAGTGGGGGATGGGAATAATAAAAATTAAATAAAAAAGACTTACCTTACTGTGCCGGCTGCCCCAGTGCTCCTCTGCCAAGCAGCACAGAGAACAGGCTCCAAGGCTCCCCCACCCAATCCCAACGCTGCTCTCATGCTACACCAAGCATAAGAGAGGCGCCAGGATTGGCCTAAGTGGGCTGGTCTGACGTTCACTCAGGCACAGGGAGTCTGTGCCGTTTCTCCACCCAGCTATGGACCACAGCTGGGTTGGAAAACCTAAGTGCCCATGTCGGATTGGCCGTCCTAGCCGAGCTGGCCAAACCGACATGCACACTTAACAGAGCCCATCACTCCTCCTCCGTCCCATGGCCCGGCCCGCCCGCCCCTAGATTGGCTCAGTCAGTAAAATACATTTATAATAGAAAAATTGCATTAACATTTTATTTTGCTGGCTCGCAGTGGGTTGGCACTCCTTTGCCATTACAGAGGAGCCGCCGCTGGATACTGTAGTTTTAGCATTACAGTTGGATTGAGAGTTTGGAATAGCTTATGCCTAGCATTAATATGAGCCATTTTCAATGCCTGAGAAAGAAAGAAAGTCGAGGAATGACTCTGAGGCTGGAACAAAGCTAACAATGTGTTCTTATTTCCTCCAGCTCTTCCTGTTCACCATGGTGAAGCTCGGCATGAACCTGGAAAAAGGGGAGAAGGAGCCAGGATCAGAGGAAGCTTTCGATAATATCCCTCTGATTGCACCTCTGGATGTCAGCCAATTACAGCAGCCATACCCAGACAAGGTAATGCAACAATGATACCGAAAGTGGAAAAATGTAGAGTAAAAGACAGCTCAAGAGCTGAAGGCAAATCTCACAGCTGGAAATAAGGTAGTTTAACAATCTCTACTTACAGAGGAAACATCATCAGCAAACACAATAGATGGTTATTATAAGAAACTCCAAACAAGAAATGAGGTGAACCACAGCAGTGGAAAACAAGGTTGTTCCACACTTTCAGAAAGTAGACAAAAATAAATGTATCAAACCCCTGACACAGAAAACAAGGTAATGTAACAACCAGTTATCAGAAAATAAACCACCAGGCAATAAGGTGAGGAGACAACCACTAGAGAACAGAAATCAACGTAAAACCAAACAGAGAGCAGACAGCTATGTCATGCTGCAACTACCAGAGAGCAGTAGACAAAGAAATGCAAGAGCACAAAATAGCACTAGCAAATTTAAAACCCTGCTAGAGCAGCATATAAATTAATTTGCCAAGCACACAGCCCATACCACAAGAGAAGTTGTCAACTCCCAAAGAAAAGAACAAATGCAACGTGAAAATGTGACTAATTTAAGGAATGATTTCTGTAGTTTTGTAACAACCCATAGAAGGTAGAAACCATTATAAATAGATCAAGCAACTACACTGAACAGAAAAAGGTGAAATGTCATAGGAAAATATGTGCAGGAGGGGACACCTTCCTGCATATAAACAATCATTCCCCCAACGCAAACATCCTTGCACTATGGTGCAAGGGTGCCTGAGTTGGCGCTAGGCAGCTAGATTTAGTGCCAGCGCTAGGGAAAACGCAGGGGTGTGCCGCATTTTTGTGAATACACCGCATCGCTGCATTTTCAGAATGACTGAGAGTGGCGTTAGCAATGTTTGCTTAACGTCATGCTTCGCCATTCCCTCGTAAATATGCCCCTATGTCTCTTGCATAACTTAGGGCACTTCGGAATGACCCTTTTGGTAAACCGAGAGCCCCACCATCTGCATAAAAAGAAACTGATTCATGCGAAGCATCATAAAAGGGTCTTTAGTTCATGATCTAGGGACAAAAAATAATAGGATGGCATCATGTTATGCTTCACAATAAAGAAAAAAAACATGAAAAGTACTCAAGATCAAATACCTCATATCTTCATGAATAGAACACAATAATGCTGTTTTAAATGTAAAAGAAGCTTTAAAGTGTAAGCAGTTTTCTTATATTGGCCACAATCCACAGCACTTGGCCCTTGATATTTTCACCTTTAGTCCGGGGATATTTTACAACGCTTTTCTATAAACTGAAAGCAGATTTGTTTACATTTGCCCTTAACACACTATCCAAAAATGACAGATCACTAGAGTACTCTTGCTGCAGTAGAGTGCAGCGCTAATACAAGCATATGGTTTGAAAAGTTAGAGAATTTAGAAGGCTGAGAGGTCCATGGAATAGCCATCCTTCCACTTTATCTACCATCTCAGCCTTGTTATAGACTCACATAGAGCCCGTACAGCTAAAATATCTGCACGTTTGCCTTATACACCATTAGAACAATGGAATGTTGGGAGCTACCTTGAAAAGAATGGAGTGCTCCGGCAGAGGCGGCTCCTGCACTAGGGCAGAGGAGCGTCGCCCCACTGTTTTCTCAAAGTGCGAAAAGCAGAAACTTAAAATGGTAATAACTACCATTTTAGGTGTTTGTATGTCAGTACAACGCATGCTTTTACCCCGCATGCCATTACAACGCGGGGTTTAAAATGCAAGTTGTTACAACGACTTGCGTTGGGGGACGCTGGATAGTGGAATAGTTTAATTTTCTATTCCAACTCCAGTCCCCGTGGATAGTAGGGAAGGTGTTGGATAGAAAATTAAACTATTCCCTATCAACAGCGCCCTCCAGCTAAAGTCGTTGTAACGACTTTCATTGTAATCCCCGCGTTGTAATGGTAGTGCGGGGTAATAGTTGCGTCGTAAAGGATGTTCCCCTTTTAGGTTTCTGCTTATCGCACTACTAGAAAGCAGAAGGGTTTGGTTGGGGGATCTGCTCTAGGGCAGGGGAGGAGTGGCTTGCCCACTGCTGAAGGCACTGACTGTTTGGTCGGCCCTCTGGGGCCACCCAAACCAGTCATGCACACTCTCCCCTTTCTCTATGTAGGCTACATGGAGAAAATGGCCTCCCCATAGGCACCTGGCTGGGCTCAGTCCCGACCAATCACAACGCTGCCATTGCATTGTTGTGATTGGCTATGGGGAGGGGAGGGAGGCTGCCTGCTTCCAGTTCCTGTGGGAGGCAGGACAGCAGGAGAGCAGGTCAGGAGAAGAGACGACACAAGTCCAGGGAAGGTAAGTTTATTTTATTTTTTAATTTAATCACCCCCCTGTGCGACCCCCCCACCCACGAGTCATGCCGGCCATGACTGTGTTCCTGGCTTCTAATGGCCGGTAGAAGCCCAGAGCTCCAAAATTCCAATGTTTGTTCACAGCTGTAGCTGTGAACAAAAGGCCTCACGGAGTTCCTCGGGCTCCATGAGGCCTTTGTTTTGCAAATTAGAGCATTCTGCCCTCTAGGGAATGTTCTAATAGCCACAGAGCACCCCATAGCAGGCACTACCAGTCATTAAAGGCCCTCTCCCTTGTTACAGGTCCTCACCTTCTGCTCGGGCCTTTAACGTTGGAGGGGCCTTTAATGTCCGGTAGAGCCCGCTATGGCAGGCTCTAAGGCTATATTTATAAGAGTTGCAGACGTTGAAGTACCAACTTCTGGGCATCCGTCCTATGACAGTTTTCATTATGGCCTTTTAAAGTGGTGGATGTGTTTTCCAGATTATTCATTGTGTGGCCCAGGGCAGGGGCGTAACACAGGCCCCTGCAGCGCCCACGCTTCAGGGGCCCCCTCACTCTCAGCGGAGGGAGACGGCTGCAGTTGTTGAAAATTAGTACGGTTTGGTGAACATTATCTGCGCCATCTTGCCTCTTCCCCTGATGCCACACTTTTGTCGGGCGCACCCGCCATTTTAAGATGCCCTGATCAGAGCGAACCCTTTTGCATGCCGCTGGCCCCTGATATAGCCCTTCGCCCTCACTAAGCCTGCACGCTGACCAACCCCCTGCTTGCACCTGCCTTGAATCATAAACCCCTCTTCGGCGCTGCTCTGCCCCAGGCCCTCATCCTGTTCCCAGCGCGACACCTCCCTTCTTCCCTTTCATGATCCCCGGCCCTTAGATGCAAACCCCCTTTTTTCCCCGTGTGCCCGTTTGTCTTCCCCGTTCCCAGGCCGACACCCAGCTCTGCCGATACCATTCCTTGCCCCTCCCCGTACAATAGAAAGCTTCCCCCATCAAAGGATCCCCGGGTTGATCAAAGCCCCCACTCCATGAGATCCGATCAAACCCCCCACATTCCGTGAATCGGCGGAATACCCAGCTGCGCGATACTCATCACCTGTTGTGACTAGGGTGGGGACTTCAACTGTAAATGTGTGTGGGAACGGGCCCAAAGGGGAGTTCCGGGAATGTCTTTTCCATACATCAAAGCTTTAACATGAATATGTAATCTGCAATAGAGTCATAAAACAGTGTATAAGAGGCCAGGCCTCAGAAATGTAGCTAGAGCACCTCAGAACGATACCTTCTGCCCGTTTTGTTGTGTTCTCCTCCGGAGAGAATAAAAACCTTGTTTCCTGCCTTCCAGTCTCCAGCGCCTGCCTCTTCATTTCTTAAATAACTAGAGGGTCACAGAGGCAATACCGCCGGGCAAATACCGATTGTCCCCGACCCGACTCAGGTTTAACACAGTGCGCCTGCAAGTAAGCCTCTACCGTCTTCGCAAATAAAATGGTGCTCCTGCATGCACAGCCTCCCCAAGTTCCCATAAATTAAACTGTGTGCGCATGCCATGGTGACCGCCTCTAAGCCCCTGAGTCTTCCCTCTCTTTCAGTCTCGCTCCTCAGTGAAAACCAAGATTTCAAGAAACGGGTATTACCCTCTCTTTCCTCCGTTCGTTTATTTGCTCCCCAGTGAACTGGATCCAAAAAAGAAAAACATTTTTCCTGGAAACGTTGTCTTTTTCTGACACAGGTGCAGCCTCGGGGTGGAGCGAAATAAAACATTCCAAATGTGAAAATAAATGACTAATTAAAGCAAGACAGAGTGTTTGCAAGGTCGCCAGATTGATTTATTTACACCTAAACACATTAGCGCCACTTTACAGTGTTTGCCAGTGAAGTGATACTTTTGTTTTCTCCTCTCTCTTTGAACAACAATGTTTTCCCTGTGTGGTAAAGTGCACCTTGCCTGGAGTTACTGAAATACCTGCTTGATGGGTGAATTGGTAAACCAAATGTGTACAGCGACTGTGTGTTTACGAATGTGGTCTTTTTAAACCATACTGCCTATGTTTTGAAAGGATATAAGCAATGGGCACTGAAACGGGTCCTGTAATCATGGCCTTACCTTTTCATGCAAAAGCACTCACTAATTTCAGAATATTGAGAGTAAAAGGAAAAAAGGTAACTATGTTGTTCCTGCTTACATTTCACATGCTTTACTTAATCTTGCCTTCCCTATGAGTGTTTGCGTTTTCTAGGATGTTAATTTTTTTAGGCAGCATATTACTCTTGGCTAGTGCATATTTAGAAATGAGTCACATCCAAGTGTTTATAGCGGGTCAGTGCTGTGCAAGTTTCTCTAAGTGGGGCAGTATGGTGTTCAGTGGGGGAGAGGATGTGGCGCTATGGTTAGAGCTGCTGAAGTGGAACTGGTGAACCAGGTTTAGCCTTAATGACCAGGCTCCCAGTCGACTCTCCTGAGGGAGCATATTCCTGTGCTACACCTTAGAAGGCGCCGCAAGATCTTAAAAGCCCTGGTGTCTTAGCACCAGCAGGTGGACCCTAGCAGTGGCAAGTGCGGATTAACATTGAAGGCCTGTCCACCACTATCCATGAAGTTCACCTCCAGTCTTGGGGACAGACCTATGAAGCAGCACACCATAGAGTGGCAGTTACTCTGTCACTGAGGTCACAGAACCATTGAGCAGGGTGGCCCTAGGGCAGTGCGACCGCACCGGGCCCTAACTTCAGGTGGGGGTGTCGTGTTTGTAAGTATAATATGGTTTTAAAAGCACTTACTGCCTCCTTCCAGGCCTCCAAAATTTTTGGACAACAATAAAAATGTCTTGATAACTCCAGTGATTAATATTCTTAGTAGAGAGAGATGGTGTTTTGTCTAGTGGAATGTTTTACTCATGAAAAGGAATGGCAGAGGTGTAATGTCCATGCTGCTAAGAACATGTGCCATGCAGATCACAAAGTGCACATAATGTGAATAGGTCAATGGGTTACTGCTTTTGTCAGAGAGACCCTATTGTTACTTGCAGTTAATAAGTTATAATCCTAACATAGAATCTTGAGGTATGAACTGTCATGTAAGAGCTGCATGCAAAGTCCAAAGAAAAATTAGAGCATTATGTTTTTTCCCCAGTCTTCGATTATCCTAGTGCTGCAAAAAAGGGTTCATTTGGGTGGAAATCAATTCTGATTATTAAAGAGAACCCCCAACCATGGTATTATGTTTTTAATTCTGAGTTTGTGTTTCTGCACTACTAAACTATGCTGCCTGCTAGTATGGTTGTCATGTGACTCCTACACCTTGTAGTCCTTTGTATTATGTAACATTTCCTACACAGTGATTTACACACATATGAATGTTTGTCTCTGTGTAATTTGTGTGAGGTAAAGTGCTCTGACAACCTACACTGGTATTAGTGGTGCTGTAAATTTTCTGATACATTATCATTTTGAAATTTTTACACATGCTAACAGTCTCTGCACAGATTTTTCCTTATTAGTACTAGTGGAACATACAACTGCAGCAATGAGAAAGGTGACCAGTAAACCTTTGCAAAGGGCCCTCCACTTCACAGCAGTACAAGTCACTTTTTTAGTAACTTTTGATGTGTTTGAGCTATAAACAATGTATTAGTTAAAATCGTCAGATTATGCAGCAGATGATGTATTATTTGGCAAATATGGCAAAGCCATAGTTATGTGGAAAACATTTGCAAACTATTATATATTGCCATTCATGTTTGAACTGTTGTTATGGAAAAAGGGAGGAGAAGTGCTGATGACAAATACTCCATGACTGGGAGACAAATGGCTTGTGATTCCACTTTTAAGGATGTTTGGGACATTCTGTGATTGGAAACGTGTCCCACTTTGTGAATGTATTTTAATGTCAATAACTCATATTTAACCTTAAATAAACATGTGTATCTATTGGTTAAATTAAATAATGTAATAAGCTGTAACAGGTTAGTGAAATGGGAAACAAATAATAAAAATTGGGATATTTTGCTCTTTCTGCCACACCTCTCACTCCGCCCACTGACCTAATCCATTGGTTATTCCCGCCCTCTGATTCTCCTCCCACAGTTCCCCTACTTTTTTTCCCCCACTTCGACCAGTGCCTGGCACTAACATGCATTAGAGACAACTGTGGGCTTTTACCACTGGGTCTCTTAGAGAATGACACCTCAGGTCCATACACGGGGGCTAAACACAGCACGTTTCTGGGTTCTCCGCACAACGAGTTTGCTATTTGATGCCAGACTTCTGCAGTTTGTATTGAGGAAATAAAACATCCCCTTGTGCTTGTATAAAACATAGCTGCCAAGTGGCATTGGCACCATGTCATGTCCATTCATAGCTTTTATCCAACAACTCTTTGCATGCTGGAATGTTTAACCCCTTACTTAGATGGTCACAGCACAACTCCCAGAATCCAAGGCGCTGTTGGCTTAAATTCCAGGCCTGGCTGCCGTTGTCACACGTGATGATAGAGCCATTTGGAGGCAATGGTGAATCTGAAATGTAAAAGGCGTGCCTATACTCTTAGTAAATTGTAAATACCGCCAGTGTTGACACACTGAGGTCTGAGGCCTCTGTTTGTTATGAAGTAAGGCCCAGTCTGGTGGTTCAGGTCAGTCCTTGTGAGGGAAGCTGCTGGACTTGTTTTTACCATGCACTTTGAAAGTATTTTTGCCTTGATGCAAGAAGAAAATGTGATTGTTTTACAAAACATGCTTGATTTTTGTATATTGCTGGACTGGTGATTGCTTTATTTTGCACTTTGAAAGTATTTTGTGTTTACCAACTACAGTTTGTATAGATTGTCATTAGGTACTTGCTGATATGGTTTGTTTTTATTCTACATGCAGTGTTATTTATGGTGTTGCTTGCACTTGTCTGTAATATGTGTACCTTAAATCTTGTATTTAGCATTGTTTACACTACAGAAATGATAAATTAAAACAGACAAACATCTGCATCAATGTTCTGAAGCATCCAAACAGTTTTCTCCCTCAGCCTTGTTTGCCTGCCTGTTTTGCAGTGCTTACTAATAAGACATTATGATTGAAATTGCTTCCTCAGTTCACATTATTATCATGCACAAACAACCCTTGACAGTCGCTAGTGTGTGGCATGCAGATAATTCACCAGTCTATTTCTCTTGACTTTCACAGGATACTGAGTTATAGCTTGTGTACTTCTCATGTATATTGTCAGTCAAGTTTTTATGGAATTGCAGGTTTGGGTTGGACTTTCAAAGTTTCAAGGTATTGTCAATTCTATTTCAGACTCTTCATAGTTGTTCTTTGTTCTTCAGCCATAGGCAGTTCCTGAGACAATAGGATCACTCCTTGGCATTGTTCTGATTGCTGCCTCAGTTAAATAATCTGCATTTGACAGTATTGTTTCAAATGGCATAGCTTGTATATTTAAGAGTGTTTCCTACGTTCTCATTAGAACTTAGAGAAAGACAATATGGAGGCATTTCATTTAAATGTTGGAGGTTTCAAATCAAAATATGCTAGATTTCTGGGTGGTAGGGCAACGTGGTAGATGGTGGGCCACGCCGCCGGGGGAAGAGGCCCCCTCCATGTGCTTTGCAGGGGGCCCCCCTCAAGTTTCGTTACCCCACTGGCCCAGGGCGATGTGCTCTTTGACTAGTTCAACTCTTTAAACTTATTACACCAATTGGATTTTCTGTTAAAGCTGCCAAACCACATAACTTTGCTTCTCTGGTGGTTTACTGTTATGATTATCGTACAAATACAGCTTTATATGATCTAGTAATAATTGCAGTGTCACCATAATATGGTTGAGCAAAATTAACTCATTAACGTGGACAGGAATATACATTACTCTAATTTTGGTGGGAGTACCGACCACCTACAATAAAGTCTGGAACTGTCATATGTCAGAATTAATTTGGCCAAGTCATCATCATTTCTTGCATCAACTGTGGCCCATTCACATTCATACGTGAGTACCATACCTTCCGTAATTCTTGTGGTACACCCCTTTTTCACAATAAAACAACTAATATCTGTCCACAGTGCCAAATCCACAGTTCATGTCAATGCACCTCAATACAAAGGAGGTTGATTTTTTTTCAGGGCTAAGGTTATCAAATTAGAGAGCACAGTCATGTTTTTGAGAGCATAGTGATGCTTACAGACTACCGCATGTGCATCTTCTGCAGTCTAGTAACAGGGCGCCAGCTGAGGTTTGGGAGCAGGGCGTGACCAGAGGTGAGTTCCGTGGCAAACCCTAGCTGCCCACAGCCATGCACTCTGGGGACTGGTTGACCACAGTGGATTGGGCAAATGGCCTGTCCAAACCCATATCTGCAGATCTGGCACCAAGCAAATGAAATTTGAATGGGTCAGTGGGATCAAGGCATGGGGATGCCATTTTGGATTATAGACAAGACTCTTCAGCCAATCACCACTGCACAGGCCATGTGCAAAGGAGTTCGCTATCTGTAGATGGTTGGGTGAAGGGCCTGCCTAGAGGCCATGCCTTGCAGCCAACCCCAGCTGTGCATGGCCGAAGGCATGCACTGAGTGGGATAGTCTAGCAGAGGTGCAAAGACGAGCCTGCAGCCAATCCCTGCTGTGCACGGCCAAAGCAGGTGGTTTCATATTACGAACACAAGCAGCAAATGTGGCAATGTTCAGTGGCGGCTCCTCCACTATGGCGGAGGAGCCTCACCCCACGGCTTTGCAGCAGTGAAATAATAGAAAAATTACGTTATGTTATTATCATTTTTATTTGTTCCTACCACGGCAGTTTTGCTATACGGGGTGTGGCTGCTCTGCTCACAGAGGAGCAGGGTTAGGAGTGGTGGGCACACTGTAAATCTCGGGCCAGCCAAACAATCATGCCATTTGCATGTTATCCACCCAGGCTGCATTACAGCTTGGGTGGAGAACATGCCCAGGCTCCCATTCCCTGGCTAAGTGCCGAATCACTGGACACAGACCAATCACAACGCTGCATTGCAGCATTGTGATAGGTCAGGGGAGCCTGAGTACCTCCTGTTCCTGGCTGGGAGAGACACAGCAAGAAGACGGAGGAGAGGCGCGGCGACAACAGAGGAGAGACACGGCGAGGAGCTATGTTTTTTTTCTTCTTTTTTTACACTCCTCTCCTCCCCCACCTCGCCACCCCCGATCCGTGCCGGCTGCCACTGGCTCTGTTGCTATAGGGCAATGGTTCCCAAACTGTGCGCCACGGCACCCCTGTGCGCCGCCAAAACCAGCCAAGGGCGCCTTGATCGCTGATCATTATCACCTGCCCGGGGGCCAAGATAAACAGAGTCATCTCACTGCAAGGAGGGGGAGGGCAGCAGAGGGAAATACGGGGAGATAAATGGCCAGTCTGCCATTGAAGCCGCTTGACATCATCTGTAGGGAAATATATGTAAAACCACCTTTCATTAAACCATTACTCATTCCAGGATGAGCAGCAGTGTGCAGGATCTATACTTTCTAATTTTAAGACGCATTCAAACTTCAAGGTTATGAAGTACAAGAATTCTTATATATAGGCATGGCCATATAAATTATGTGATCTCACGGCCTCTGTGTTTTCTGCATATCTATGAATTTGATGCGTTTGTCATGCAACCCATCAGTTTGTGCACCACCTGCTGAGTTTAACACAACTTTGTTTCTAGCTCAACCGGATCAAATGTTACTATAAACTCAGCAATATGTGTTGATGTTACTATAAACGTGTTGCTGAGCAGTTGAAGGACCTTTGGAAATGTTGACTGGTCACCTTTAGTTTGCTTGCTGCATTTTGGTGTCAAGTTGGTACTAAGGTGAAACTTTTGCCCAGATAGCGCTAACATGCAAAAATAACAAAAAGGCCTTGTTGGGGGTTATGTGCAATATATAAGTACAATTACAATTACAATTATGACTACAAAATGTGTCATGTTAGTGTAATAATTTATCATGAGTGAAGAAATACACAGTAGCAGACGTTGCCCTCATTGAGAGCGTTTTCAGTTTGTTTCAGTATCTCGTCTCAGAGGACGTACCCAAGTCGATGGTACAAGGACATTAAGATTGATTGTATTTTCAAAAAATCGTGGTCCACAGTGTCCAATGCCCACAGTGATAGATCTTCTAATTTATTTGTGTTTCTGTCCATGTTTTCCAGTATTTATGAAGAAAAAAAGATTGGGGCTGCATAGCCCCCACGTTACCATCTGATACCTTCACTGTTTAACTGCCTTAGCACTTAATACGATCCTGTGTAATTCAGTCACTCTCATTCATGACAATAATACTCCATACTGTGGTTATTGCTGATGTTTTGCTGCTAATTACAGTGGTTTGAATAGGCAGACAGTATCTAACAGCACTAACTTCCTTGACTGGAGGTATAGCACCAGCAGTACTCTGAATGCCTTGGCATTCTTTTGATTGGTGTTAGTACATGAATCTATGGCTACAAAAATAGGCTTTGTCTTTCTTGACATGATTAGAGCTTCCTTTACTACTGGAATTGAACTGGACACATGTAAGCCGTCTGAGTGGACTTCGTGTCCAAATGAACCTCAGTGGTAGGTTACTGACCTGGCATATGGTGAAAGGAAAATTACAAAGCGAACACGCCTTTGCAATTCCTTATTGTATACTATACAGATCCCTAACTAGCTGATTTAAGGAACTCTACCAGTGGTTTCCAAACTGTGACTGAGACCCCCCAGTGCCACTGGATTCAGCTGGAAGTGTCCAGCTTCAGTTTAATCGCAAACAGATGCAGCCACTGTATGGCTAGAGGGCGCACAAGTATTGTGAAAAGTGAGAGTAGACATATCTTTGCATTGCATGCACTATTCTCCCTACCTTCATCCCAATTATTTTCAGGGATTAAAATGTAAGTGCTACTGAGGCCGGGATTACATGCACACACACACAAAAAATGTAGTGGGGAGCCGCGGTGAATGGCCAATTGATCAAGGGAGCCGTAGGTCAAAATAAGTTTGGGAACCACTGCTATAGGGTGACAGAAAAATGTGCCTTAAACTAGAATGGCAAAAATCCTTGTGCTGGCTTTAGGTTGTGCTCAGGAAGATCGAAGTAGTAGAGAGGAAGTAAGAGAGTGTGGTGTGAGAGTTGGGAAAAGGGAAGAGTGTCGTAATATATGTATAATAGATTGAGTTAGGATAGAAGAGGGCTAGTGAAAGGCAGGTGTGAATGATGAATGTGAGGGAGCTGGTGGTTAAAGAAAATGATAACGTGCAAATTAATTTGACATAAAAAGAAAATAAGAAGAGACTGAGATGTGAAATAAATGCAATCCGAAGAAGCAAACATTAGAGAGGGAGTTAAAGATAGAGAAAGGATGAGAGAAAAGGGAGTGAATAAATAGAAGTAGAGACTTGATAGAGAGAGAAAAAAGAGGTGTATCTAATAATGAGACATAGAATATAAAGACACACAATGGGAGGAAAAACAAATTTGCAGCATAGAGGTAAGCGTGTTTCTTTTTGTTTTTTGTAATTTTGTAGTTTAATGACAGTACCTGGCACGTCCCTTTTCCCCAATCCTCTTTTAAACCAGAAGAAGAGAAGTTATCTGTATTGGTAAAGCAAGGTCCCAGTCTTTGCAATCTAAGGTTCATTGACAAATGTGAATGCAGTGGTTGGATCTAACCGCAAGTGACAGCAGCAATATTGCTATGACAACAGGAGTTACAGCAATGACAGCAGATCTCAAAGTGACAGTAGCAAAACTTTCAGGATGCTGTCATGGAATTTCATCTAAGTGAGAATGGTGTCAGAACTCGCATATTCACTTACTTAACCACTTATACATTTCACTGTGAGTTAAGTACCCGCTTGAGAATTCTGTCTGTAACCTACATGCCACTTATGCTTTAACTCTACATGTTCTCAGAGGGATGGCAACATGTACTAGCCTGTCCTGCTAAATCTGTTCTGTCCGGTATGGACCACTGCACTTTCTGCCCTTGTAGGAGAGAGAAGCTTGCTTTGCTACTGCCATGTTCTACCTGTTTTGGGGGAAAGCAAAGCTTGCATTGCTGCTTCCTCATTTGTACATGTCCTCAGTGGCGTCGCTAGCTCTATGGCTTCCCATGGTGGTCACTGCGTTTGCCGCCCCACGGTGACTGTATTAAAAAGTACAGGGGTGCTGGCGAGAATCAGCGCCGGTTTCTGCCTGCGACGGCCGCGGAGGGCGATTGCCATCCCCTAGACGGGAGGTATGAAGGGAGGTTGGCGCCACCCCCAAAACTCGTGACGCCCAGGGTGGACTGCCCCCCTGCCCCCCCTTGCTACGCCACTGCATGTCCTGGGTTGGAGAAAACCTGAATTAGCTACTGCATATCTGTACATATTCTCTGAAGGATGAGTTTGCACTATTAATACCAAAGATGTACCTGTCCTATAAAAAAGTGATGTTTTGATGCTGTTGCCCCTTTTTATGAAAAAATAACGGATATATTAAATGACTTTGCATGATAGACATTACCTCACCTAAAGTAGGGAACCCATAACTAGGAACCAGTGAACAGCAGTAACATCAGAGGCTTTTAAGTGCTAGATGAGGAACCCATTGATGAAGCATACCACACTAGACTGGTGAGAGTTCATCATCCTATATGAGCATAATAATGTATTCCATAAGAGATTTGGATGTTTCTTCCCAGAATGTTCTACTTCTTGTGCGTTTAACTCTGTTTATGTGAGCTTTCAACAGTCCTTTGACCCCTCCTAATTTTCTTGGTTGTGTTAGCTCCTTGTATTGTACTAGTTCTGTATGCGTGAGAGAACCATGTGATGCTCCTCTGGGTACTGCCACTTGTCATTTACTTATTGTTTGTGTTGGGTAAGGCTGCACTGCTGTTACAATTGGTATACTTTTGTTGTGTTGTGGAGGTTGATAAAAAAAATTACATTACCCAAAAGACAAAGCATTTCACATTGCCAATGCTTGTATGAATTCATGATGTGAACGAAAGAATGAACTTGTACAAAATATAGAGAGCCAAGTATAGTTTTGATTTACTTGTGAAACAAGAAGTGTATTGAAATAGACTAGACAGCATGGTAAAATGTTAAACCATAGCTGAGAGGTGGCTCTATGTCATGAGTAACACCTTCAGCCAATTTTGTCATTTTAACCAACAGCACTTTGCATGTTGGTTTTTTGAGCATCGTTAAAAGCAAAAACCACATGCCTCACAATGTAATACTCTATTTGCTGAAAAACTACAAATAGCTGATGGAATTATATGCCACATGGTAGACTTGTGAAATGCAAAATAAAATGTAGTTCCTGTCTTTCTGTCTTTATGTTGTAAGCAATCAAGGGTCAAACAGCCCAGGGGGTGAGACGGCAGAACTAGCCTTTCAAATGCTGAAAAAAGCATCTCACTGCTGATAGGCTAACATTAACACTCCTTAGGAAAACTCTCCTCCATAACCCATCCTTTGTCCAGAAGTTAGTTTGATTTAGGCGGAGCACCTGTAACACCACAGGGATCCATCTTGCTTTAAACAGGTGCTCCACATGCTGCAGGTTCTGCCCTGCCGGGGCCACCCGCCTATCACAGTCTATATTTCCCTGTCAGCCTCAGTCAAAGTGTCCTTTCACCTTGAATGAACTACCCACAATCTTTCACCTCAATGCTGTCTCCTTGACTGCCCACGTCTGTTCACACCTTTCACACTTCCCTTTACTGCCCATTTCCTTTCTTGCTATTTTCCCAATCATTTTCTCTTGTGGCCTAGTCATACTTTCAAGATAATAACGCGCACCTTTCTCAGCGTTGCTCAGCAGGAACCACCCTCTTGCTTGCAGAGTGGCCAAACCTGTGACCTTCCTTCTCAGCTGAAATCTGCTCCAGGCATTATGGCCTGTTCCACTTTTTGATGAACTAATCAGCACTTTCCTGGCACCCGACGCAGAGGAGTCCCTTTCCCCTCTTTTGCTGTTCCCTCCTTTCTATCCCTTTCACCGGCCACTTTGAGCTCTGCCCAACCCCTCCCCCGGCCCATACGCCTCTATGAATATCCAGACAGCCCATTCTCATCTTTGTCTTTTCTCCACCATCCCATTGACTCCCAGGTTTCCTCTTCTTGATATTCCATCCTCAGCTTCTACTGCCATCCTCATTCCCACTTGGCTGTACCTCCTGAAGGCATGAGCTAAGACATGCTTCTGCTTGACAAGCCAGCAGACTTCTGCTCAACTTTTCTCCTTGATGATGGGACAAGAGCATTAACGTGAAGTTCTGCAGTGCACTTTGACCTACAGAGAAAATATCTTCTCCCATGGCCCAGGTGACCTTTCTACTAGCTCTTTCCCATTGGTATGTGAGAAATCAACATGTGCTCCTCACTACCACCACTGTTATCTCCAGCTGACTCCTTGTGCATGTTGTTGCAATAGATCCCCTCCCCAAAGGTACCCGGGATTTCCTTCTACTAACCCTCATAAAATATTAACTACTAACTCTGGCACCCAATGGCTGACCGATTATGTCTGACGTGCCTGTTTCATCCGAAATCTAGCCTTTTTTCCTGTAACACATCTTTTCTTAGCCTATTCTGCGACTCCCCTGATCCTTACACAGGTCTTTATCACTTAGTTGGCGCGGGTGGCATTATGTGTGCGCTTCTATTGAAGCCACAAACACTAGTGATCTTGTTTGAGGGTGTTAACCCCTTTCTCCACTAAACCTCCCAGAGAGGTCCCTAGGAGTCCAATATGTCTGTCCTGACTGCTCCTTTAATATGTGTTAGGTCTACTTTGATGACTAGTCCATGCATACCATGAGTGGAGGCAACAAATACTGGTGAGAGAACAAAGAGGCAGCCAATCTCTTCTCAGCTTTCTTCTCCCCCCCAGAGACTATCTACAAATGATTGTTCTTTTTAACATATATTTGACACATATTTACCCTGACAACTCACACTTGGCTATTTACCAACTTTCAATACCCTAAGCCTCATACAGTTTGTCAAAGTCCTTCCCTCCACCCCTCCCCTTTATGGTGGAAGCTTCTGCTTCTTCTGAGTCCCTTCCTTCAGGCCACCAATTCCCACCAGGCTAATCCCACTATAGTTGCCACAGTAGCAGTACTGTTGCTGCAGCACCTACTGAAGAGCGCCGGCTGCTTTTACTGATTTTGTGTGCATAGTCTGTGGCCTAGTGCAGATAGACGTGTAGAATGACCCAGCATCCCCAAGAAAAGAGAGCAGGATATGAGCCCCCCTCTGTCAAGCTGAAGAAGTCATAGGGATAGTTTTGATCCACTGTATCACACAACTAAGATCAGTGTAGCTGAACTATGATGTAGGAATGTTTAGGAATAGTTCTGATGCCACCATGTTGGGTGAGTATTTGACTAGTGTTTTGTTCATCCCTCAAACAAACGAATTTAGGGTTCTCGTGTTGAGAGGGGCTCTATTCCAGGGAGGATTTATGTGCTTCTGTTTTCTATAACTACGTATGCAGGAAAACAATGCTGCTTTTCAATTTGGTAAGGGATGGTTTGGCAAGTGCCTCCCCATCGACCTCCCATGAAATAATGATTCCTGGGAATTTGGTGATACATTTTTGTCTTAATCTCTTACCTGGAAAAAGAGATGTTTTTTCACACTGCTTACAGTCACAATTCTGCCTTGTAGATTCTGTCTCTAAGAGAGGCCAAAGTTGTATTTGCTTTGCGTGAAGTAAGCGACACTGACTGGCTGAAACCCTTCCTTCTACAGGTGATTGTAAAGACCAGGACAGAATACCAGCTGCAGCAGAAGAAGAAGAGGCGCCTACAAGTGCCCGGTATTAAAAGGCTCAACATCAACCTGTATGACGAGGTGTCGGAGAAGGTTAAGGTAATGCTAATCCCACTCAAGAACTCAGACCACACCACCGACGAGTGTCTTTGTTGTGTGATATCTCACCATGGGGCTGGGCGAGTGTACAGAATAATAGAGGTGGTATGAAGAATCCTTACAATTCAAGAGGTGATAGCAAGGAAATTAATACAAAAAGAACGACTGATGAACAGAATGCTAAACAATGTTAAACATTTAACCCAGTACAGAGATCTGGGCCGAAATCCATCGTTTTTTTGCTACCCATGCCATTCCAGTTAAAACACAGCCATATGCAAATCAGGCTTGACCCTGCTCCCCATGGGAACAGTCCAGCTCAAAATACAAGGTCAGGTCCTCCCTGGATCGGAAACAAACATCCTGGGACCGTTTTCGGGGTTTCACCCCTCATCAGCCAGGCTAGCTTGACTCCAGTGGCATGGAAACATGGGACCCAAGTGTCTTAGATAAACTAATATTTATTATGAGTGATTGTTCTCATAATTATAAGCAACTAACAAATAAAATCGAGAGAAGGGTGAACAGCAGGTACACCCCAATCATTGTTCATCATACATCTGTAACCAATTAAATCCATGTCCCTGTGTTATATTTATTTGGTTTAGAGCTGGTTTTTAGTATTATTATTTCAAAACACTTTGCCAAGACAAGTATAACTCCTGCATACCTTTATGCCTGTATGCCTCAAATAGGAGTTCTGTCAGTAATTGGCCCATCTGCCTCACCACACACCAATGCCAAACCGTCTTTGATTATTATGGCCTATTGAGAAAGGAGGGACTCCTAACACTTGGCATCTGCGCTTGTTACACAGGGCAGTAAACAATGTTTCTTTTCAATTTAGCATGAACACAGAAACATCTCTGTTGTATCTTTTTAGTTCCGACGCTACAAAACTACACAAGGTCACTCCTCTTGCATCAGATCCCTAGCTACAAAACAGACTAAAAGATACAGAGAATGGGAACATGCTTTCTCTGGCTATTAATGTGCGCAACAGAAAACTATGTGGCAGTCGAACATTAGCAATTTGTTTTCAGAGAGCTAAAACGCCTGTTTTAATGGAGGCCTGAGTTGGAAGCCCTAAACCTTCATCATGCGTCCCAATGCATTTACCATGTTGACATAGAGCAACGTTTTATGTTATATTATCTAAGCATATTTTAAAATATATATGTAAAAAAGTTTACCAGATGTCACCACCTTTTTTTCTGAAATTGTCACTTTTGACAATTTCCCCCCATCTTTTATGCAGGTTAACTCTTAACAATGGATAACTAACCTATGTCACCACCTTTTTTCTGAAATTGTCACTTTTGACAATTTCCCCCCATCTTGTATGAAGGTTAACTCTTAACAATGGATAACTAACCTATGTGTAGAGTAAATGATAAGCATCCTGAAGCCAAGGACTGCGCTTCTTTAAGAGAAAAATCGGTTCAGTGAGCATTAAGAGTGTGGGGCTTAGCTTGCCCAGTACTTCAGACCCATCAATTCTTCTTGCTGGTATTCTTCAGTGAATCATTTACTGCCAAACTGTGTGCAGGAAAATGTAAGCCAGTCTTGCACTTGTTTGCTACGACGATAGTCGCAATGGAACACCAGAATATCGTATCACCTTCTTCAATAACAATAATATTTTCCCAATTAGCTAACAGGCACTAGCACTTCTAATAATTAATAGAATACTCACACTGCTATCTCAGTTTACTTTTCTTCACATGTGTATCACTACTCGGGCCCTCAGCGCCTGGATACCCTCGCAGGTGATTAGCCGCACTTTACAAATTCACATAGCATAACATACTGCCCTTGGGGCGTGCCTTGCCAGCCTATCTCCTTGCCCTCAAATATTGCTGAAGGTTGGTTCACACTTCTTGATCAAACCATCTCAGACAACTCTCCTGGCTGCATCGCTTCTTCACTCCACCACCGTCAAATACTCAAAACAGGTAGCCACTTACTACGGCTGCTTTATCACATTAACCTCTACTCTTATCTTCTCAAGTCCTTCCTGATGAATCTTCTTCGCAGCCATCTCTATTTGCTCCTACTGAATATTTCCCAGTTTATTACACTCTATCTCTCTGTCTTTATTAATTATTTGATGGCTTCCGTTCTTTGTATTCGCTCCAATACCGCAACCAAGCTGAAGTAACTTTTTCTTCCACAGATCTCTTGACATTTAGGAAGAGTCTAAAGACTTGGCTTTATAACCTGTAACTCGCAGTCCACTGGTTCTTTACCAAAGGGATAATAACTAGCACCAGGACATTTCCGGGTAACCGTTGCGCTCTATAAGTTCAGATAACATAACATAACAGTATTATCTTACTACCCCTCCATCCGCTAACATGGTATATAATACTGGCATTGAATGCTATCTAACTCAGCGTTTAAAACTGTGCTCTATTTGGAACTCCTCACCCAAAGACTAGTCACAGGAACTGCACTTACACTGGTCCTTGGGAAGGTCTCAACCCCCTAAGCACCTAGACAGGAAAACCCACAATGTGGGGACACTCTCCACTTTGAGCCACCCACCTTGTAAATGTGAGTGTGTGCTATGTATAACAAGCATTTCCACGTACTTAGTCATTGATTTGTAATTGATTTTACTGTCCTTTTAAGATGATGTCATTTTATTCAGCTCATCCATTACCCACAGTGCTACTGATCTCACTGAACTGGATGATTATATCCAAAGCGATCTGCTAAAAGTACTCTGCCCGTAACCCTGTGAAGTGAGGACCCTACATCAATTTTCTTCGCGCTGCTGTGATATTTGCTAACTTGGGTGTTTGTTGAACAGAGTGCAGCCTTGCTGTGGCTTCAGTGTATTTGAAATGCTGGTTGTTGGAGCTGCAAAGGCAGGTGAATCATTCTTGCCAGATGCATAACAGTGATTGTTCAAGACACCCAGTAGACGTTACTCGTGAGGCTAGTTAGGAGGACATTTATGAATGGGATGTCCAGGTAGCCCATATGCTAAGTTGGTCTGGAGTAAGCAGAAAGAGCAAGTGCTGGATCCAAATCGCTTTGTGAATAGTGGGAGAGATACACAAACTTTAACTTCCTTGCATTTGAGGATTGTTTGAGCAGGAAAGCTTAAACCCCTTGCTGAACCTGTTTAGAAACTTCAGCGCTTTTTTACAACCCAAATCACAGCAACGAAGTGACCTTTCACCATGTTCCTTTAGCTTGAATCTCTTCAAGCTGGTTGAGGAGACTTCGCACAAGTTTCCAATGGGAGATTAGGGATGACCTAGAGCTTGCATGAATAGTGTGCTCTTTCCCTAGAACGTTGGATGGAATAAATCATAAAGAGTGATGAATATTGATATGTTTCGAAAGAAGCTAACATAGTATGCATTAGTATTTTTAAAACCCTAGGCATCATGCTTTCAGTCACATCTTCATGATACTCTTTGTGGGAGGTCCTTGGACACAATAGAATAACCTTGATAGGGTCAGTGATCTCACTAATTCCACTCAGTTCAGTATGGGAGACCCAATTGCATCTGTTATTTGATGCGAATCTCCATCTTTGATACATCAGCCAGGAGAGTGAATGATGCTGCATTTTGAATAAGAGCCACATGTTCTCCTCCACTGACAGGGAGGCTTCTTCAGACATCATTGACCAGATAAAGGTGAGAAAGGTTGGTACATTTGCCCATTATAGGCTCCTCCATCTTACCTTCATAGGGAAACTTGCAGTTTTCCATCGTTCAGGCGTGTATATGTTCCACACATTCAGAGATGTTGAACTAACGCCCTCATCCATTACCCACTCTAAGGACCAGTCATATCTGCTTGCATCTGCAACTCAAAGTGTGTGATTTGATGAGCTAGGCCAGGGGACATATGTGCATGTAGCAGTAGTGACACAGATAACTTTCATCGACCCAGTACACCAGCCCTGAAGTTTATATATACTGATATGTAGGGTTCAATTTGAGGGAAAGTATTTGATTGCAGTCCATTCTCATAGTTGCTTGCACTTAAAGGTGTGAGGAGATCCCTTCTCCGATTATTATGCAAGATAGGTTGGCAGCTGGTAGTTTGCTTTTCTGGACTACCAGAGTGGGTGCATCAGAGGGGGTAAACACAGCTTAGGGAGTTTCTTGAAAACAGATGGATCCACTCTGCTCTGATTGGGAAAAGGGTTTTTTCCTTAAGATTATCAGAAGGTCCTGACTAGTGAGTGATCCTGTCTCTCTCCCTCTATTCCATTGCCTTTTTTCTTTTACCTATTTATGTCTTCAACTCTGTATTTTTCTCATTCTCTAATGTCTCTCTCTTTCTTCTCTCTCATTTGCAATGAGTTTCCACTCTCTATTCTCTCTCCCTCTTGTTCTTCTTTCCTTGCTCTTTTTCTCTAATTTCTAAACATATTCTTTTTCTATAATTCACTCCCTTTCTTTTTGTCACTCTCATTTTCTGTCGCTCTCTTGTCTAGCTCTCTCTTACACTATGTGCTGTCTGACTTTCTCTATTTAATCTCTCTTCTTTCTCTTGTTCTCTCTTTCAAATTCTGTTCTATTTCTCTGTCATTTTCAGTGGCGCTGGTGGCATTTGAAAGTGGTGAGGTGTAAAAGTTGGGTATGACTTTTATGTAACGAGTGACGCAAGCAAGCATAATGGACAAACGTGGAGTCCAGGGTTTGTCCTACTACTGTGAAAAAATTGAAAAAAGATTGGCAAGTGGTGTGTTTTTTTTTTATAATCAATTTTATTAGGTTTATTGCAACAGATACATTCAGTGGTTGCAGGTCAATAAACATCAGGAAAATCATTACAGTACACACAGGTGACATGAAGAAAGGCTGTCCCTCAGGGTGGAACATGGCAGGCCATACATTAGGGAGAGTTGCACATAAAGGGAGATGGAGTAAAAACTAGAATAGAAAAAGGGTATAGGCAGCTCCTCAAGGGGGAAGCATATTGAACCATTTACCCCAAACCTTATTAAATAAATCAGGGCACCCCCGGGCTGCGAACATGGCTTCCTCCTGGATCCCGCACCAGTCCACTCCCCTCCTCCAACCTTTTATCGTGGGCGCCTTAGCCTGGCACCAGTGCGCCGCTATGTCTCTCTTGGCCACTGCCACAGCAGTCCCCAGTAGGCGCTTGTCCGCCCTTGAACCATCCAGGCCGTCAAACACCCCTAGCAACAAACGCATCGGGTCGTGGGGAACCTCCCAGCCAAGGTCGATCGTGAGCTCCCTTTTCACCCCCCTCCAGAACGGCGCCAAAGCCGGACAGCACCATACCATGTGATAGAAGTCGGCTGGGGCGGATGTACATCGTGTGCATGCCGGGAAGGGTTTCAGCTGGGCCCAGAATAGCCGTGTCTGGGTGAGATACGCCGTGTGTAGGTAGTAGAGCTGGACCAGGCGCAGTTTGGAGGATGTGGTCAGGGTTTTGGGCGCCATAAGGGCATCCCTCCAGTCCTCCTCCTCTAGGGGGGCCACCAAACCATCCCATCGAGCCCTGAGCCGGTGCAGAGAAGCGGGACCATTGTTCACTAAGGATCAGTAGATACGGGACAGTCCTCCCCTCCCTAGATTTCCCATCATCACTTGGGCTTCTAACGGGCTAAACTCTGGAAGGGAGACAGGGGGTGAGACATGTGTATGAAGGGCGTGTCTGAGTTGTACGTATTTATAATGTTGGGAGTGTGCAAGGGCGTGACGCTGCTGCAGGTCCACAAAGGAGCGGATGTGGTCCCCCACCCACACATCACCGAGCACTGAAACTCCGATGAGATCCCACCGCCGGAACCCCAGAAAGGACGAGACCTCCTGCATGCAGAACCCGTGCCAAAGTTGTGTCTGCCGAGTGAGTTTCCGGTCCCACCGCACGTGGCGGAGGGCCGTGCACCAGGCCAGAAACACCGTCCTTGTGACCGGGGGCAGAGCCTGTGGGACTGGGCTACTGTACAAAAAGGCCTGGATCTGTGTAAAGTCCGACGTACTGAGTTCCACGCAGTATGCAGGGTCGGACCAGCCGCCCGCATACCAATCGTGGACGACGATGAGCTTCGTGGCCAGATAATAGAGGTGGAGATTGGTTACCCCCATACCTCCATCAAAGGGGAGGATACGACAGTGTGACAGAGATAAGCGTGGTCTTCCCCCTCCCCAGAGAAACCAGGTGAGGACAACACAATCAAGCTCGTGGAACCAACTACTCAGGAGGTGGAAAGTAATGTTTTGCATGATGTAAAGAAAACGGAGGAGGAAATCATTTTGAAAAGTGCCCTCCAGCCCAGGGGGTTAAGGGGGAGAGTCTGCCACCTCCTGAGATCCGCCTTCATCCGGACGACCAAAGGCGTAACGTTTAAAGCCCATTCAAGTTCTGGCAGAAGAGCTATCCAAACACCAAGATATTTGACCGAGTGTCTCCTAAGAGGGATGTCCGACTGCCTGTCAAAGCAGTGTCTGGAGGGATGCAGGGGCACCAGGGTTGTCTTTGCCGGATTGAGGCGGAGTCCAGAGACCCGCTTAAATGCGACAAGAGCTGCCATGCACCTGGGGCCAGAACTATCAGGGTCTGCCAAATAAAGCAGGACGTCATCCGCATATAGGGCTATCTTGTCCACTCGAGTCCCAGGCCCAGCCCCGAATAAGTGGGTCCTGCCGGATGAGAGCAGCCAGGGGCTCCATCGCCAGCGCAAATAAGAGTGGCGAAAGCGGACACCCCTGGCGCGTACCCCTTCGGATCGGGAAGGCCCCAGACAGCTCTCCATTGATGAGTACTCGGGCTCTGGGGTTAGTGTATAGAATTCTGATCAGATGGCGGAACGAGGGACCTTAACCCATCCTGTCCAGCACATACTCCCAGTTCACCGTATCGAAGGAATTCTCAAAGTCTAAGAAAAGTAGTGCCAAGGACGGGGTGAGGTGACCACGGTGAGCCAGATCCAAATGGAGCCCGCGAGTACAGTGGCGAGTGCCCCTGGCAGGCATGAACCCGCATTGGTCGGGGTGGACAAGATCTTGCAGAAGGGGTCGGAGTCTCTGAGCCAAGACAGTGGCGAAGATCTTGATCTCTGTATTAATCAGTGAAATCGGGCGGTAGTCCGCACAGTTCAGGGAGGGCAGCTGCGTCTTTGGAATGACCACTATCGCAGCGACATCCGACTCGGGCGGGAATGCCCCTGCCTCCGCCACATGGCGGAAGAGATCTACCAAATGGGGGGCCAAAACATCCCGAAAGGTCACGTAGTACTCTTGAGGGTACCCGTCGGGACCAGGCTTCTTCCCGGGATGTAAGAGGGAGATAGCGCCCTGGATTTCCTCCAGGGTGAAAGAACGGTCCAAAGCTTCCGCAGCCTCTGGAGAGAGACCCGGCAGTCGGGTACCTGTCTCGTCCAGCAAGCCAGCCAGGGAAGCGCTCGGGGGACGGGCGATGTAAAGGGTCGCGTAATAATCAGCAAATGTTTGTGCAATGGCTGTTGTCATCACCTGGAGGGCCCCAGTGCTGGAGCGGACTTCAGGAATAATACGGTTGACTTTGGGGTAAGACACAAGGTTATGGATGAGCTTACCATTCTTGTCCCCCCACCCATAAATACGGGCAACCGACGAACGGCAAAGCATCTTGGCAGACTCCAGCGAAACCCAATAGATCTCCTCACGCACCACGGTTAGCTAACGGGAGGAGTCCCCAGCGCCTTCCAGGAGTGAAGCCGTTTCAAGCCGCTCCGCCTGTGATTCCAGTTGAGCAAGCTGGGCCGTCTGTTCCGACCGTTTCACGTGGACCTGTCCCCAGGCCACCCCCGGATAACGGCCTTGCTCGCTTCCCACAGCGTCCCTTGCGAGGAGACCGAGCTTATATTGGTGGAGAAAAAATTACGCAACTCCTGGTTAAGGGACTCCACTATCGTCGAGTCCTGTAGGAACCAGGAATTAAGCCGCCAAACCGCTCGTGGACCCCTCAGAGGGGTCCCGAGACAGAGGGTGATGGGAGAGTGATCTGAGATCCCCCTGGGTAGTATCACGGCTCCAGACACTAGCTGGCAGTCCGTGGCCGGCATCAGGATAAGATCGATTCGGGAGTGAGTATGGTGGGCGGCTGACGTGTGGGTGTACTGGTCTGTGCGTGGGTTCCATACCCGCCATACATCACAGAGACCTAAGACCGCCTGGGATTCCAGTTGAGCAAGCTGGGCCATCGGTTCCGACCGTTTCGCGTGGACCAGTCCCCTGGCCATCCCCCGGATAACGGCCTTGCTGGCCTCCCACAGTGTCCCCTGCGAGGGGACCGAGCCTATATTGGTGGAGAAAAAATTACGCAACTCCTGGTCAAGGGACTCCACTATCGTCGAGTCCTGTAGGAACCAGGCATTAAGCCGCCAAACCGCTCGTGGACCCCTCAGAGAGGTCCCGGGACGGAGGGAGATGGGAGAGTGATCTGAGATCCCCATGGGCAGTATCGCGGCTCCAGACACTAGCTGGCAGTCCGTGGCCAGCATCAGGATAAGATCGATTCGGGAGTGAGTATGGTGGGTGGCTGACGTGTGGGTGTACTGGTCCGTACATGGGTTCCATACCCGCCATACATCACTGAGACCTAAGGCCGAGGACCAGCCAGAGAGGATCTTCGCAGAGGTGACACGGGCTCCGGATGGCGTCCCCGTCATATCCCGCAGGGGCTGCAGAACAGCGTTGAAGTTCCCCCTACCACCATAAGACCCTGTGGGAGGGAGGAGATCACTTGTGTAAGATGTCGGAGTGTAGGGGGTAGGAGCGGGGGGGAAGTATAGGCATAGAAGGCTCAAGGGGCACCCCTCAATGGTTTCCGAGACCGCCCCATAGCGACCCTGTACATCAGACTCGGCTTTAACAAGGGTAAAGGGGAGCCCTTTCCTCAGCAAGATGGCCACCCCTGGGATCCCCGTGTAAAACCAGAGTGCCAGACCCTATCAAATCCATAGCGAGCTAGGAAGTTGCATTGTGTACCCAGGAGGTGCATCTCTTGGAGGAAGAGAATGTCCGGTGAGTGGTGATGTGAAGCGCGGAGGACAGCCGTGCGCTTGATTTGATCCAAGAGGCCATTGACGTTCCAAGAAAGGATGTGGAGAGGTCTAGTAAGGGTAGAGGTTACCTAAGGGAAGGAAGTATGGAGGGCCGGATAACCACATGGAGCTCTACCCACCCGGGGGAGAACACCCCCCTGAACCCGAGCTCAGAACCGGAGCCATGGTAGTTGGTGGTCTGCCCATCAATCATGGGAATCAGGGAAAGGGGTAGTTAAGTGCCAATAGGAACCCCCCAGTGGCGGCCCGTAGGCGGCCAAAAATAGCAAACTGATGAAGGACGTGATCTGCACACCCACTGGCAATTAAACAGAAAAGCATAATTGTCAAGACGAACTGCAACCAGCGGCCCCTAGGCGTCTAAACAAAACAAACTGTCGAGGGACAATGATCCCCCGTCCCATCCAGCCCCCCCAACTCCTCCCACCCTACACTTCTGAAGTGGAAGCATCTGTCGCCCAAAAACCCCAACTATTAACTACACCACAAAAGGGTAATGCGCTACTCTAAAACAGTTAGTTACAATCAGTCAGGAGCATGGCTAAGTCGGACCCCCCTCCATACACATGGATACATGCCCACAAGTGAGAAGCATGGAGTGGACAAAAGAAGCACAAGATGGTTCGAATCCAGGATGGCAGTGTGAAGGTAAACCTTTGTTAAGTCGGCCAGCAGAGCCAAGGGACATCCCCGGTCACGGGGTCGGAGATAGGTTCGCCCTTACAGGTCCAGAAGAATTGAGCGAAGGCATACAACTGGGAACACTGATCACACCCCTTCCTCCCCTCCAGAGCCACGGATCACAGGGCTCCCAGATAGATCCGAGTCTGACATGGCCCTCCGCCGGGTAACTTCTGTTCCAGGGGCGCTGCCCATGTCAATAAGGGAAGACACCATAGCAGGGTAGGAAGCCCTATGGCTCAAGGCCTGACTCGTGGAGCGCCCGGATCACGTCCCCGGCGATCGAGAGCTCTGCCCCCGGCCGGCGCCCATCGCCTGGATCCAGTTCGGCGTCACTGCACCTTGGGCGCCTCCTGGCCGGGTTGGACCGTCGTTTTCAGGACAGGTGCCGGGGCCGCCCCAGGTAGGAGGGGTCGTTCCTCCGTAAGCAAGGTCCATGCCGCCTGTGGGGTGTCAAAGAAGAAGGTTTTGTCCTGAAAAAACACCTTAAGGTGTGCCGGGAAGAGGAGCCAGTAACGAAGAACCATGGCCCTGAGTTTCTGCTTGACCTCATCATAGGACCGGCGTTGTGACTGCTCCTCCCTAGAATAGTCCGGGAAGACCAGGATCTTGGAATTTTGGAAGTGCACTGGACCTTGCACCCTGGCGGCCTCCAAGATCGCGTCCCTGTCCCGGAAGTTAAGGACTCGGAGAATAATGGGGCGAGCGGGAGCTCCAGGAGGGGGTTTAGGAGCAAGGGAACGGTGAGCTCGCTCCACCGCGAACCAGGGGGAGAGTTTCTCTTTGGGGATCCAGGACCGGACCCATGCCTCAATGAAGGTGTCAGTGCGTCCCTTTTCCACTCCCTCCGGAAAACCCAGGAGGCGCAGGTTGTTTCTCCGGGCCCTATTTTCTGCGTCCTCGTCCCTACGATGCAACTCCATGGTCTGTGCCTGCAGGCGAGTCACCTGGGACTTAAGAGTGCCCACGTCGTCCTCCACCGTGGAAAGACGGGATTCTGCTTCTGTAATCCGGGCCGTAGCATTACGGAGGTCCTGACGGATCAATGCCACATCCACCCGCACTTCCCCAATCCTGGCTTCCACCGACGCCTGCGATGCACTGATCGCCTGCAGGATAGCGGAGAGGTCTCCTCCGGCTGATCCAGGTGCCGCACAGACCCAGCCGCCAGGTCGCGATCAGGTCTAGTAAATTGGTCCATTGTAGTTTGAGTGGAGGGCCCAGGGACCTGAGAAGCGCAGTTCCTGCCCATGCTCCCGGAGGGTCAAGTTTAGGCACTTGGCCCGGGGGGGAGGGGAGTACTCAGCAGCGCCCCAGCTGCGACTCCGCCACCCGGTATGGCGGCCGAACCCTCTCCCACTCCACGGATAGAGGAAGGCGGTCGTCCACAGGGTACTATTTCTTGTCTAGGTGTCGTCGGTCTCTAAAGCAACCCCAACAGACCCAGGTCCCCAGGGCCCCCCCACCGGCTGCAGCCCCAAGAGCCCGGGCCCCCAGGCAAGAGGAGGGGGGTGAGGCACCCATGTGCGCCACCCGACTCAGCGGCTGATCTGCCCCTCACTAAGCCAAAGTGCGCCTCACAACATACAGACAATGAGAGGGAAAGGGGGGACCCTCCAGTCCATAGGCAAGGAGACCCAGCGGGTCCTCAAAGTCGGGCACTCTCCCTCTCCGGCACCCGGTTGTAGAAAGAAGGCAGCTTACTTCAGTGCAAGGCTTGTTATCTGCAGCCTCCCACCTCCAGCACAAGAGGAATATTGTCCATAGATGCCGCAGGCAGCTTATCTGCCGCCGCCGCGGTTCTCCCTGCGCCTCCCTTCCGCTCACACCTCAGGATGGCAGCGGGCCTGAACGTCCAAGGCAGGCCAATGTGGGAGGAGGGGAGCCCCAGTGGGGGACCTGTACAGGGGTGCACTGGGGCCCACTCAAGCAGCGGAGCAACTCCGGGCATCAGTATCGGCCCGACCGGCCCTCCAGCACCACCACACACCGCTCAGTCTCCTACCGCTCACTCAGTCACTGGGGCTCCGGTCCGTGAGGCCAGACACAGCCGCCGAAGGGTGCGGGGGGAGAGGAGGCCTACAGCGCAATCCCCCGCCTCCTCACCTCCTCCAGGTCATCATGCAGGCCGTCCCCGGGCCGCAAGCACCTCCAAAGCCGCCTCACTGGGACCTCACCGAGGGCCAGGTCACGATTCAGTCCCGCAGGCGGCAGGATCCAGACTCATCCTCCCAGCCGCCGGCAGGTGCAGAGGTGGCGCAGCACCTCCACCGCCAGGGGGTTCAGGCGACTCCGCTCCTTAAATCCCGCCGATACGCCCAGAGCCGATCCGCCGACTCCACGGGCACCAGGGCGGGAGGGCACCCCTCTTTTTCTGGCCGCAGCTCGGCCCCTCGCCACCAGTATATGCCGCCGCCTGCAGAGGAGCCCAAGTATGCTGGGCGGGAAGGGGGCAATCAGGTGTCCAGCCGGGAAATTAGGCCACAGGAGCGGGAATCACAGGGGCCGCCATCTTACGGCAAGGAAGGCCCCCAGGAGCTGAGGGCCAGCGAGGGCAACACGGGCACCAGGCAAGCTCCCTGAGGGGTCAGGGCAATGCAGATAGGACACAGGAGCCGTCCCTGAGACTCTGGGACGCAGATAGCCGATAGCAGTGGGCTCAGGTGAGGCAGATGACGGAGGAGGTCCGGAGCACTCTTAGAGTGCGACCGCCATCTTGTCGCCTCAAGCCACGCCCCCCAAGTGGTGTGTTTTAAAGCAAATGAATTCAATGATAAAGCAAGGCTTATAAAGCAGTGGGGATGTATAGTTTTGAAATATTAAACAGATTACAAATTGCCCCATATCTTACTGCATTGATGTGTTCAACAGTTACTGAAATTTTTTGTCTGTGAATTAAATATTATTAAGGCATGTGGAAGGAGTTTTGGCCTTCAGTTATATGTGCTTTATGTTAGATATGTGTGCCCTTTTTCTCGGAATATCTCGTCCACCTGCACATCTTCAACCACCTCTCTTTACTCTTCAGCACCCTCGTTTCACTCTTCCCCAAATGTACTTTCTTGCATTTCCCTCACTTTACCTTTTTAAACATACACTGCACTCACCCATATGTAAGCAATTTATTTCCTTTTTCCTTGTAAACATTTTGACATCTGTGTATTACCTTCACACAAATTTCCACAGAATTTCAGTTGTAACTGAAATACATCACCATTGTTGTGTGTGCTCTACAGAGAGACCAACCCACTGACAGGCACTTTGCTTTAGCATCAGAGCTCTCAATCAAATCCCCTCATACACACCTGGCTCAGCTCAAAGTATGCACTATGCAAAAATAATAGGATGCATGGATAAAATACAGAAAGTCAACATGATAAAATAGCTTCCATTCTTGGGGAATACAAGATTAAGTAAAACATATGAAATAAGAGAGGAACTAATCACTGACATGCATTGCCTTAACGCTTTTAACATTCATTGTTTGTAAATTAATCCATGTTTTTGGCATTAATTTTAAGGGCATGAAAATAGGGCCAGTTTTATCAACGGATAACTGTCTTTACTATGAGCACATATTTCGCCCTTTGCCCTTGACTTGGATATTTGGATGAGCTTCACAGGGAGCAAAAACTCTGCTTGTCTTCTGGATCAATTACACAGGGGAACAAATACAGCAGTTCTACTTCTGAAGGGCCAGCAATGTGCATCCAGGGTTGGGGTGTCACAGTGGAGGAGGACTGCGTGACAAGGGTTTTCGGCAAAATACACAACACAAGAATAACATTATAACACTTACCATTATAGAGTGTTTGCATCCACACCTATGTGTTGGTGAATGGGAAAAGGTGGGATCTATGCCTGTGAATGACTGACGGCTGCCCTCATGCAGGGACGGAGACTCTGATGTCCGAAACCGTGGCACAGAAAGCCTCACCAGCCTATAGTGGATACTACCATAGACTACAATGGCAATGAAGGGCTTTAGAATTTTAAGCCCTGCAATGTGCGTCACAGTGCAGAAAGTAGATTTACTGCCTGGCTTCTGTCTCCTGCTTCAGAGCGAGGCGGGAAAGGCAGCATGGGACAGACAGCCCAGACTTAAAGATATCATTTGTTTAGAGATACAATCATATCTCTAAATAAATCGATCTATTTAATATGTGTGCAAAAATGTGTAGGAATTTCAGTGGGGCACAGATGAATACTGAGACACGGGGGAACCGAACAACGGTCCCACCAAACTGCACAGCCAGATCACTGTATAAATCCAATGAGTTGCACTCCACATGATATTTCAAACTTTTATCCGTAATTTTCACCATTTATTTATTCATCCTCCAAACTTGACTTTTGTTCAAATTGTTTTATCCATATCGAATGCTGAGCGTTGATATTCACAAAAGGCACACAAACACACGTAGTTTCCACATATCATGATTTTATCACTCAACCCAATGCATTTCGGGGAAAAACAATTCCCTTCGTCAGGGGAATCTAAAAAATACAAACACATGAATTTGACCAATCTGATCAACATAAATAATGACATTCTTATTTTAAACCACTGAAACAACTATCCTCCTTAAAGGTCAAATTTTTGATAACCCACACTCCCCGTTAACCGAGCTTGTTCCCAACACATTTACATCGATATGTATGCATCAATCCCTTCCCCATTACCCTCGCGTACCCACCAATAGCACTGTTACACCCATGCCCAAATCTTTATCAGAAATATGTTTAGCTCCGATAAATTCAGCACCTTCTATTAATAACCTGACGGCACCTATACTTAGTCACAAAAATAACTTTTAAGGTTATTAACACTTACCCTGACATGCAGTTGATTACATAATTAAAACGACATTCGCAAAGATTCCATTACGCAAGGTTCACAACTGTTTAAAACTTCATGTATCATTTTCCTGTGTGCCGAGGCGCGCATGTTCCGTAAGAATACTGGCTAACTCCATCATTGAAACAACCTTTTCATATATTCTCCTCCCTCATTAACTGCTTCCAGGTGAATACCAGCATCTTCCCCTTTCCAAGCCAAAGCTAAACTACGGGCTGGCATCTTGCTTTTTTCCCTCTACTCTAATCTTAATAGTCATGATCGCAACTACACTTCCCATGATGCAATATACCTCATCTCTCTAAACACGCAATACTGAATCAAGCCCCAAACCCTTAATCACATGTTCGAATCAATGTGATATGTCACAAAACTACAGTATATGTAACCATACTCCTCCAAACTAATGGAAAACTCAAATATATGATAAAAACAGTTCTTTTCAGTGGCGAGGTCCAATTATTTCTCCTTCTATATATTTTTTAAAAATTCGATTATCCTTAGTCATCCATCATGATAGGAAACCCAGTCCTGTGCTGCTCGTTGTTATATATATACATTATCAACTTGTTTTATCCTTTTTATCATAATTATTCGAGCCATATTTCTTTCTTCCTTTAACCTGTTGCGTGCTAATGACGAGCTCAGCTCGTCATGAGGCACGGTTGAGCTGCACTCATGATGAGCTCAGCTCGTCACGGCCGTTGGAACGTTCGTACGCGGGGATAATTTCCCCGCTGTGCTGAACATTCGAAAAACGGGTGTGGCCGTGACGAGATCAGCTCGTCATGAGTGCAGCTCCGCTGTGCCTCATGACGAGCTGAGCTCGTCACCAGCATGGCGGCGCCGCCCGCGGCCCCCCTCCCCCCGCACAGGAGGTGAAAAACCCCAACAGGGAAGGGGTTAATCATGTATCTCTCACCCCCATAGAATTCTTGCATGAACTGTTTGTCTCAATATTGAGAGATTGCCCATACAAAAGGTGTGCATCTCTCACCCCCATAGAATTCTTGCATGAACTGTTCATCTCAATATTGAGAGATTGCACCCATAAAAAAGGTATGGATCTCTCACCCCCATAGAATTCTTACATGAACTGTTTGTCTCAATATTGAGAGATTGCACCCATAAAAGGTGTGTATCTCTCACCTGTTCAGAAAATAGGAAGATACCCCTAAAAGTATTGGTTAGGGAGAGGGTGAATAGATACAAAAAGTCAAAGCCCTATCATGTTGCTGTCTATTTTGATCACAGGTTCTAAGAGTATTGGGGGAGAGCTACTTAGTTTTAAAAGGAATCTTTCAGTGTTACCAAAATTGTCTAAAACTATCACATCAATATTTTAGCTAGTGTCCCAAATTTTACTGCTACAAAATCAAGTGTATATAAAAAAGGGGTTGATTTTATTAAATTCCTCCCATTGGGTTACAATCTAATACACATCAGATTTCTCATCCTTTAAATACGTCATTATCTTGGTTGGACAATGACATAAGGTACAATAAAAGTTATTAATAAAACAACATAAAATACAAAAAACTGTCGACGCGGCGTTTCGGTGTTTGTCAGTTTTTCACCTTCATCAGGACAAGTATGTATACCAACTCTTTTAGAATTCTTTTGGAATTTGCTTTATCAATTGCAATTTTCCACAGGTTTATATTCTTATTCCGTGACTCTATACATTTTGAGCCTCTTAATGGTACAGATAATTGGTCTCCGGTATGTTGGAACCACCGTCTTTGTCATGTGGTATTGAAGTGGTAGGGATATTCTTTTGTTCAAGGGATATCCTTGTTTTTCTCTTTATTAATAACAAAGTTGTTACAAGGTACCGAGACTTTATTTGTGTCTCCTTCGATTATTCGTTCGGGCTCCCTGTTCCAACGTACCGGGTAAATCACGTGATTTACCCGGTTCTTGAACAAAAGAATATCCCTACCACTTCAATACCACATGACAAAGACGGTGGTTCCAACATACTGGAGACCAATTATCAGTACCATTAAGAGGCTCAAAATTTATAGAGTCACGGAATAAGAATATAAACCTGTGGAAAATTGCAATTGATGAAGCAAATTCCAAAAGAATTCTAAAAGAGTTGGTATACATACTTGTCCTGATGAAGGTGAAAAACTGACAAACACCGAAACGCCGCATCGACTGTTTTTTGTATTTTATTTTGTTTTATTAATAACTTTTATTGTACCTTATGTCATTGTCCAACCGAGATAATGACGTATTTTAAAGGATGAGAAATCTGATGTGTATTAGATTGTAACCCAATGGGAGGAATTTAATAAAATCAACCCCTTTTTTATATACACTTGATTTTGTAGCAGTAATATTGTGTGACACTAGCTAAAATATTAATGTGATAGTTTTAGACAATTTTGGTAACTCTGAAAGATTCCTTTTAAAACTAAGCAGCTCTCCCCCATTACTCTTAGAACCTGTGATCAAAATAGACAGCAACATGATAGGGCTTTGACTTTTTGTGTGTATCTCTCACCCCCATAGAATTCTTGCATGAACTGTTCCTCTCAATATTGAGAGATTGCACCCATAAAAGGGGTGCATCTCTCACCCCCATAGAATTCTTGCATGAACTGTTCATCTCAATATTGAGAGATTGCACCTATAAATGGTGTGCATCTCTCACCCCCATAGAATACTCACAGATGAATGGCACACAGTATTGATATAACATCTAGTCTTTGCATGGTGCCTTAGTCCTGGAGGAGCTGGTCCTGTTGCCTTATAGTGTGTGTGTACTCATCCTTTCTTCAGCCTTGGTGCAAATTTGTTTCTACTCTTCTTCCCTTTTCTACCCTTCAGCTTACAGGCCTGATACTCATCACCGTGGCCTTCTTGGCATGTCTGCTGATGTTGGTCATGTACAAGGCCCTGTGGTACGATCAATCAAGCTGTCCCGAAGGCTTTGTCTTTAAGGTAAGACATACATTCTTGCACCACAGCACTGCAAGACTAGCACAAGTGAGATATGTGGAGACTAATATTACAATGACCTATGTGCATGGATGGTGATTCTGCTTTGTACTGATTTTGTAACAATGTAAAAGTATAGGCGAATGTAGTAGTCATACGTCAACTACCAGTATAGCAAGGTTTTAATATCGTTCTGAGAGGATATTGAATGCAGGATATTCAGCCCCACTACATTGACAAGGTAAGTATATCTAGATGAGTGCAGATTAACTATTCTTAACTATTCTTAACTCCACATTAGCTACCCTTGATGAAATATCTATATCTCTGAGCTATGTAGATGTGGAGTTTAGAATAGTAAATGCTACTCCGTAATCTGCAGTCGATATTCCTGCATGACCTTCCTGTATGCCCAACTGGTGGTACTCGATCTTCTCACATATTAAAAAGTAGTAGACCTTTTCGAAATCCTTTGCTTTTTGTTAGCAACAGTGAGTACTTTAATATATGTCCCACTCCAGATTCATATTGACCCTGAGCTCTATTAAATCAAAGCCCAAAAAATGCACTTAATTGTACTAAGTACTGTGGGCGAAATTGTGATTTACTTTATTACATGCATACTTTTCATGGAAATTATGCAATTTGTGCAAAATGTACTTGGAAGGTGTCTTGCATGAAGATTTAACTTAGGTATGTGGGAAAGTGGATTAATAGGTGTGGTGTTTGTGAGACTTTTCCACAAGATATTGTCACTATTCTGTATCATGTCCATTTAGGTTACTTTTATGTAAACCCTAGCTCAATCCTAGTAATTGTGGCACAGCGCAGTTACGCTTAACGCAACGGAAATGAGTGTAAAGCATTTAACAGTAGAAATCATCATGTAAAAATTTGAATGTAGGGAACAGGAGTTATGCTTTTTTAAAGTTTTCAGTAATCACCGCATTTTACGCTCAGTGAGCGGTTCTCTGTGAGCATCAAACTATTGTCTGGGACGAAGTCAAAGTTTAAGACCTTTTTTGATGGAGAACATGCTGGGTACAGAGGTCTGGTAGTTCCCAATGAGAGTTTTACATTTGAACTTAGAAATTGTCTGAGTTTTTTTCCCTGTCAATGTAGCTCGCCGACGTGGTCTTCTGCAACAGATTCCGATGCTGGGCCAGCTGTCATCTGACAAGTATGGTCTAGCGGTCCATTGAAAGCCTTGGTTCCCAGTGGGGTGTTCAAGGCTACCCACAATCCGGCAAAACTTTCAGCATGGAAATCTTATGTCAAGCCTGGAGCCCGGGGAGGCATTGACGTGTGCAGGGTACTGAATAGCAGTTATCTGGTTGCCTTGGGTTCTTTTGCAAAAAAACTTTATAGTTTGAAATTTAGGCTCCTCCATTGCAGTTTTTATACTTCAGCACCAGCCAAAGGGCAGGGACCTTGTGGGCTCTTCTTAGGGGGTTGAGTCGAACTCCCAGAATGCATTGTCAGGGTTTAGGGCAAATCCAGTTGAAACTGTTCAGTTTGACTCCTACAGATGCAGGGCACCTTTAGCTTTTGTGTTCCTGGAGCTTAACAGGCGTAGCCAACTAGCCCTTGGAATCCACTCTTCTGTCATGGGCACCAGTGGGTATAGGTCCAGCCCTTTGGGTTTTTCTCCACCAGTGTTACAGCAGGTGCAGTCCTCTTTGATAGCATCTGACAGGATTTCAGCAGGCACAGTCCTTCTTCTGTCTTCCTCAGGTCCAGTAGTGTTCTGAAAAGCATATCCAGGAGTGCCATGTTTATGCTAGCCTCTGGTTTGTTGGTGGGTAGGACCAAAAAAAGATCAAATCACACAGGCAACCATACCCACTCCTACATCACTTCCTGTGGGTTTGGCACTAATCAATACCACAGTGCACCTCTCTGCCCAAATCCAAGATGTCAGAACTTTTCTTCCCTGGGTCAGAGGGATCGATGCCTGCCTGTCTACTGGTACAAAGGTTCGGGCAGACAAGGTGTGACTCACATTTGCCTTTGACATGCAGTTGCCCCTCTGAAGCCTGGCCATTTGCGGGGCACAGTCCTCCAGCCATCCTATCAGGAAGAGATCACACCTCCTCCCACTACCAAGCCCTTTGTTCTCCTGCTGTTCGAGCCATTTACACCTCCTGTCAGGTTGACAGCAGACTGTCTCGGGTGAAGATGCTGAGTTAATCAGAAATTGGTACTAGAAACTTTAGGCCAGAAGTTGGTGACATTCTAAAGTCATTTTTACTTTAATAGTTACTTTAAATCCAGTTTAGGCAATATTTCAGATTAAATCTAACTATTAATTTGATATCTTGAAGTGCTATTTTTGATGCTGGCAATTGGAAGTTAGCACTTAACAGTTGAGTAAGCGTAACCCAATGTTAGTCAATGGGAATACCAGCGTTGCTACAGTGAAAATGACATTGGTGAATTTCACAGTCAGGACATGTAAAACAAAGGTAGACATCTTGTAAAACATAAGAAGCCCATAAGGCAGGGCATTTAAGGCCTAGTTTAGAGGTGACTCATGAATATCAAAAAGAAAGCTTTGGACTTGGAAAAGGGTTATTTTGGCAAGTCAAGTTGGCAGTTTAAAAACTGCAGTGGCAGGCATAGAGTCATGTATTCACCCTGTCATTCTAGTCGTGTCACAGTAAGTGTTGCAGCCCACTAGTGACACTTAACCTAAAAACCCTGAGTACCATGAGTACCATATACTAAGGACTTTGAAGTAAGTTAAGTATGCTAAACAGGTATTAGGCAATTGCACATCTATATTAGGGGTCGGAGCACATGCACAGGGGCCTGGTCAGCCGAGCCAAGTGATCTACTGAGTTGAAAAAACAGCAGTTTGGAGGTAATCATACAAAAAGAGATATTTCCCTAAAAAGTGTATATGAGAAAAAGTCTGTAAGCTACAGTTTTACTGTTCAAATGTGACTATTTTTACTCAAACCAATTTCCCACAGGCAAAAATGGCGAGAGATTGCACAGCTGTGAAATGTCAACGAAATTCATGACATTTCTGAATTTTGAAAGTTTTCACCTTTGTTATAAAAATATCTTCTAGGTTTAGTGCTCAGGTTATTCTCTCTTGGATTTTAAGATTAAGTTTATTTTTCTTGTGGTTCCTTCCAAGTGTAAAATGGCATACATTGTGGCTGTTAATGCACACATTGCCTCTTTAACTACAGTTGAAGAGGTTGGTAATGGTTACAAACAGAGAAAGAAAAAGTGGTAACAGCAAGGCAAAGGGATCTGGAAAAGTAGCAGTCGGATCTGGCAGGGAAATCCAGGAGAGGCATGGTCTGCATAATGTACAACATAAGCGAGATATAGTAGCATAGCTGTTTGCACCAAGGTTTGAACAGTGAACGACATCAATGATTGACTGTGGTGGATTGGCCTGGGCAGGTTTTCCAGAGGCAGTGGGCTGCACAGAGACACAGCAGCTGCTTCTATGTTTCCATCTGGTTTTGGTGGTAACCAGGAGACCATCGTCTGCAAGAGGGAGGCTCCTTTTAGGGGGGTATTGTAAAATCCTTTCTAGAAGGTATTTGGGGGTTACACCTTCAATGCATTCCTATGTGAAGCAGGGAATCTTTAACGTGATTCTGTCTCATATTGGTAGCCAACGGTGGCTGCCAATTGTACAGTAACCAACCATATCAACCAGTATTGGGGCACCAGCTCAGCAACATTTTTCATACACCCTGAAGTAAGTCACCAAAGTGTACCACTCACCAGTAATCAATGCTTCTTGCACCTATGCACTCTACATCCTCCTTCAATATACATGAAGCACAGTACATCATTACAGTAGTCAGTACAGTAGTAATCTTACATAGGGTCAGCACTTCAAAGGCCATCTATTTAAGGCTACATCGCATATGTCTTCTGCCTCCAATGTGACCTGTGCACATCAGTCACAACATCATTGGTGGCTAAGCAAAACCAAGGCAAAACAGGAATTCCCCCTCTGCCCTGTTCGTCCCTCTTCTTCTGTGCTGGCATCCAATTCTCCATGATGACTAGAGCAGGAGACCACGCGGGACGAGGTGTAATTTACACTATAAAGCCTCCTCTTCAACAGAAAACATGCAATGGCAATTTCAATAAGTCTGGCTTACGAATGAATAAAGGGCCTTTTGTGTTATTTAGGCACTCAATAAAGTTGTCATATAGGCACAGTTACTCATCCTTGCACTCATGTATTTATTCATCCATTCACTGACTCATTCTTGCATTTACCCTCTGACACAACCACAGTAAAACATAAATAAACACAACAGCATAGGTTGGATACATTAAAAATACAGGTAGAAAAAGATACAGCCTAAAGAAGGTTCACATAAAGTGCAATAATGAAAATAAACATAGCAACGAGTGCCCTTCTTGTAGTTGTATTATACCGAGTCTATCATTGTTTTAGAGTTTCAGGATGCCTGCAACATTGAGAACCAATGTCTTGGAATGGTGAAACAATGAGTCACTATGGGCAACAGCATTCCATAATCGTAGCCTTGTTTAGAGGAAGTAGCCGCATGGGGTGCTGAATTAGAGACAACATGAGCGGTAAGCAATCAACCTGTTAGCATTGAGTGGGGAGCTGTAGTACCCTCTTTAGAAACAATTTACTAAAAAGTGGAGAAGCAACAAAATTAACGTAAATCTGTATAAGTAAAAAACTGAAAACTAAAGGACTGACCTACCAGCCCTGATACTGAAACACACTAATTTTTAGGTTGATATGCACATGTGATCAGATAATTCCATTATTCTCAGAGTAAGAGAGCCAATGACTGATATAGTCTGAACCATTACCTCATGAAGTATGCTGTCATGGATGGTAGCAGAACGTAAATGGCACTCAGACAGATAAATGGCAGGAGAAGGCTGACCCAAAGTTCCTATATTTATGTAAATTAATATATATTTATATACATGTATGTATGTATTATTTATTTTTTAACTTTCATATTCTGTCAGACAGCCATGTCTGTCAGTCCTTCCAAAGAGATTCTAGCAAGAATCATTGCAGCCTTCTATACCTAAGCTTTAGCATGTGTTACATATAGGGCTCCCGGTTTTATGGTATTTATTTTTTTGACATTTCCGTCTGTATTTATCCATATATTATTTTGTGCTCATTTTATCTGTATTTATCCATATTTATTTTAGGTATTGTGAAAAAATGAAGCTGAAATGTGTATATTTCTACATTTATTTAACCAGTTAATGTACACTTGTGCCTGAACGCCTGCCAGGTTTCAATGATTTAAACACACTCAGCTGATAGAACATGCCATTTTTAGAATTAAACTGCTATTTAAGGTATTTTACTTAAATTCCCTTTTTTTACCCCCTTGCCTGTTTACTAATCCCCTTGCCTATTTAATCTGCACAGCTATTGGCCGTTCCGTCATGGTTGACAGCATTTAGAATCACTCAAAAACAACCAATTTCCGTTTTTATTCACATTTAAAAATAAATACAGACAGGAATTTAAAGGGTTTTCTGTCTGTATTTATCTCTAAAACAGTAAAAACGTAAAACAGGGAGCCTTAGTTACACAGCAAATAAATCATGCCTATGACCTGTTTCATAACTTTTCATAACCAGCAGGTTAGACACTGGCATCTGAAATACATTTGCCTAGTAAAATAATCAAGCAAATAGCTGTTATAATTGGCTTGTCACCATAACCAACTCATGTCAACTCAAGGCTCTTGAACTGAGCGTGCGCTTTCCTACAATGCAACCATTAGACATGCAGTCATAACATTACAAAAGTATACAAAATTACAGTTGGCAAAGTAAAATACTGACTCTGCTATGAGGGGTTAAGAAGGATTATTGCAGAACAAATCTTTTGTACCTACAGTTTGTCAGATGGGTAAACAACACAAAAGCGTAGCCTACTATGACAATCAGTGATATTTCATGCCACAAATTGCCTATACAGAGTAATAACAGTCCATTGCCTATTGACTTTACATGTGCTTTCCAGAAATCAATATGTCAGGCATTTATCATAACTTTTTATGATAAACAAACAAGCCTATAATCTTTATCAGTGGCTTGCCACCATAACCAGCTCATGCCCATTGTGTTGTGCATGAGCTTTTCCACAAGACAACTATCGGGTATACCATATTAAAATTACAAATGTGTACACAATTACAGTTGTCAAAACAATATGAAATTCCTCTTAAAAGAGCCTAAAAAGGACTTTTCTGTCCTTGTGGTTTGTTAGGGTGGGTCACCAATACCAAATCCCTTGTCTAATATGGTAATCCGTGAGAGTACATGTAATAAGCCTGCCCACAGGGTTTAGTACGGTGAAATAACAACCCACCCATAAAAGCCTAATGCCTTTAACCCATGATTTTCACAATCGTTATTCAGGCCTGCTGTCTTTGTTTTTATTATAAACAATATCGCACCTAAGGAATCATACATACATTTTTGCCAGTGAACCCATAAGACATACAGCCTTTACCATCGGATTGGTAAGGAATAAACAACACAAATGCCAATACTGGAATTGACTTACCAATTTTTTAGTAACCCCTATATGAATGAAACATATCGGTCAATTTTTTTCAAACATCACTAGTTTGTTTATTTATTTATATCACTAGTCACTTTAACTTTTTGTTTTTGAAAAGTACTTTTTTTAGGTGCATATACAAAAATATACAATAGGAAAACAATTACAGTAAGATAAAGTCACTATACATATTTACAACACATCCAACCCACACTGTTGACTAGTCAATTCATCACACATTCACACACACATATATATAACAAAAAACATATCATATGGCCCTTTGTCAAAACAAATGTATCAACGTGCAATATTATGTATCCTATTGCCTATCCTAATGTGACTATATTACATCAAATTATACAGTTAGAACTCAATTTCTTATTATCCTAACACAGTCCTTCTAGCCTTATTATTGACTCAGGGCCAATTAAGGTCGACGCGTTTCGAACCCCCTAGTTGCGGGGTTCTCCTCAGGACCAAAAAGTTCTACAAAAAACAAACCACAAAGAATGCCAGATTAAGTCACCTCTTGCAAGACACTACCTCTTTAAAAATCAAACAATCGCCGCCAACCGGCTCAAAACCGCCTACCTTTTGTCTAAGGAAATTAAGTCCCTTGGAAGGTTGTATGATGTGGTCACAATGTTCTGGACAAAAACAATTACATGGAGACATTTACTAAACATGAAAAAAGCCTCGGAATGCTCACCATTACTAATGGGAAGGCGATTTTAGTGGGACTCACCTAATTCAACTTGTGTTGAGTGGTGATGCTAAATAGAAAAGAAACTGTTAGTCGGGAGGGCAGCCAACCAGACGTACTAAATACAGTAACTGTGGTTCGGACTAACCTAAGACAAGCGTTGGCAAGGCTCGTAGTGCCTAGAAAGAAGAAAGCATGTGTCAACAATAATTGAACGCAACCCTTCAATAGTGGTAACAGTTCTTGGAGCATTCCAGTAACTCAAAAGGAGAACAAATTTGAGCTAGACCAAAAGAACTTCTCATTAGAAACGGTTTATCCGTACTTACAACACAACTTTTACACATGGCAAAACCAGAGACAGTTCTTCAGGGATAATCAAGGTTGTTCAAAAAACAAATTTCTAACTTTTTCGGACACCTCTTCATCTTCAGGAGGAGACACAGATACAAGTGATACAAGGAGCAATACAAATTACAGGAGTAATCAGAATAACAACAAAACCCGCAGCCTTTTTTAGACAGAGGCCGACAGCGAGGGAGAGGCCGATCACGCCCCAATTACCAGCCCTGGGAGATGAGAACCAGACGCCAATATTATAGGAGCTAAATACATCACCAGTTTTTAATCTGTCTAATGGAGTCTTTACCACCTCGGAAATAGCCATCCTTGAAAAGGGACTTTCATTTGTCCCTGTCCGACCAACTGACTTCATTAAAATGAAATTAGAAGCTACGGAGTTCTGTCGTAAAATAAGACTTAAAACATTTTTTCATGACACACCACTGACACAAGGAAAGGAAGTCACAGGCCTTCGGAAAAAATCATTATTTTGCCCACCGATTTGGAAAACACCGAAAGAGGTGATAACTTTTGAGAGGACTATACTGTCAGGTATCACAGCCCTTGAGAAGAAGAAACAGTACATACATTATAACTTATCAAGAAATGAGAAGGATGCCATCACCACACTCAAAAATGATACATCGCTTGTAATCAAACAAGCAGATAAAGGGGGAGCGGTGGTCCTCTGGGACATCAACAAGTACAAAAAAGAAGTAAGACGCCAACTTGGAGACCCCACCTGCTACAGAAAGATCAATAACAACCCCACAAAAGAATTACAAAATGAACTGTTTTCCATTCTTCAGGAGGGTTATGATACAGGGATCCGGGGCGTGGCCAACAGCCGAGCATGTAGGACGTGCTTCGTCCTAGCTCCGTGAATAAACCCCAGTTTTGGCAACTTATCCTGTTTATTGGTGAAACCCCACCTTCTCCCTGTGCATAGTGTGATTGAGGCGGCTCTCCGACAGCAGAAGTGAGGTTTTTTAGATAACCGCGGACCGCGGAGGATCAATCTTTGCCGATGTGAAGGAGAGGCCTGACCGCGAGGTAGAATCCCCGGCCTACAGTGAGCGGAGAGGCGGACCGGAAGTGCGCTCCAGTCCGAGGTGTGGACGGCCGCCGAATCCCGGTTTCTGCCTGCAGCGGGTGCGGGCTGGACCAGTGCCCCGGCAGAGGGAGACGTCCTCCCGCACTGACCCCTGGCTGTTCCCGAATCGGCCGTCTGGTGGAGTCCGCAACTCGGCGCAGGGATTGGCGGCTCAAGACCCCGGACTGTTCGGGTGCCCGGACCGTTCTGCCGCGAGACAGAGCTGCGGCCTGTTCCCTCGCGACGCCTGCCGCCCCCCCCTCCCACTAGGATTAACAGCGGAGATTCGACTCCGGGCCGGGAAGAGCGCCCTGAATCACACAGCCTGGACGGACCGCGCCGGGGAGGTGGTGTCTGGCGGCGGTGTGCTTCCCCATGTCGGCGGACAGCGTCCTTTGCCACGTGTGCTGCGGAATAGCCAACTTGCTAGTGACTGGGCGTTATAGGAGTGATCTGGGTGAGCAAGTACGGAGGGGGGGCCACCATCCACACTGACTATGCTGGCATTATATGAACAATCAACTGACCCCTGAGGCGCATGTATGTACGCTCCCTTAACATTGCAAGACGACAGCCCATAGGGGAGTGGTACCACGCTGCTGCATGGTATTTGAAACTGATACCAACGCCTTTTCCAGTCCCGCCCTTCCGGCGATTGCGAACAGCACAGAGCTTCGAGGTGCAGAGCGGGGTGGTTCGGGGGAGTGACCCACTACGAGAGATACCCAGAACCGGACTGGGGGTGCAGCTCCCGGCCGTTGCTGCCACACGACCGCGACTTCCAAGACTTACGGGGGACCGGAGAGGGCAGCCGCAGATCAGCGACACGATGGTGAGGAATTGAACCCGCCGACATGACCCGGCGTCACGCACATTAGTGCCCTCCTCTGGATCAGACGACCCTCTGGCATCATCCACTGAGGACATCGGTTCGCCGACGGGTCTGGGGGCACAAGACGCCAAACTGGACCTTATCCTAACAGAAATCAGAGCCTCCAGGGAAGCGCTCGAGGCAAGAATGGACTCGATGTCCACAGGACTTTCCCTGCTGAAAGACGACCACAAAACACTATCCGAAAAGGTGGCTGAACACAAACTCGCTTTGGCTGATCTAATTCCACAACAAATGGAGCACTCCACGAGGCTAGAGGAACTGGAAAAACACGTCAATACTCTTAGAGAGAGGGTGGACGACGCGGAAGGGCGCTCCCGCCGCAATAATATACGTATTTTGGGCGTACCGGAGCGAAGCGAAGGGTCCAACCCTACTGGGTTTGTGGAGGATTGGCTGCGATCAGTAATGGCCGCAGAGGACCTGACCCCACTATACAGCGTTGAGAGAGCTCACACAGTGCCGCCTAGACCGCCGAAGCCAGGGGCCCCACCGCGCCCGCTAATAGCCAAGCTGCTCCATTTCAGGGACCGGGATGCGATATTGAAAACTGCCAGGAACAAAACTCCAATCAAGTACGAGAATTCCACAATCTCCATATAGCCGGACTTTACGCAGGCGGTACAGAGAGCCCGAGCATCCTTCTGGGGGGTGAAGAAGTCTCTCCATGAACGTAACGTGAAATACTTACTGTTATTCCCGGCGCGGCTGCGGGTCATCCATGACCATAAGTCCTTTTCCTTTGATAGCCCGGAGGAAGCCTCAGAATGGATAGAAGTGACTCTCACTCCGCACGGCTCAGGACGGGGTAGCCAGGGAGCGCACAATGTACACTCACAGAGGCCCTCAGGGACATGTCCAAACCCGGATCTGGAGGAAGTCTCAAGGAACACACGTCCGCAGAACCTTGACCAGGATCAATCGGAAACAAGAACCTCACTACAAATGGCGGCTCTCACGACAGATGCGCTGACTGCCCACGATGCGGACATGGACAGAGTCACTAACAGCCAGACTAGTTCTCGCACGGCTGCATCGGATACGGACGCTAGTGTGCAATTATTCCCACGCATCACGGCGCAACAGGCGGAGGATTTATGAAGAAGCGACTCAATGCATGCAGATTGGTAACGTACACTATGTGACTGTCGCTTGAAAGGGGAGAGGGAGAGGGGTGCCAATTTGATTATACTTGATGGGGTGTTTGAGTGGAGAGACTTAGAGAAGGGACTTGTTGCTGATTACCGACTGGGCGCACCCCCCCAGGCGACGGCACCATGAAGTTTGGTTTGCACCCCTCTTGGGTGATAGGGTTTGGTCCCTCACAGTTTCATAGGAAGGACCATATCGTTGGGATGTTCAGTATTGTAGGGGCACTCGCACTATTATATACACTGTCAATTGCACTGGACCTTTGGGTGATGTTCGGGACTGGAGCAGCAATATACCATGTCAACTCCTAATCAATACATAATCTGCACTTGGAACGTAAGAGGGTTGGGCTCCATACACAAAAGACACAGAACTTTGGCACAACTGAATAGATGCAAAGTATCCATTGCGCATTTGCAAGAAACTCATTTAAACAGAGATGAAGGGGCTAAATTGAGACGGAAATGGAAAGGCCAATTATTTGCTACGGAGTACTCGGCGTTTTCCAGGGGTGCAGCCATTTGGATAAGGAATAGCGTCCCCTTCAAGGCCATAGAACACAAAATCGACAACGAAGGGCGGTTTGTATTCGTACACGGGTTACTAGATGGTACGAGCGTAGCGTTGGGCTGTGTCTATGCGCCTAATTCGGAGCAATCTGGCTTCTTCCGAAATATTAGCGGACTACTCTCAGGATGGGTAGCCCAGAACTGGGTGATTGGGGGGGATTGTAATGTGGTGTTAGACATCACACTAGATAGGTCACACCCCCCATTGCATGCCACAGACAGCAAAAGACAAGCTGAAGCACTGGCGGCCTGGGCAGCTGGGTGGGATCTGGTAGACTCTTGGCGGGCACTGAACACTACCAATAGAGAATACACGTTTTACTCCCCACCACACAAACTGCATACAAGGATTGATCGAATATTTTGTTCCCGTACCTTGCTTGGGTCCATAGTGTCAGTCACACATATGGGCAAGACATTATCAGACCACAACCCTGTAGAACTCACACTGCACTGGGGGAGGGTCCCTACCCCGATACCAACATGGCGTCTATCGCCAGGTCTTTTGGAAGACCCGGTCTTCCGCTCCACCCTACTGGATGCCACTACCCGCTACTTTATAGACAACGAGAACACAGCTAGTACTAGACAAATCAAATGGGACACCTTCAAGGTGACATTACGGGGTGTAGCGATGGGCACGAAAGTGGGTGTTAAGAGGACGTTGTTGGATAGACTCAAGAGGGTGGAGGGCGGGTTGGCACTGCTCGAAACCGAAGCAGTGGGCACTGATGGTCAGCTCACCCAACTACAAGAGGCACACATCCAGCACGCGGAACTCCTAGAGGAGCTGCGGCTGATTGACTATAAGGAATACACATGCAGACAGCACATGCAGGCAGACAGAGCTGGACCCCTACTAGCGCGTTTAACACGTAATACTCCGGAACGTAGCCCCATACTAGAAGTGAAGGACCGCAGTGGTAGGCTTGTGCGCCCCCAAATAGATATAAATAATACGTTTAAATGCTACTATGCTGATTTGTATGGCCCACACCCCCCACTTGACACCGGGGACCTAGACGACTTTCTTGCAGACCTACACCTCCCACAGTTAACATCGACTCAACGGACCGAGCTCTTGAAACCGATATCATTACAGGAAATACGATAGGCTATTAAAACCCTCCCGCGTAACAAAACCCCCGGGTCTGATGGTCTGCCAGCAGAATTTTATATGGCTTTTATAGACACATTGGCCCCAAGATTACGAATATTATATGGGGAAGCTCTGGCAGATGGTGCTCTACCAGCTTCGACTCTACAGGCAATAATAGTTTCCCTACTGAAGCCGGGCAGAGACGCCCTACAACTAGAAAACTACAGACCGTTATCCTTACTGAATACGGATTATAAGATCCTCAGTAAGTTACTGGCAACGAGACTTACACACTGCATTACGGATATCATACATCCGGATCAAAACCGATTTGTGCCGGGGAGGAGTACTGCGTTGAACTTACGCAGGTTAAGTCAACTGATGATACCACAAGGGAGTGAGGGAGCAAACGAGGGGTGTATCTCACTAGATCTCAGGCAAGCCTTCGACTCCCTGAGGTGGGACTACATGTTCGCAGCGCTGCTCAAATTTGGCATTCCTGAGGAATATGTTGCATGGGTGCAATTGCTCTATCAAGCCCCTACGGCGAGAGTGCATACCAATGCGTGTGTCTCGGAGCCGTTCGCCATCGCGAAGGGAACCAGACAAGGGTGCCCCCTATCACCCCTGCTTTTTATCATCCTGTTGGAACCCTTACTATTGAAAGCGCGGGCAGTGGCGATACACAGAGGCATATCCAACCGCAATACCAGACATGTCATCTCCGCCTATGCGGATTATATACTGTTGTTTCTTAATGACGTATCGGGACCCCTAACGCCACTACCAGAATTATTCAATGACTTCCGGAATCTATCAGGTCTTATGATTAACGAAAGTAAATCCTACGGGTACTATTTCCACAAGCCCCTTGTAAATGATTGCCTACACTTCCCACCACACAGCTTCCGGACTGCCCCTGAGACCTTTAAATACCTGGGCATTCAGGTTTACAGGCGTCCACAGGACCTCTTAGAGGGTAACTTGGGATGGGCCCTTAGCACATTGCGAGCACAAATACGATTTTGGACCACACTACCGCTCTCGGTGGCCGGTAGAGTTACAATTTCGAAGATGGTGGTGCTACCCAGGCTTATATATTTCTTTACAAACCTACCGATACTGATACCCCCCACTTTTTTAAGGCTTTAAATACGGTCCTGACAGAACTAATATGGGGCACGGGCAGGCGACGTATAAGTCTGGCTAAGTTACAACTGCTGACAGGCGGGGGAGGTATGGGAGTCCCTGACCTGATAGCATACAGCTATGCCTGCCAATTGCAATGGTTGGCCTATTGGTTAGCGGGCCGCAACCTACATGAACTCGATATGTCAGATTCCGACAGAGCCAGAGGGACCACACACAGTCTCCTTCTACCGCAATTACTAAGACTGGCACTGCAGCACTGGAAGAGGGCTGTAAAATACACGAACAGAACATCCACATACGCGCCCACGATACCACTACTGGGAATACCACTGGGGACGGGAACACTTACGGAACATAGACTGAGACAGTGGCATACTGCAGGAGTGCAACAGGTCGGAGATTTTTTCTCTGAAGGGAAACTACTGACTTACATGGACTTCACAGACTTGCACCATACCCCGAGAGATATGTTTTTAATGCACGCGCAGATAGCGCACTATATAACCGTACACTGGGCGAGAGCCGGAATGGAACCAGACACTAACCCATTACTCACAATGCAATACCTCATGGGAACGGGTAGTCACCTAACGAAATGGCTTACGAATGGGATACGGTTGGGCAGAGCGATACACTTGCAGCCCCTCCGTGCCCGCTGGGTGGAGGACGCAGGTAGGGCCTTCAGGGACAAAGAATGGGAAAGGGTGTTGAAATATCCCAAAACAGTGGCACGGAATCCTAAGTTCAAATATATCCAATTATTGATAGTACACAGGGCCTACCTTACCCCCCCACAGGATACAAGTAATGTTCCCGGAAGCGACAAACACTTGCCCTAGATGCGGGATAGAAGATGCGGGCCTAATACATATGTTCTGGGACTGTTCCCGGCTCAGACGATTCTGGGGGGAGGTCCATGAAGTACTAACGGCGGTGGCGCCGGGTAGGCCGTACGCATCCTTAACCTATGGGGTCCTGGGAGTGGGTCACACGGAAAAGAAAAAGAGTGTGGGTACAAGATTCGCAGATCTGGCTATGTTACTGGCGAAAAGGGCAATAGCAATGAGGTGGAAATCAGCCAGGGCGCCCGATATAGAGACTTGGAGTGGAGAAGTAATGAGATGGGGAAGAGCAGAAGGTGCAGAATTACAGAGGGAGGAACGCAGGGGTCTGAGAAAAACACACATTTCTCTAGACTGGCACACGATACTAGGAGAATTCGAAACGCACTCCACGACCCATGATGACTGAGACCAGATAATCCCTTGAAATGTCGGCAAACTGAAGGGTGAACACGCAACCTGTAGTTAATAATCTGTAAATAGAGTTTACGTTGCCCCCGTACCTTACAAGGCCCAAGATGCAGTTTCCATCACCATATTCCGCACATCAGTATACTATGCCTAATGGGAGGATGACGGAGAAACATTTCATTTACTCTACAGCTCAAGAGAATTTGCCCGAAGGGCACCAGCTGCAATTGTTTATTGCTTTATGTACTATGAGTGCCAGGGGGGAGGGGGGATATAAATGTGTTTCAACTCGTTGGGAATGGTTCAACATATATTACAAAAAGAAAACACAGTCTTGTATTGCATATGTACGATTTACCAAGTAAAGATATGCCATGATAATGTTCTGCTAATTGTGATGCATTACGATGACTACTGTGTGAATAAAACAAATAAAAAAAAAAAATGATACAGGGTTCCTAGGACCAAAGGAAATGGCCTTTCTCCAAAACCACAACCCCAGGATACCGTTTTTTTACGTTCTTCCTAAGATGCATAAGAACGCGAATGATCCACCATGTCGCCCATTAATATCTGGTTGCGATTCATTAACAGAACCGGTGGCAAAGTAAATAGATTTCTTCCTGAAACCTCTTATTGAAAATGTTCAGGCTCATTTAAAGGACACGACAGCGTTCCTGAATGAAATAACATCAATACAATTTGACGAAACCAGCCAGCTAATGGTCACAATGGACGTTGTTTCATTGTATACTCAGATTCCGCAGGACCTAGCGCTAGAGACTTTAACATTTTACCTGGAGCAGAGAGAACAACCGACTAGAGTACCCACAAGTTTTTTGGTTAAATTGGCCAAGCTTGCTTTGCAAAAAAACTATTTCCTGTTCGATACTGAATTCTTTTTCCAAACGAAGGGGGTGGCCATGGGCTGCCCCTTTGCACCAGAATTAGCAGTATTGTTCATGGGGCTTTATGAGACCAAATTTGTGTATAACAACAATCCATTCATTGAATCCATCACTAAGTACATCAGATACATCGATGATGTATTCTTCATTTGGTCAGGGACTCAAGAGACATTAAATGAGTTTGTGACGTGGCTCAATCAAAGAACTGAGGACATTAAATTCAGTCACACTGCTTCTAACAAAAGTATTACTTTTCTTGATGTGGAAGTGTATGCAACGGAAGGCACATTAGGAACAACATTGTTTCGGAAACCAACCGATAGAAACAAAGCCCTACATTACACAAGCCAGCACCCTAGAAGCCTTAAGCAAAACTTGCCATTTGGTCAGATTTTACGAATTCGGCGCAATTGCTCCAACAAAGATGAATATTTCAAGCATACCAATGGATTGCTGGAGCGGCTGCGTGAAAGAGGATATCCAAAAAAGCTTTTGAAACACTCATTAAGGAGAGCTTGGTGGGTCCCTCGTGAGTCTCTGTTATAAAAGAAGGAACGACCTGAGATGAAAAGATTGGTTTGTGTGACCACATTTGGTCCCAGCTCACACCAGCTGCGCAAAATGGTTATGCAAAACTGGCACCTGGTTAAAAATCTACATTGTGATCTTCAAGAACCACCGCTCTTCTCTTTTCGAAAAGAGAAAAGTGTGGCTAACCATGTGGTACGGTCTGCCTTACCTCGTGATACTAAACCGACATTGAGAGGAATGTTGGGGCTACCCCCGATTAAAGGCCATCCTAAGTGCGGAAATTGCACGTGTTGTGCCCAAACGGAGGAGGGCGAAGTGTTCAGTTTTGAGGGAATCCACAGGAAACATGATAAATTCACTAATTGCCAGACAAGGAATGTGGTTTATGGGATCTTGTGCCCGTGCCCAAAATTATATATTGGTAAAACCACGCAGGAGGCACGTCAACGGATCACGGTACACAAATCACGTATAAGAAGAGAAGTTCCCAATGCACCATTGGTTCAACATTGGTTATCAGAAAAACATAAGGAGGAAGACCTACGCTGGACTATCATCTCAAAAATTGATTGCGACCCCCGAGGCGGCGATATGGATTTGAAGCTGGGACAGCGGGAGGCACTGTTAATAATGAAGTACAATACAGCCCTCACTGGTCTGAATGAGATTTCTGAAATTTTTAGACCTACTCCTTAAGATACCATATCCGTGACATTCTAAAAGTGATCTGCGCCAAGACGGGCAGCATGTTATAGCTTGCCCTGGCTGCAACTAGAGTTAGAGCGCATAGTTCAGAATATGGATTAAGGTTAGTGCACCACAAATCCCCTTTTCTTTTATAATCCAAATAATGATCTTCTAACTAGCTACTTCACGTGGACATTACTTGGAATGCTCGAGTAAGGTTGTTTCAAAGCTCGAAGAGCCATGCCCACGCAGCCGGGACATTGACCCATATTATATTCTTCCCAATAACATGCCGATCGTGAGTGAAGGTATAAGTAGATGGCATATACTGTCATTTTTCAAAAAAAATGACTCTTTTCATTTCTGTGACATGCATGCAGCACGACGCTATTTAGGAATTGTGCACACGACTTGGGCTCGCAATAAAGTTTTATTCAGCGAAACAGACTATACACCTTTAAGAACAGACCCGATCACATGGTTTGAATCAGGGCGTCACATACGCACAAGCCGGCGTTCAACAGCAAACCTCCCGAGTTCTCCCGAGATAAGCATCGAGCTTTAATGTAAGTCCAAACTAGGGCATCCTCACGTTTCTTTTCTTTGCCGACATCCAGTAATGCGCCCATTAAGCCCACCCGGTCTCATTATTCATTTTTTGTTGTTTTAGAATCGTTAAGTGGTTCGAGCACCGTCAGTAATCTATTAACCCGGCCTGGGTGCATCACGCTTGAGACCGGGTAAGTCTGTCTGTTTTCAGACTTTATATCCTCCAAGAACTGTTACCACTATTGAAGGGTTGCGTTCAATTATTCTTGACACACGCTTTCTTCTTTCTAGGCACTACGAGCCTTGCCAAAGCTTGTCTAAGGTTAGTCCTAACCACAGTTACTGTATTTAGTATGTCTGGTTGGCTGCCCTCCCGACTAACCGTTAGTTTCTTTTCTATTTAGCATTACCACTCAACACAAGTTGAATTAGGTGAGTCCCACTAAAATCGCCTCCCCATTACTAATGGTGAGCATTCCGAGGCTTTTTTCATGTTTAGTAAATGTCTCCATGTAATTGTTTTTGTCCAGAACATTGTGACCACATCATACAACCTTCCAAGGGACTTCATTTCCTTAGACAAAAGGTAGACGGTTTTGAGCCGGTTGGCGGCGATTGTTTGATTTTTAAAGAGGTAGTGTCTTGCAAGAGGTGACTTAATCTAGCATTCTTTGTTGTTTGTTTTTTGTAGAACTTTTTGGTCCTGAGGAGAACCCTGCAACCAGGGGGTTCGAAACGCGTCAACCTTAATTGGCCCTGAGTCAATAATAAGGCTAGAAGGACTGTGTTGGGATAATAAGAAATTGAGTTCTAACTGTATAATTTGATGTAATATAGTCACATTAGGATAGGCAATAGGATACTGTAGTGTAGTTCCTATTTTCCCAATAGGCTCTGCGCATTGGAATAATATCTTCAATAGTATAGACGTAGGACTGTGGTTAACTAGGTCTTCTACTGACGATATTAGACTTAAAGTTATGTGTGTGCCAGCTAGCTCAGAGCTCACTAGAAACTTTCTCGAATAGGCAAGGAGGAGTTTAACCTCCCTGGATAGACAAGAAGGGATTTCGTTTCTGACAACCATAGAACATGACAACTTTGCTCCCCCTAATCAAGAGTATATCTCTAGAGTCGTGTGAAAACAAAAGACAACTTATTTTACTCAGTCAGTACGTGCATTCTTAGTTTCACCAGATTGTAGAGAAAAGGAAGAGACGGGCGTGTTCAATAAAAAGGTGTTATTTATTGATCAGTCTCTTTTCTCATACAAGAGAAATGAATCGCTATTATTGCAATACTTATAGTTAAGTACAGTGCATACAGTAAAAGCAGAATTATAAAATAATACTGTAAATGCATTGATATGGTTTCTTAGCCATATGATACTTTAAAATGGATAAAATAGATACATACATATATACATTGACTAATCGTACTCAACTGGGGCTTCTAACTACGCCTACCCCAGTGTACCTGACCTAAGCCTAATACGTGGGCGGGAGTAGATAAGTAGCAGTTTTAAGTTAAGTTTGCTTTGCCAAGCGTCTGACTCAAGAATTCTCTGTAAGGGGTTATTCAGTTCAGTACCTGGGATTTAGAAGGCTGGAGGGCTGGCATCTCTATCTCAGGACTTGATATTCCAGCTGCCTGCCAGGGCGGCTGGAAACGCCGGAGCTGGATTTCTCGGCAAGAGAAAATGCAGCGTCTCTCTCTCAGCTCGTCAAAAGGGAGGGGCAGCGTCCGTGGGCTTTCTGCATCAGCTGGGCTCCTCGGCAAGTCGCGCTGCTCCAATCTCGTCACCACTGTGTGTTTGCTTAGGGCAATGTCGGTATTATTTATACCTGAAAGGTGCCGAGATTGACGTAAGGATGGACATAAATACGTCAATAAGGATGTCATAAGAACTGGTCGTTCTTACATTCTTTACTGGAGTTCTTGGCTAAATCAAAACAATAGCTGCGGGGGATTTCCCAGGTTGCTGGAGGTTTGATTTGTTTTGAGAACTCGGTATGCTTTCTAGGGGGGCTGGAGGAATAGTGCTTGCCTAATGTGATTAGCATGCGCTATGACCTAATCAGAAAACGGGTTTCTGTGCCGTTGTATGGCTACTAGTGATTTATTAACCGGACAAGGGTCAGAAACAGGAATATCAATACAGTTCCCATAGTAAATACATTACACCCACTCCACGGAATCTATGTCCATATTTACTAACCTAAGCATAGTAAACATAACTCAATAGTGTAAGTGTACACGAAACCACCCCAAAATACATTAATTTGTACCTAAAAAATGGTTTTGCGCAATACATGAAAAGCAGTATAGCTACTGTATGCACATAAGCAGTGTAATCATTCAAAGAGGATGCACATTACTATATCAGCATGAATGATTTGCGAAAATAACACATGAAATGGCTCTTAATACAGAAGAAAAATTGCGAGACCACTTCATCACATAAAATATAATTCTACTTTGTAAACAACCTAGAGGTCGAGGTAACGTTTTCTATAGTTTACCTAAAAATAGAAGTTTTTCTGTTCTCTAAGAATAGTTTTACTTTAAGCAGAAGATAAGTGCCCAAAAAAAAATGTAAATATTTTGGTTTTGGAAAAAAAGTTCTACTTTTCTTGCAAAAAACTGGAAAAAATTCTTAGTGGCTTTGTTATCAAAGTTTGAAGGCCGAATTCAGAGTTCAGGGAACGCTGTGTGCACGTTGCTTAAAGTCATTCCTTTTGTTCTGGTGAAAACATCATATCATTAAGATGTTCGAAAAAACAGTCAACAGCTTCTGGTGAGAGTTCGACTAGGTTGGAAAATGACGCTACCATGCAGTCATGAGCATGATTGCTTTCAGTGATGGTTTGATCAGCATAACTGACAGAAGGTTGTACCTGATCGATGCTGCTTTCATCTTGTACTTCACTACCCTTCAATCGTAGTGGTGAAGTCTCCACGAATGCCGTCATCAGGATAGGTAGCCGCTGGGGACAGCACAGTGCATGAGCCTTAACTGGACTGAACAAAGTCTCTGCATCCAATGGCACTTCTGATTGTAGTGTGAGACAGGTGTCCAACACGCATTCCTCGCCGCATAGCATGCACCTTAATACAGGCATAACACAATTCTGCCACAAGGGTCTGAATGAAAGAAACCAGGTCATATTTAAATCTCGTAGCCGTGCTAATCCAAGGACTTTAGTTATGCGGTCCCGGTAGCGGATAGCTAGGATCGTTTCTTCCATTGTTGCTGGAGTCATGTCTGTGACACGGTTTGCCATAGCGAAGCAAAAGTAGCAAAATAGGACGCCTGCTACTAGTCCCAACAGGAGAGGAAGTCCGCCAAAGATGGAATGGACGAAGTTAGGAAAAATACCCAGGATTGCTTTGAATGGTGTTAAAGCTCCTGAAAAAACTGTCTTAAATACACTAGCGATACCAGTTGTATCAGAAATATTTAAGATTTCGTTTAGTATTTCTGCGAAGTGTAGGGGGCTATTTGTTGATAACAGTGAATGAATCTCTGCCGTTGTCCTTGCAACTTGGAGATCATACGTTTCTTTTGATGACGTCAACTGGGTTGGCGTCTGTAGGAGCACAGTCTTCATTCTGCTTAAAGTATCAATTCGAATCGAAGAGATTTTTAAACTGGGCCATAACCTTGCCTCCCTGTCTGGAGCATCATTCGGGAACAATACTCTTTCACAGCACATGACCCTGGTATTCACGCTTACGAGATAAGGTTTTCCTGGCAGCAGGCTGCAACATCTGTGATCTACAATTAGAATGTAACTCCCGTTCGAAAGTCTTCTAAAGAATGGTTCTATTTGTGTTGCAGGTGTGCCTAACTGGTGACATGAAAGGTTATTTGAAGTCCCTTCACAGGCCCCATGCAAACCTATACCCTGACACAGAAGTATACCACTTAGTGATTTTGCACAATTATCGCCACTAAGAAATACACTCTGTCCTTTATTACTGACACATGTGTGTGTATAGGGCAAGTTCCATGTTGACTTAATATATCCTTTACCCAACCTTTCATACTGGCCTGCCTGTATATATTTTTGGCAGTATTGAAACTGGAAAGTTGTTATCGGAATATTTATTATCCCATGTATTATCCATTCAATGACAGGTCGTTCTGACATTGTCAATGGTAATCTCTCAAGTTTTTCAATACTCAGAATTGTATAGTGAGCACCCTTCTGTGTCAAACTGGTTTGTTTATCAGTAAGGTTAAAGATATTAAATAGTGACGTTGTGTTGATTAAACGCCAAGGCACATAGCCTGAACGCAGATTTTGTAACGTCCAGCCAAGCTGTACAATAGAAAGTAATTGAGACTGACCGTGTTGTAACATCAGTAAGTCTTGCTCTATTATATCGATTGCTGAAGACACAATACTGTCCAGTGAATATATTCTGGAAGACAGAGTCATTAACCCATTGTCGACAACAGAAAGTGATTTTTCCAAATTAATGCGGTCAATTTCCCGTATTTTTTCTGCTGTCTCAATTTGAGTTTCTTTCCAAGCTTCGTTATAAGCTGCATATATAGAGGCCGCTATGAAACGTTTTTGACGCTGTTTGCGTGGTCCCATAATGAAATCACGCAAGTCAGCACCTTCTTTAAGTAAAGTTAGGTGTTGCTTAATTTCTGCCAGTGTGGATGTATGTAGCCATTGAAGGCAGAGTTTTCCCACACTGTAAGTAGTTACAATCCCTGGATGTTGTCTCTGGGAGTATCTAGGGTCTGGCCTGGTCAATGTGAACCCCTGTATTTTGTTCAGGAATCTGTATTGACAGTTATTTGTGTCTGTGGGCCAGATCAACCATTGTTTCCAATCAGGATGTGTTCTGTTTTGGTTTAAAATATGGGTCACGTCTATCTCAACATCCGTAGTGCTATTACTGTCCATTGTTGGCTTTGGAATAGACGGTTTATTTAAGTCTTTGATTTTGGCTAGGCCAAGACAGGTAGTTTGTTGAATCGTGTCATTCAAAAATATAATTTGTTCTGGGATCATGCAGGCTCTAAATAATGATTCTATACCTTGCACTTGCCAATCTTTTGTGCCCCAGATCGTTTTTGTTTCAATGTTATTGTTCCAGAAATCAAAACCAAATGTATTCATTTTTTCAAAAAATGAGTCTGAATATATCAATTTTGTGTTTGTCAGCATGGTTTTCACTCCTGTCTTATTTAACAATTTGAAATAGAATGTTTCTGCATTACTTGTGTTAAACCCTGAAAAGTATGAATATTTATCATAAAATGTTTTTGAACTGCCTTTTGGTGGAGTTGCACAATGTTGCCATTGGTTATAATTTAAAAAATTTCTAGGTTGAGAAGATTTATGCAGATAATGGTTACCATAGTGGTTGTAGCAAAACATCTCATCATAATTAGATGAACCTTGCAAATAATCATGTTCTGTAAATTTAGCTGACATCACTAGATCAGACATCATATCATTAATACTTTCAAAGTCCCAATCATCAGAAAATGTGCTTGGTTTTACAAAGTCACTCAATGAAATCTTAAATTGGTGTGGCTACTTCAGGATCTCAACCGGGCCATATATTTCGTAATCAGTATTGTCCCATGCTACCCCGCCGGGTATAGGATTGGCTGTGAAGTTTACTGAAGAAAGTTCTCTTTTCTCGACGTGTGAAGACGTGTGAGGTTTAAGGACCAAGTTGATATTCTGGCTTGCTGTGTCCAATTTAGCATATTTTCCCTCAATGAAATGTCCCAAGCATAGTACCATGATGAGCCAAAGTATGAGGACAAATGCACCTAGTGCCACCCAAATTTCAATCCATGGAGAAATCCGATAGGTTTCTTTGAGTTGATGAAAAAGTTCCTTTGCTTTGTCTTTAAAAGTTTTTGTTGTCGGCTGTACTTCTGGTTCACTTGGATCCTCAGAAAAATCATCGAAGTTGATGAAGTAGCCGGATGCTGTTCTGTCAATTGTTCCAATTGCTTCTGTGTTCCTTTTTGCTTTAGGAATATGTTTTGTTTCAACTGGATAGTCATTTGTTACTTCATTGTAGGTTACTGTTTCTTGATTTAAAGCTTCGATTTGGGTTTTAAGAGGTTTAAGTTCCATTGCTTTGTTGCATAGTCCTTGTTGATTCACTGTAGATTTTTCAAATGTGATTAGTCTTTCAGTTTGAACCTCTGTGGTTGTAGCAAACTTTGGTGTTCTGCTACTTCTTGGGAGTCCACTTGGCCTACTACTTGTTATCGGCCACATGATTGTGGTTTAACCAGGTCGATGGATACAACTCGGTTCTCCTTTTTACCAGCAAGGGGCGGTAGTACTACTGATCTTGTCCCGTTGACTGACAAGACAGGAACTGCTTTTCTGTAAGAAGGCCCAAATTCCTTCTTTACCGCGATCTTCTCTCTGACCAGATCCCCGATTTTTGGAATCCAGACAGGCCTTGCTGGGACAGGTGGTTTCTCTTCAGTGGTTGTTGGCTGTTGTTTCAATTTTATGTTGCTCAGGTCTTTTCTTGTTTCATTTAAGTCCTGTAAAATAGCCAAACGATCTTTGATATCAAAGCATTTTTCTTTAACCACTGAAGTCTGACTATCAAGGTCCTGGACTAACATTCTAGTCCCAAACAATAGTTCGTACGGACTGAGACCTCTCAGAGAATTTCTTGGCAGATTATTAAGACTACGTTGGACACTTATTAAATGTTTGACCCACCCAGCTCCCGAACCTAATACCTTTGCTGTTATAGATTGCTTTATGTCACGTTTTTTTCTTTCCACGATTCCGTTTCCCTCAGGATGAAAGGGACAAGAGTACCGCAATGCAATGCCCATGCTGGTCATGGCCTCCTTATAAGCTCGAGAGCTAAAAGCAGGACCTTGGTCAGAATGCAGCATGCCAATTGCGTATGTGCCGATAAAGACTCGCAAATCTTTTATAACAGTTCTGGCGTCAGCCGATCGCTGGGGCCACATCCATATGAATCTCGTGCATGAATCCACTGCGACCATGATATATTTATAGTTACCATCCCTTTGTAAGGGACCACAGTGGTCCACGTAAACACAGGCTAATGGTTTATCTGAGATTAGAAGGGGCGTCTGGGCTGGTCGTTTCACTGTTGATACCTTCATTTTTTGACATATTTCACATTCTAGAACATAGTTCCTAGTTTGTCTTCTCATTCTCGGCCACCAGTATCTCTGTTTTAATAATGATACTGTGGCTGAAACGCCAGCATGTACAGAAGCAAGCCCTTCGTGTGCCGCTATAATGAGTCCTAACCTATGTTCCATGTTTGGAATAGCCCTATCCCCCACTCCAGGGATTCGAGCAAATGGAACGTTATTCGCATCAGTTATGTATGAGTACTTTACTGGAAAGCCTTTCGGGAGTGTTTCTATCGCACCTTTTACCGTAGCGCAGACCGCCTGTAATATTTCGCTGTCTATTTTTGTTTTTGACCGAGTGATGGCAGCTACGGAAGCCGTTTGCACAGCTGCCTTCGCGGCCTCATCAGCCAATGACTTCCCTGCAACGTGAACGCCATCACGTTGATGACTCAGTGTATGTATCACGTGAGTCTTTTGTAGTTCTTTTTGCAAAAGAACTACTTGTTCCCAAAGCATTTTATGCTTGATTGTGCCGCCTTTCGCATCTTTAAAACCGTTCTGAACCCAGATCTGCAAGTATTCATTGTAAGATTGAACGCAATAGTACGAATCGCACACTATGAGTGTGGGGAATTCTCGATCGGTATTTTCAAGCGCCATCTTAAATGCTAGTAGTTCAGCTCGCTGAGCTGTACAATCTCCTAGAGATTGCGTTTTAGTGACCAGTGGTCTAAATTTTCCTTCGTGCCAGCGACCTTTAACGATCGCGCACGCAGCACTGTAAGCTTGTTTACCCCCCACTGCGGGTTGTGCTGATCCGTCCGTGTATATTATACAGCCATAATGTTCTAGAGGCAGAATTTCAGTCGGCAGAGGACATTCAAATTCATATTGGAGAAACTCTTGTGTTTTTAAATTAGGGTCAAATTCGTATACCACGTCTGGTGCAGCAAGGGAATTAGCCCACTGTATCCATCTTGGATGTAATGCTTTAGCATTCGGAATGCTTGCCTTTGTCACCGCCTCTAGGGCTGGTATTGGTGTCACAATGATTATTCGTTTACCTTGTGCTAGGGCTCTTTCTTTCGCTACAGCAGTTTGTACCGCGGTCAGAATTTTTTCCGTTGGGCTAAATTTCATTTCAGCCTTTGTGTACAAGTGTGATTTGTATGCAATTGGTACCGTTTCTCCCTCATTAGAGGTCAGGTATGTGAATCCGCATCTTCCTGGGATGACTCGAATCACAAGGTTGCGTGTGTTGTCGCGTGTTTGTAGTTTTGTTTTAACTAACATGTCTGTTTGTAAAGATCTCAAAATTTCTGTGTGTTTTTGAGTCCAGTTGATTCTTTTAAAATCTGGTTTTATTAGATCATAGAGGGGTTTGACCCTCTCTGCATAATTTATAATGTAAGTTCTTCCGAAATTTAGGAAACCTAGAATTGATTGTAAGTTTTTTAGTGTTCTGGGTGTTTGGATTACAGCACATTTCTCTAGGAAATTGTCAGCCAGGCTTTTGCCTTCACTTGATAGTTCATATCCTAAAAACAGGACAGTTAGATGGGCAATTCTTGACTTTTTAAAGTTGAATTTGTAACCCTCTGCTGCGAACCCAAGTATTATGGTGTTCACTCTTTTCAAGTGTGTATCCAAGTCATTATCTGTTAGATAGATGTCATCGACATAAGATAATGCCTCATCATCATATATTTGTAGTAACTCTGTTACTCTCGCTGAGAATAATCCTGGGCTGTTCTTGAACCCCTGTGGTAAACGACAGAAATTTCTTTGCGAGCCGTTTATTGAGAACGCGGTCAAATATCTGCTTTCTGGTGCTATATTTTGAAAAAAGAATCCATTAGAGATGTCTAATGTTGTTTTGTATTTTTTGCGCACTATGTTATTCATTAGTGCTGCACTGTGTGAGTTTTGCACTGCAAAAGTTTTGCAACATGAGTTCAAGTGTCTGTAGTCCAAAACAAGACAATATGAATTATCTGGTTTGGAGACAGGAAACAAAGGATTGTTCATTTGTGAGGTGCAAGTTTCAATCACCCCCTGGTATTCAAGTTGATCTAGGGTCTCTTTTACCTGTTTTTTAGCTTCTTGCTTAATTGGGTACTGCCTCTGTGCAGTAGGTTGTGATTTTAACTGGATTTTGTGAGGAGGAGAGTCCTCATCCCATCCCACATGGTTTTTATATAATGCAGGAGCTTGGGCTACTGCCCACTTTCTTGCAAGTATATATTTTTTATGTATTGGAATATGATTTGAGGAGGCAGGCATAATTATTTCTTCGCCATGAGGGCACTCCCTGACAAACTCTGGTGGCCAGTCTTTTTCAGCTAGAAGGATGTCATAGCCCTTGGAGAGATTATCCCAAAATAGACCCCTTATTTTCCTAGTCTTATCCCCCTCTATACGCAATGTTATTTCATATATTTTATGAGGTTTGCTAACTCTGGTATCTGCAGTTTCCACCTGAATGTATTCATTCGTGTCCACTGTCTCCAGATGATTCATCAGGATCTTGCGAGCTATGCTCACTTCTGCTGCGCTGTCTAGCATTGTCTGAGCCCATTCTCCGTTTTTCAGCTGTGTCCTCAGTATTCTTGGCATGGTTGATTACTTTAATACTGGCTACCTTCTTCTTTGGAAATTGTAATTTTTTATTTTGATGAGCAGGTTCCTTGTCTTTGGACTTGACGTGCTCTTCCCTGTGTTCTGATCGTCCTCTTCTTTCTGATTTCTGCGAGGAAGTCTGAAAAGATCGAGAGGGACGTGTATCAATATCTTGATATCTATCAGGTTTCTTTATATTATCCCTATTTCTAAGGTTGTCTTTTTTCCCAGAGGGCTCCCTTTGGGGAGACTTGTGTCCTTGGTCCGGAGATCTTACTCTCTGCCGAGGAGACCTTCCTCTGGTTTGGAATCTTTTTTCCTTTGGAGTGGATTGTTTATTTCCATCCCAGCTCTTTTTTTGAGTATTTAGATTATTTTTAATAAATACCTTTTCAGGATTTTCAATTAGTTGGGGTTTCACTGGTTTCCCACCCAAACTATCTCTTCCTAGTTCTTCATAGGATTTTTCTATGATTCTGGCAATTTCAAATGGTTGGTCTGCTATATCTGTCTCTTTCAACCTCTGGCGGATCGCCACATTTGCTGCTTCTCCCTTTATATTGGCTAGTAATATTGCCGAGACCTGCTTGAAGTCTTTTAGTAATTTCATACCCAGAGTTAGGGCCGGTTCTGGACCGTATTCATCTTGAATTTGTTTTAGCACATCTGGTATTACTGACATGGATGGAACACCATGTGTTTTTGTGTAAATGGAAGCAAAGACTGTACCCCAAGTGTCACAGTCCTCCACATGTGGTGCGATTCCCATTGGAAGACAGATAGTCAGAATTCTGTGTTTCTCAACAGGGGTGGTATCTGGAAATACCGCCTCTATTTGAGTGATTTTTTGTGCTAACCACAATGGAATTTGTTCCCATTTTGCGGGTACTTTACCTAGACAGGACTGTATGTTCTGTGGTGTAATTTTATTTGTGTTTCCCTGATGAGGGGTCAGCTGTGGAATTTTAATAGCTCGTTGGACTGTTGAAGTCCGCATTACATATTGGACTAATTGTCTATGTATTTTAATTAGTTGTTTTAGCTGTGCTAAAAGATCTGGTGCAGGCATTTCTTCAATGTCTGGATGTGGTGTGTATCCGGCTAGGACCGGCCACGTTGCTCCTGGTCTACCTAGTGGACCGAGCCTGGTGATGTGATTATTATGTTTTGGGGCGCCATTAAACCAGAGCAGGTGCTCTTGGTATTTGAGTGATATCTCCACTTCCTCGAAAGGAGTGTACTCATTCGGAGGTTCCTCTATTTTGTAGTAGTGGAACTCCTTTGTTACAGCGTTTGCTGCTGGAAAGTTTATCCATGAGTAGAATACCTCTGTCTGCCGATATTCGTGTGCCTCAATTACGAAAATTACTGTACCACCTCTCGGTGTCAGCCCATTTTCTATAAGTTTTAAAGTTATAGTTTTTCTTATGTTGACCGGGATTAGTATTGCCCCACATTGGGCGCCATGTAGTGTAGTTCCAATTTTCCCAATAGGCTCTGCGCATTTGAATAATATCTTCAATAGTATAGACGTAGGACTGTGGTTAACTAGGTCTTCTACTGACGATATTAGACTTAAAGTTATGAGTGTGCCAGCTAGCTCAGAGTTCACTAGAAACTTTCTCGAATAGGCAAGGAGGAGTTTAACCTCCCTGGATAGACAAGAAGGGATTTAGTTTCTGACAACCATAGAACATGACAACTTTGCTCCCCCTAATCAAGAGTATATCTCTAGAGTCGTGTGAAAACAAAAGACAACTTATTTTACTCAGTCAGTACGTGCATTCTTAGTTTTACCAGATTGTAGAGAAAAGGAAGAGACGGGCGTGTTCAATAAAAAGGTGTTATTTATTGATCAGTCTCTTTTCTCATACAAGAGAAATGAATCGCTATTATTGCAATACTTATAGTTAAGTACAGTGCATACAGTAAAAGCAGAATTATAAAATAATACTGTAAAAGCATTGATATGGTTTCTTAGCCATATGATACTTTAAAATGGATAAAATAGATACATACATATATACATTGACTAATCGTACTCAACTGGTGCTTCTAACTACGCCTACCCCAGTGTACCTGACCTAAGCCTAATACGTGGGCGGGAGTAGATAAGTAGCAGTTTTAAGTTAAGTTTGCTTTGCCAAGGGTCTGACTCAAGAATTCTCTGTAAGGGGTTATTCAGTTCAGTACCTGGGATTTAGAAGGCTGGAGGGCTGGTATCTCTATCTCAGGACTTGATATCCCAGCTGCCTGCGAGGGCGGCTGGAAACGCCGGAGCTGGATTTCTCGGCAAGAGAAAAGGCAGCATCTCTCTCTCAGCGCGTCAAAAGGGAGGGGCAGCGTCCGTGGGCTTTCTGCATCAGCTGGGCTCCTCGGCAAGTCGCGCTGCTCCAATCTCGTCACCACCGTGTGTTTGCTTAGGGCAATGTCGGTATTATTTATACCTGAAAGGTGCCGAGATTGACGTAAGGATGGACATAAATACGTCAATAAGGATGTCATAAGAACTGGTCGTTCTTACATTCTTTACTGGAGTTCTTGGCTAAATCAAAACAATAGCTGCGGGGGATTTCCCAGGTTGCTGGAGGTTTGATTTGTTTTGAGAACTCGGTATGCTTTCTAGGGGGGCTGGAGGAATAGTGCTTGCCTAATGTGATTAGCATGCGCTATGACCTAATCAGAAAATGGGTTTCTGTGCCGTTGTATGGCTACTAGTGATTTATTAACCGGACAAGGGTCAGAAACAGGAATATCGATACAGTTCCCATAGTAAATACATTACAATACATAATATTGCACGTTGATACATTTGTTTTGACAAAGGGCCATATGATATGTTTTTTGTTATATATATGTGTGTGTGAATGTGTGATGAATTGACTAGTCAACAGTGTGGGTTGGATGTGTTGTAAATATGTATAGTGACTTTATCTTATTGTAATTGTTTTCCTATTGTATATTTTTGTATATGCACCTAAAAAAAGTACTTTTCAAAAACAAAAAGTTAAAGTGACTAGTGATATAAATAAATAAACAAACTAGTGAGGTTTGAAAAAAACGGACCGATATGTTTCATTCATATAGGGGTTACTAAAAAATTGGTAAGTCAATTCCGGTATTGGCATTTGTGTTGTTTATTCCTTATATCTGACTTAGCCTTGCTGGGTGAAGAGTCAAGACCCTGTGTTGTTCATACGTTTACCATCGGACTGACACTGTGACCAACATGGGCCTATTCAAGTGCACATATACTGGTAGGTATACAGTTTTAAAAAGGGACATATGTAGAACAATACAGTTTGCAAAACAATATACAGCCCATCTCAAAAAGGCATAACAAGAGTCATCACAGTGAACAGCCTTACGGTTTTTCTTAGTGGGTGGCTAACACCAAAACTCTTGCCTACTATGGTAATCTTTGAGACTACATGAACAAAATACGTGTCTGCAGCCTGTAATACAATGTGATAGCAAGTTTATGGCTAATTGGCTTTAACAAATGCTTTTCACAATAAAGAAGCTAAGGCTAAGGCAAAATACTATGTAAATGTAAATGTACATGTATTTATATAGCGCAAATCACCGACACGGTATCTAAGCGCTTGCTTAGGGAACCCGTCCTGGTATTCCCCTGTGAGATACCCCGGCAGGGTGTCCACAAGGTGAAAGCCAGGCATCCCGCCGCGAGGGGCCGTATCTCACCTAAGAGGGCCTAACAAGAATTATCACAGAGTAAATCTATATCCACAGTTTGTCACAGGATGTAGCCACCACCAAAAGCCTTGCCCACTACAGTAATCTGTGAGATTCCATGTAACAAAATTATTCTTTGGTGGCTTTCATACATAGTAATAACGATCAATTCATAAATGTATTAATGCTAACATATGCTTTTGACAATAAATATGACATGCTGATAGCCTTTATTGTAACATTTCATAATAAACAGATCAAGCCTAATGTCATGATCTTTGGATTGCCAGCATAACCAACTTAGTATTTCTGTAATGAGTATTAACTTTGCCACAAGCCAAAAAGAGCAGTACAAACATTCTTTTCAGTGGTAACATACAACCTTGGTTCAATCAAATCCAGTACTCAGGGCACCCAAAATGTGGGTAGAGCATACTCCGCTCTCTTAGTAGTACTCTAAAAACTACTTTTTGTTGATCGCATAAGGTCTGACGACAGCTACGCTGTCAAGTCAAACCTAAAAATGTGGCAAAGTAAGGATTCTTCCTGTCTTGATGGGGTTACACTGTTCCAGGATTTCTCCTTAGCTGCGTTGGTAGAAAAACATGGCTGACCCACAGAAATGTCATTTATTTTATAAAAGGCAGATTTTAATTTATTTGAGGAATTCAAATATGATATTATATCATATCATCTGCCTTAAAGCCTTACACTAAATCATTTCACTAAACCTCAAACTGCAACTGAGTAGTAATTTATTTCTCACCTTCCCATATACAAATCCGCTTGGCCTCATTGACATCACAACTACTTCTTACAATTTCATAGTCAGTCTTTAATATTCAGACATCATTGTCCTTCAAATCACATGTTCCAGGGCCAGGTACATATTCATCCCTTGTTTTGGTACCCTGAGACCCCACCCAGACATGCTGTTTTCCTGTCTTCCCTTCTCCTACTTTATCTCTGTCTGGAATGTCCCCATAAGACACATGCACCAGATTGATTGTTGTGGGCTTTGACGTAGACAAACCCCTTCAAGTACACTCCATTACCCCGCTCCAGAACCACCGTAATAGCAGTGAGAGCCATATTAGACCCCAAGTCATCTCTGTTTTATTGGTGTAAGATGATCCCTTCTGAACAGTTTTAGCATTTCTAGACCGGTGTTCTGTATTAGATCATTCTTTTTAAGGTGTGTGCTCAGTAAGCCTTGTATGCGTCCCAAATGCTTTTGTTCGAAGAACAGTGGGAGCACCTGATCTCCTCCCTGCTTAGACCTTTGAATGTTCACTACATCACAGCGACAACATTCTCTTGCCTGCTTGCATTCTGGACCATTTAAAGCAATACATTTCAAACTGTGCAACGCACCCCTGTTGGATGAGAGTGGGGTAGGCATGGTGTACGATGAAACTGACATTAAATAGACCATCAACATATTAAATCATTCTTTTTCAAACTTTGAAATTAATTTTCCATCAATAGCGTAATTTATATACATACGTATATTATGATCTTGTCAGATTGCCAATTAGATTAATTGCACATAGCGTTGTACACAGTGGAATTGATCACCTCGACCATAAAAAGAGACAAACTCTTTGTGTATAGTGCTCAATGCTAGAAACCGTACATCAACAAGATCAACATCCTTCCAATTCATATTCGTAATTCATATTCTGTGAATAAGGGCGTATTAACTCCTTCAGGTGGTATTGAATAATTTTAACAACATTGTTCAAATATAAACACATTGTTGTGATAAGTGTACCAAACACCCGTACTCTCTTAATTTTCATTGTACCCTAATGCACGCAATATATTAACCAGATTTTCTTTTTCTGGTATGCCGAAGTGGGGCAATTTGTGTTAAAACATTTGTTCACACAGCTTAAAGTAACTTATATCTTTCCTTTTTTCCCATTTTAGCAACATTATCTCCATGGGGGCTCCAAAGTTCTAAGTAGGTAGTTCATATGTAGAACTAGAAATAAGAAAGGTCCTTATTAGCTACTAATTCAACGGGACATGGCATGCAATTATTATTTGTTTCCTTTAGAGTTACACCGTTATCTAAAAAAAAGTGCGAAAAATAAAGATGAAATAAACTATTACTATTGCTTATAGAGTAGGCTATAAAAACCTCTTCGAAGATGATGCTTAGTCAATTTTTAAGCTATTGAGCTCTGTACTGTTCATTAAGACTATGCACCTAGATTCCAGTCTTAAAATAACAGGTGTATTTGTAAAGCACACGTTCAGGGTATCTTGGTGCTGAATAACAGATGTTTATTGTTACCCAACTCAAAGGTACTTATTGTATGGACCTCAGAATGATGAAAGGCTGGGTGAACCCACCAGGATTTGAACCTCTGACCATGTGGTCAAACCCAGGCCCCTACAGTGGACGCATTACTCCACTTATTCTTCTCAGGTGGGATTCTTTGCCTCCCCCTTTGCTTATTATAGGCACGCAATCAATTACTGAATATCATAAAAGTTCAACATTCCCTTCATGGTGGTATTTATGGAAGTGGCTATGGGATTGTGTTTTTACCAGCATGTGTGATGGCACTAAAATGTTGGAGAATGTGTTTGTCTGCTTGTAAATTGTGCTGCCAATATTCTTTTTTAGGACATGGACATACCAACATGCACACCACATATTTTGTTTTGCAGCTCAGATTTCGCATGATCTTTCTTGGTTGCTTCTGATTGGAGAGGAACAATTCCATACAATCCTTGCTGTATTAACAGGCACAGCATTTGTTTGCATCCCTTAAAACCCTCCTTACGGTTTACCATTCTTTTTTTTGGTCCTTCGTGCTGACTTCTTACAAGATGAACTCTTATAGATCTCCACTTTCTGAGGCCAGTTGAGCAGTCTGTTAGGTACTAACAGGCACATGCATCAAAGGATTTTGCGATCGCAAACGGTGCGAATCGCAAAAATCGTCCGTTTGCGATCGCAAAATCTGCTTTTGGAATGCATGAAGGGTGAAGGCCTTCGCAATTTGAGAATTCGCAAATATTTGCGAATTCTCAAATTGCGATTGCATTTAAGGAATCACATTGTGCGATTCCTTAAATGCAATGCATGAAACTTAAAAAAATTGCGATTTCGCAATTAGGGGGAGCAAATTACCATGAGGTTGAACCTCATGGTAATTTACGAAAACTTAGAAAAATGCACTTTTGTGCATTTTTCATAGTTTCATGTTGTGCACACACATGCCCTTAGGGAATGTGTGTGCACAACATATGTGCACAGATTGATTTCAGGGGTGCAACAGGGTGTCCTTTGGACACCCCTGCACCCTTGAAATCTCATTCTCAATTTGCGATTTGCTAATTGCTAATCGCAAATTGAGAATGTCTTCCCATTCATTCCTATGGGCCTCTAGGCCCATAGGAATGAATGGGGAGGTATTCCTTAATTGCGACTCGCAATTTGCGAGTCGCAATTAAGGAATATTAAGAAATCGCAATTTATTTAGCGATTTCTTGATGCATTGCATTTTGCAATTCCTTAATTGCGATTCCTTATTTTTCGCAATTAAAGAATCGCAAAAAGCAATATTGATGCATGTGCCTGTTAGCTTCCTATAACAGGATCACTTGTGATCATTTTCCATTTCCAACAAAGTATATTGCTTACCATATTTTGGTTTGTGTTTGGGGTAATTATTAATCATGGTCCCTGATCATTTGTATCCTTCTCTTTTCGGCCAAATATTAGTGTCTCTCTATTTACTGAATGTGCTATGTATGTTGGCTTTGTATTGTGTTTTCCTTATAGCCTCTCTTAACTAGTTTGTTGTAGATATTATTTTACTCTGTCTTAAAGGCTACAGGATTACTAAACATGTGTTTTGCCCTAAGCTGTTTGCAGTAACTTATATTCTGTTTCAATGAATAGGAATGGATGCGATCAGCATGTAGAATGTTTTTTTTCTTGTATTCCCTACCTCTGCGTGGATTTTTCAATTCCATCCCACCCAGTTTCTGGCTTAATATTCTAGAAAGACAACTTCCATCCTGCTTAGAGTGGCTGTGAAATTCAAAGTCAGATTGTTTATTTCTTTCAATGAACAATTTGGTCGTAGGTTCCGTGCCATTCCATCTATGAATCAAACCCATAATATCTTTTCCTCCATGATCTTCTGATACTCATATCAGATACCTGTTCTTCCTACCATCCTATGTGTAAATTTACATAGCTGGCGAGAAACAAGGGCCCCTAGCATTACATTGTAATTGCCTGTACTACTGATTGTCAAATAAAAAATGTTCTCTGTTAAACATAGATGCATCATTTTCAATAGCTTAGGATTGTGCCTTTACCAAGTCATAGGTCTTGATTTCAGAAAATTCTCAGTTCCACGTAATTCATCATCAAGATATATACTCTTATACAATAGTGATCAGAAGTGATGTTTTCTCCTGATGAATGCGATATATACATTTGAGGAAGTCAGTAGTATCTTTCAAATATGATGGTAAAGTTTAACAAAGGTTCCTAATATGTAATCAATATATTTTGAAACGTTCTCCAAGATCCTGCTTTTGGGTGAAATGATAGGTCTCCCTTGGGAAAGTTCTCTATTTTTAGTACTTTAAGGTAACAAATATAACACAGGAACCATGGGGTAATAATTTTTCAAGCGATTACACTTTTCATACATAATTAAACCTTGGTCATGCCAGTCTTGCAGATTTCAGCCCACTTTTAATTTCTGCTGTAGATACTTGTCATGATCTCTTTTCTCATAAAATTTTTGATCGCTCTATTGTCTTTCCGTCTCCCTTTATTATAGGTCATTGGCAAAAATCACACAGTTCTCACACTTATCTGTGGGTTTCACAATCATTTGAGCTTCTTTACTATATCAATATATTGTTTGTTGTAATTGTTATGTTTATCAGTTTCTGATGGTATACTTTTAAGTCATTTAATATGAGTTCATAAAAAATATCTATAGAGTCTTGTGAAATTCGAGAGATCTATTTCAATTTGGGATTAAAATTAGTATTAGCACAGCCACATATATCCAGCCCTGTAGCCCACATGTCTATTGGTGTCCTCTGTTCATTGGTATATTCTCTTTCTAAACTGGCAAGTACTTTCATTAAATCCAAGTCTCTAATTTGTACATTTTCAGCAAGATTGATCCTATTGGTAGAAGTAACCTATCTGTTTTTTCTCATTCAGGTTGTAGTGTTTGTTGCAATTTCTATTTATGAATACATTTAAAAATATCACCTCATTTCTCTACATAATCAAAACGGATGTATGACGTTACAACGCATGCTTTTACCACGCATGCTGTTACAACGCAAGTATTACAACGCAAACCTTTACAACGCATTACACTTGGGGGTGCTGGATAGTGAATAGTTTAATTTACTATTCCAACTCCAGTCCCCGTGGACACTAGGGAAGGTGTTGCATAGTTAATTAAAACTATTCCCTATCCTAGAGCGCCCCCCAGTGTAATGCGTTGTAAAGGTTTTTGTTGTAATACTTGCGTTGTAACAGCACTGCGTGGTAAAAGTTTCGTTGTAAAGGATGTTTCCCAATCAAAACATGTTTCTAGACAGAAACACTGACAAGTGAACAAATCGGTATCACAACTTTTGTCAGAGTTTTGCTACTCAGTATGATTATGGTATTTTCCTCTATTGTACCCATTAGTGTTGAATAATCAGCATTTGCCCCAATAACATTGTTTAGCTTCTTTTTTTATTTACATTGCTGGACTTCGACTGTTATCTTGTGGTTGGCACCATATCCTCCACTTCTTGATTCCCTTTTCATCTTTGTGTCTCAGTTCTCCTCATGTTTGTTGTGCCACCGGTTGTTTGTTTAGGTGAATCATGCAAAATTCCACAAAAAATACACTTATCTATCTTTGTTATCGTTTGTTACTTCATCTTGCATGCCGGTGTCCATTTCCAAGTTCAAATGCTGTTGTTGATGATTCTTGCCTGCTGCAACTACATTTAATTAAATGTTTCCATATTTGGTTGAACATTTTAGCAAACGTGTGCAGGTTGTCCGTTTCATGATAATTTTATCTAGTATATACTTCTCAATTTTTTTCTTTCTAATATCTTCAATTTTTGCTAGTCTAGATTCCATCTCGTTTTTAAATACTCCACTAGAACATTGCCCTTTTCTTGTGATAATTCATTATTCAAAGCAGTTATTTGTTTCAATACTTTTTCTCTATCTATATTACACCAAAATATTTGCATATCCATAGAGGTTGTCGCATTGTTGTTTTCCCATCCCCATAGCATTTCGGGATTAACACTATTCAGAATCCATGGGGGATTCTATCCGAAGCAAAATAATATTTTTCCACTATTTGGTCATTTTAAACTTTTTGGGTAAGATTCACTTGCGTGCTGTTTGGGACTCTAGGTTTACAGTTTCCCTCAGGGTTATCTGATTCATCAAACACACTTGAAGATGCTTCTTCTTCCCTATTCTTTCTGATATTTTTGTGGCAAAATAGTCCTATTTCTTGTATTATTGATCACGTTGTCATATGTTTGTATGATGCTCAAATTATAGCTATCCATATTCGTTATCTTCCCCCACTGAAAGTCTATAAACAGAAACACCTGTGATAGATGTATGAAAAGACCTTGGAGCCTTATAAATTCAGACTCATTTGCAAGTCACTTCTTGCCACCAGTTTATGCTTGAGTGGTCACTTGCCAATCGGGTAGATAATTTAAACATAGCGATTATAAACTCTTTAGACCATTGTGCTCCATGGAATACCAAGAAAGCCAACCAGAGACCCACCTTCAGAAATATGGTACTCACCTGAACTCAGAACAATGAAGAGAAAGTGTAAATCTCTGGACCAAAAATGCATTGGACAGACTAATATACAAAGAGGAACTAATTAAATACCACAAAGCGCTCAAACTAACAAAGAACATGTGAAAAAGATTGAAGGAAATAGTAGCTCATCTAAGACATTTTTTAAATAGTGAAAGAACTTGCCAATCCGACAGTACTTTCCCAAGTGCTTACCTCCTCTGTAGTCCACTGTGCGGAAGTCAGTGACGTATTTAACTATAACATTTCTAAAATCTATTCAACATTTAAGACACAACCAGCATTAGAGAAGCCAAATTGGGAATGTCTGGGAACTCATCAGAATGTAACCTCACATTTAGAATTATTTGAAACTATTACACAAGAGCAAGTTGAGAAATTAGGAAGAGAGAAAAAAATCTGGATCCCCTCTGGAACCATGTGTTCATTTTATTTATTCTTTTTTAGCAACTATACTATGCCCTTACCTAGCACATATATTCAATCTATCACTAGGCGAAGAAGTGTATCAGGATTTGTGGAAACAAGCATTGGTGTTCCTCCTGACAAAAAAAGCTGGCATGGATTGTTCCATTCTTTCTAACTATCGGCCAATCTCTCAGCTTCCTATATGTCTAAAATGTTGGAGAAATTGGCCAACACACCACTGATCACTTATCTGGAGAGAAACGATCTCTTATGTCCCTCTCAAACAGGCTTCAGAGCTAAAAACAGTACAGAGGCCACACTCTTAGCTGTGTTTGACAACATCAAACTATTGGTTAATCAGGGCAAAGCTGCTTCCCTGATCCTAATAGAATTGTCAGTGGCATTTGATACTGTATCACATAGACTTCTGATTAAAAGTGGACTTCACTCTAAAACTCTTCATGATTTAGCTCTTTCCTAAGAAACAGAACTCAGACAGTACAGCTAGGCCCATTTACATCATACCCAACAACAGTCAAATGTGGAGTCCAACACTTTTTTAATGTATATGTTTCGCCCCTGGCTAGGATTGTGAAATAAATGTAGATTTGAAATTTGAGCTTAAGGGGATAAGTCACAGTTGTTGTTAGCTATAGAAATAAAGAAAGATATGAGGACAAATTGGTTAATTGTTTATCAAAGACCGCAAACTGGATGACCAAGCATTGTCTAAATGGATGTATGACATTTTACCTCTAAAACTGAATGCTGAGAAGTCAGAGATTCTACTTTTTGGGTGGGCCAATCAGATCTGGGATTCCTCATGGTGGCCTACGCCGCTGGGAATCGCACCAGAGTCCAAGAAGGTAGCGAAAAGTCTAGGAGTCCTTTCAGATAATTCATTATCTATGTTAGAGCAGGTAAAGGCCACTTTTGTCAAATGTTTTGCTATTTTAAAATTGCAAAGGAGACTTTTTAAGTGGATTCCTGACAACTTGAGAAAAAACATAGTTGAGTCTTTCATAACAAGTATACTGGACTATGGGAACACATTATATGTAGGCATGGCAGCCTATCTGTTTTCACGATTGCAGGTTACTCAGAATGCAGCGGCCAGATTGATCAGCAATAAGGTCAGATTCAGTTCGGCATCTGCCTGTCTGGAGACTTTACATTGGCTGGTGATGTATCAAAGAGCAAAGTTTGCTTCACAATGGCCCTATTATTCTGAAAGGCAGAGTATAATTCTATTAGCCTTCATGTAAGCTGAGATCCCATAATCTTACATTAGCACAAGTCCAATAAAGAAAGTCAGAGAAGGAGGCTGCTCAATTTTTTATATCAGGCAGCTGTACAGTGGAACAAACTACCTACAGACCTACATCTCATCAAAGATCATCTGGGCTCAGGTAAAAGTTTAAAATATGTTTTTTAAGGACATAATTATGCTGGTGCCACTACTGCTGTATGCCTCAAGAAATGCTAGGGAGCGTTGCTAGTGCTGTAATATCCCAATGGGAAGAGTGATACGCTTTATAAAAAATGTGCGATAGCCAGTAGGTGTTATTATTATTATTATTATTGTTATTACGATTATTAAATATTTAAAGAGCACACAGCTGCCCATATGTGGGCTTCCCAGCACTGACAGCATTAAGTGAGAGCATGTGGGAATTTTACATTGCTTGGGAGAAGGTAGCTATAACCAACTTTTCCCATAGATGAAGCATTTTGTTTAGCTAATAACTTTGGTGCCATTTATTGAATCTTCATGAAAATTTCAAAACAAGCATGCAGGTTAGTTCACCTGCTGTTTGGAAAGTCTTGGGGTGATTCATGAAGTAGGAGCCGAGAAAAAGGGGGGTGTCCCAAAACATTTTTTGCCTATGCAATGTCTATGGGTATTTTGCAATCTTTAAACATGACTACAGCCCAAACTGCTGAACTGAATTACACCAAATTTGGCAGAAAGGTAGTTGTTGGCCTACAAAGAGCCCTATTTGTAATTTGTATATATCTAGGGACGCAGACCTTTTGCATATCCCACGGGTACCAGTGGATCTGAAGCACAATGGGATAAAAAAACTTTGCAAACTCAAAAACCATAACCCCACCACGCACGTCCAAAGGCCTTGCACAGTGTGGGTTTGGGTGTTTGTGGGGAGGGTCATCCCCTGAAATCAACCCCCTTCGGGCATGCAGGGCAGTGGTTGTATTAACGTACTGTAAGTATATATTAACCATGGAAATTCACGGAAAAAACCAAAGGTTACAGGGAAGTTATAGTTAGGTTCACGTTTTACCCACACAAAACCATATAAATTCAGCAGTTAGAGTTATACTTATTTGAAGAAACCATAACTTGTGCTGTTAAGTAACTTTAGGCCTCAAGTTATAGTTTCTTAACATAAGAAGTATAACTATAACTGCCGAATTTCTATAGTTTAGTGTTATTAAAAAGTGAACCTAACTAAAACGTCTCAGTAACCTTTGTTTTTTTTCAGTGAAGAAATATATATTCCCTACTAGTGGTTTCCGGTAAGTAGTTTTAGTTGCAACCTAGTTTCCATAGGAAGAGGTCATTTTCAGCTGCCTACTTCAGATAGAGTCTGGAAAGTTTCCGAATGAGAAAAAAGGGGGGTCTCAAACACGTTTTTCCTACGTTACTTCACATTGGACCTTTGAACAATCCTACGGCTCGAACTGCTGGATGGAATTACACCAAATTTGGCAGGTAGCTAGGTCTTTGTATGCAGATCATGCGTTTTGTAATTTGGTGTAAATCTGTTCAGTAGTTTGGGAAATATTAAGTGAAAAATACATTTGTATGCCTGGGGACACAGATAATTCGCAGATCTACCTGCAAATTATCCACAAATCTGGGGGTGAAAGGAAGACCCTGATTGGCTGGCCGCAGGTTGAAAGAAAAGTTGCAGCTGACATTTTGTTTCCACACATTGGCTTGGTGCAGTGAAAATACACGGTAAAACAGATAGAAGGGGGCAGGATATAGGTATATGGACCCGAGAGGATGCCTAGAGGGGTTCCTGAGGGACCCTTCCCACCCTAAAATTGTGTTTTATTTTTTTTTGCTGTATTTTGCTATCTGCAAATCCTCTGTGAACTTTGGCCCTAGCAGGAAAACAAACATTGAAATTCACTGATAAAACCAAAGGTTGCAGGGTCATTATAGTTACCCTGCCTTTGTTGCCTATACAAAACCATAGAAATTCAGCAGTTATAGTTATACTTATAGTTATACTTATCTGAAGAAATGATAACTCATGCCTGTAAGTAACTTAATGCAATGAGTCATAGTTTCTTAACATAAATGTAACTATAAGCAACCATGATCCGGCGTGCAGGTAACAGCGGTGGGGTTGTGGGGCTGTGCAAGGGGGATTTCGAGGGACGATGCAGAGGGAAAATTAATTATTTATTTAATTTTCCCTCTGCATCATCCCTCGAAATCCCCCCTTACTCCACCCCACTGCTGTTACCTGCACGGACCGCAGCTGATTATGAGTATAACTATAACTGCTGAGTTTCTATGGCTTTCTATGGGTAAAAAGCAGCTTATCTATAACAACCCTGTAACCTTTGATTGTATCAGTGATATGATAGATAGATAGATAGATAGATAGATAGATAGATAGATAGATAGATAGATAGATAGATAGATAGATAGATAGATAGATATATAGATAGATAGATAGATAGATAGATAGATAGATAAATAGATAGATAGATAGAATAATTATTTAGATATACACTTTATGGCTCTTTAATTTGTACACAGCGATTACATTCTGCCGGAGCTATTGATAAGGGTGCTTCAGTACATTCCACTGGTAACTTTTATCACCACAGACTCATAATGCTCTTCTTCAAGACAATAGCCATAAGCATATATTTATATTGTCACAAGTGGCATAGCTGGTGACAACCTTCACAGGAAGTTGGGGCCAGCATGTTTTTATTTTATAGACTTGGAACTCAGTTTCTCATTTTCAATGACCAACTCTCCGGCAGTAAGGCTTTTCTAGTTCTGTTGTGACTTCTGGAGAGTGCATAAGCAAATTAAACATTTATTTTCCGGTGTCTCCACTTCCTTCCCACAAATATCCTCTTTTTCATTATTGAGCTCTTCCCTTACTCATAGGCCCTCTTCCTAGAGTCGGCTGCAACGCCCAAGGCTATAAGTAATCTAAGTACTTCCTCTTGTTGCGCACCCTTTGAGCTGAAGCTTTCAGGTAGACTTCTTGAATTCCAGTAAGCAAAGAGGAGGTGCGATTGCCTGCAGGGGCTTAAATCAGGCTCCTCAGATGACCCATATTCAGTGCAATTTATAGATCACTTTCCACAGGCATTACAGACTGATTCTAGGCTCTAGTCTTGGACACTTGGTAGCTTGGGTTTAATCCAGATTTTTGGACAGAAAGCAGGTTAACAAAGGGCTGCTGCCAAGCCAATTCTCAGGGCTTTGGCAATTTAGGAACACCAGTGGGATATGTGAAACAACTGTTGCGTTTGGATCCCCATGAACTGGGTACTACTGCAAGATCAGTGAAGGCCAAAGTGCCATCTTTTAAGGCTTTTACTTCCAAGAGAAACAATATCAAACCGTCAAGGTTTACCCTACACGAGTGAGGTAGATTTAGAAACTCAGATGCAGGTACCACAAAATTACAAAATGAAAATATGCATTTTGTCTAATCAGAGCTATGCCTTTAAAAAAAATAATCAAGAATTTGATATGCCAATAGGTCTTGCTTTCTAATGTGAGTGCCAAGCAATTGGGTTTGACAATGCTTGCTTCTACACGATTGCTAAAAAAAGTGAAAATAACTGGACGAAAATACGTACAGGCCATGGAATAGGTTTAGCATTGGGAATACACATCTAGTCCCTACTGATGGGTCTCTGGGGTACAGCTCCAGATGTGAAATGCCATCTTTTAAGAAATTGCTTGCAAAAAGACAGAGAAGCAAAACTCCCCAATGTCAACTGGGTCCCGACTAAGGACAGTGAAGTTTATCTCCCATCAATAAAAACCTTAGTGTGGGCAGAATTAGAAAGTATATTATTTCATTGTCTGTGGTAGTTTTCCAAAGCAATAGACAGCTTGACCCTACAGACCAGACAAAGAAATATTAGGAAGAGTCATTCATTATCTGCAGTTAGAGACCAGATTACGCGTGTATGCCCATCCATAATTGTTATCACTACACCTAGTTTGAAGGCCCAAGTGTCAAAATATATGTGCTTATCTGACATGTTAGCATTTTACTTTTTGGTGGAGGCAGGGCTGGGTTGAGAACCCAAAGCAGCCCTGGCAAATTGGTCAGACCAGCCCCCATATGGTGCGAAGAGAGCGAAAGCACAGAGCGAGCCTGACCACTTCAAGGAAAGTTTGAGGGGGGGTTCGCCCCTCAAAACAGATACACAAAATAGCACAATTGTGCATTCTACAACACATTTTTCATGATATATTTAGAGGTATTAACTTTTAAAGCATAGTAAATGATGACATTACAATGCACGAAGACACCCAGTCATACCCACAGACATTCTTATAGAGAACCCAAAAAAGACAGACCTGTCCCCATGCGGAGCGCAGCGTAAGATCCAGACCACTGCGAGGGGGTTGTTGGGTCCTCCCCTAAGAAAAGTTTAAGAAAAAATGGTGTGTAACACACAGTGCTCATTAAATATTGAAATAAATTAACTTTTACAGCATAATAAACATTGCCCTTACAGTGCACCAGGATACCCACAGAACTCTCTGCTGTATTTAATATATTAGAACCTATTTGTTAATGCTTCCTATTTTTAAACCGTTTGGAACTGCATTTAGCTGCAATCTAGGTACTGCACAAAACTGAACGGACAGATCTCCCTTTATAAAACCTCTTGTCTTCTGTTACACATGAACAATGAAAAGCACTGTACTCGGGCGAGCCTTTTTAAATTAGGGTTCTCTTTAGCGTTTGATGTTTTTTAAGAAAAGACTAATTGAATAAGTAATTGAGCTTGTACAGAAGAAGACCCCATTTAAATATTATTTTTAATCTGGTTGCTGATTTGTGTCTATCGTGTAGTGGTGGTGAAATGATGTACAAGCAATAGTGCTGAGCATTCATTCAAAAAAGCATTACACCTATTCAAGTTATTAGATACAGAAGCTAAAAGTTAGCCATCCTGAAAAGTAGGATTGATAGGGTGGAGAATATGGGCGCTTCAGGGACATTAGTATGAGGTAGAAACATCACAAACAGAATCATGTGTGCAGGAAGGGGACCCTTATCACGGGCAACATTGTCCACCAAGGATAATTTAAGGCTGGCTATTGTGACCTGTGGTTACTCAGATACTGTGGAAGAGGTACATTGGCTGCCTCTTTATTGTGGCTTTGAACCAATTCAACCTCACAGCCATTGTAATAAGAGCCAGGGCATAACTGGCCCTACTACCTGTTAAATGACTGAGAATGGGGAAGTACACATGGATTGCATTTCTCCATTATGAACACTCTGCTGCAGGCATGATGTATAAGATATGAAATGTCAAGCATTGAACACAGTGTATAGAAATGTCATTCTCCTGTAAGTTGACAACTTGGCAATGGCAAGTTGTCAGTTCACATAAGAGCAAAATGTCTACACTTTCAATTGTTGGCAGCTCTGCATTCACTTACCTTAGCTGCTGCTGGCCTGCTTGGATGGGGTCTGGACTAGGCCTGCCTGTGCAGTGATTCCTGATGTCTTCTTTTCTAAGGCAGGCAGAAGAGAAATGGCATAATTGTGGAAAATTCGTGAGTAAAATTGAAAAGGCAAGTTTATGAGCTTTGACCACCTATCAGCTGACGGGAGGCTCGCAACAACTTAGAATGTGCAACAGAACAACATATTTGATTTTGCTAAATTGGACAAGACCACTTTCTGAAATTGCTGAAATGCGCTGCTTTTTTAAGAGCAACTACAGGAGCACCAAACTGATAGAAAACCTGTAAATGCTTGCAGTAGCCACACTCCAGACACTTCAGCAAAACATATCTAGGCATACCAGCCAAATCAATGTGTTGCTTGAAAGAGAGGAATAACAATATTTTTTTAAGGACATTCACAGAAAAACTCAGAACAGTCTCTTTCTGCCAGGTGTCTTGGCCTATAAGAATTCATTTAAACTCTTCTATTCAGGAAGTTAGAGTAAAAAAACACACTGCAGGCTTGTAGCTTCTTTCACCCTTATGCCTCAGTGTGGATCTCCTTTTCAAATTCCAATCCTCAGAGGAGCTTGATTCATTCCAACTTAAAAGTGGTAACAGGACATATGTGAGCCAGAGGTTTTCTCATATTTATAGGGTATTCATGTTCAAGTAGACCATTTTTTCAAAGTTTACAATTGTATCAATGCTATTCATTAAACTTTCCATGCCTGATACGTCTATTCCTCAATTTAATATCTATGGGCCTGATTACGACTTTTGTGGACAGGGTTTCTCCATCACAAACGTGACGGATATCCCTTCCACCAAATTACAATTCCATTATATCCTATGGAACTTGGAATACGGAAGACGGGATATCCGTCACGTCTGTGATGGAGTATCCCATCTGCCAAACTTGTAATCAGACCCTATGTCTAATAAAGCACAAAGGCAAATATAAACAGGGGTTCAGTGTATCTGAGTTGATCAAGATCTGCAGTTGCTAATTCTTTGGATATATTTTAACTGCTCCAACCACAATATTGGTTAGAATTCACTTCTCTGGGGCCCAGAAGAACTTCCCACCATCGCCACTTCTCCATCTGACCAAATGTCTTTTCATTTATGTAGTGTATCTTAAATTAGAGTAAGCAGTGCACCAAATAATATTGAAATAGTTTTAGGTTCATATGTTTATCCCAGGAAGTAAAACTATAATGGGGACTAAAAACAATGTGTATGTTTTGAATGCATTTTGAAACTGCTGATGTTTCTAAAATTCCTTTCTGTTAATCCAGATTTCCCTATCAGAGATATTAGCTATAAAATGCTCGCATAGTTCATCATTCCATCTGACAAACCCTTTCAATAAGGTCAGTTTAGAAAGAGAACTTAGAATTGTGCAGTGGCACTACCACCTATTCATTCATCCTTGTGACCTTCTATTGCTATTGAGGTGTAAGGGAAATTAGTTGAGACAGACCTTTGTGAACCAAATGTCAGAGTTTGAAAAAAATCTTCCACTATCTGCCTCTTTCTTGAAATAGCAATGTCTTACCTAGGCCAGGGCAACCACATCCACAGATTGGCAACTGGCAATTCAAACTACTTACTGAACCTCAAGATGTGTTTTTTAAACCATACCCTTCCACATAGACCTAACTGTGCAGAACCATCTGTGTGATACAAGGTTGGCCTGACCCCAAGGTAGTTTTCTCGTGTATCTCCATCTTCCTTCTTAGAGATGGAAATAGCATTCAAAAGTCACATTTTGTAAGGTATACACACATTTTGGTAGTTTTTACTTTAGATAGTACTGTGGTAATTTCCCTCATCATTTCACACTTTGAAGACTTTTACATTGAACATTAGGAACTTGTCCTGAAGCCTTGTATTCTGTATTCCTAGGTGTTTGAAAGATCTTTATTCTTCTTTTAGAATGCAGACTAAATTTGTGACCTTTCCACCTTTACAATCAAAAGGATTGACGTCTGCCACATAATTTCCATTTCACACTGTCCTCCAAATTCTGTGATCATGCTCATCTGCCTTGGTCTTGAAACCCTAGGATATTCCAAGAAAAAGCTATCCCATAAGCAAAGAGCAAACCCTAGTCTGCTGACTTCCTTTTACTTCTCCTAACCTTCCGGGGGCCCTGAAATTGATTAATATGTGATTATGTTTGACCTGGTCTAAGAAAGATTCCAAAGCCAGGGAAGAGAGCAAATGTGGCCAGGATGAGTCCTGCCTGGTACTTCTTTCCAGAATTACGTTTTCCTATAAGAGCCCATTTATTCTGACCTGTGCCCTAGGTTATTCTATACAAGAGACTGACACAGGCAAGAAACATTTTCCTGGAGTTTATCTGTACTAGAACACAGAAAGCCTAGGACAACTTAGAGAGGTCAAAGGTTTGGTTATTGTCAAGCGATTGTATAGTAAGGCTGCACTGCTTTTACTAAAATTGCCCTTGTATTAGAAACCTGTTTTCTTCCAATAATTCCTTGGACAGAGGCAGAGGAGCATGCACACTATGTTTGATCATTCCCCTCCACCCCATCCCCTTCCCATCATACACCCCCCACACAGAGGTGTCATAGGTCATTTTTGAGTTGCCCTCTTTGATTTCTCCACAGATTCTCAATTTTTCAAAGGCAGAGATTGACTTACCAATTTTATTACATGTCTGTTCACATGTTTGACTGACAGGTGACTGCCATCAGGAAATTACATACAAGACACAACCTATATTTCTTATGAAAATATTGAAATGTATTGTTTCTTGCCTTTTTGTACACACCTAATACTCTCCCCTTCTTAGGGTTGTCATTTAAACCATTAACACATAAATGTAATCTCAGAATCACCCCCACCTGCTTCCTTTAGCCATTACATCAATCTGGCTTCTTACTCCTGGTTTCCTCCTCTATTCTAGCCCCACCCCATTCATTTTAACCAACAAACTATGTAATTTTTCCAACAATTCCCAGTAAGAAGCAAATCTTGCACAAAACAAATATATCTCACATCATAAGTAATTCTTCACTTCAACTACCTCTAAGATGTAAACCTGCAAGAATATGTGCCATCGTGTGTGGAATAAAGCTCTGAGGTGTTTCAGAATCAGTGGCAAGATTTATCCAAAAGCTGGTTCCAGACTGGCTTGAACTTTTAGCCCTTCATCATTCTCACCCACTGTCAAACTTTCTGCAGTATCAGCACTCCATGTTTGTGGTGCTCCTTTGAGTGTTCGTCCTCTGGGCCAAGGACTTCGTCCATCCTGTATGTCGTATCATGATTCTTAGTGCATCTAATATCCTTTTCTTCAGACATTGTGCTTTCTCTGTCATCGTTTTTAACTCTCACTGTGGGGTCCTTCTTTGGAGTGCTTTTCATTGTTTCAGTTTTATGACTGTTTGAGCTTTTGTTCAGAGGGGACCTGAGCTGGAAATTTGATCTGGCCTGGTCCTGTTGGAGCAATACCAAGATTGGTTTGCATATGGTTTCCAGAAGTCTAAAGTGGGGCAGCGGGCAAAAATGATGGACTGAAAACCAGTGCAGGGAATTGTCTGTGGCTAGACTTTTCCAAACATTTCCACCCATCACCTTTTTTGTTTCAGTTCTTCCTACTGTAACCTGCTCCAGGTCTCCTGTCGGTTAACTCTTATGAACGATTTACCAGAGTTGATCAGAGGAAGGATCCTTTGTGAGGGAGCTTAAAAAAATGCCACATTTTCAATTCATATGTAGCAAAAATCAAAAGCAGTTTTGTCGAAGTTCCCGAGGTATCCAAGCAAGAGCATGAACTTCTGCCATCACCACTTGATTCCTTCAAGTGGACAGAATTAAAAAGTATATGATTTGCAATGATATCCTAATGCATGGAGGTTTTGCCATAGTAGCAATATAGAGCTGATTATGCCATTATGTACTGTGCAAGGTTTGCATCATTGCCTCTTCACTCCACTAACCCTATGAAAACCTCTGGACCAAGGTAGTCGCCACAGACCACTCTTCGGAGTCGCTTCCTATTCTTCATTATCAAGGAGCTTTACTTACAATGTTCAATAAAGGTTTCAATGTTGATCACACATCATATACAAGATAACTAAGAGGTTGCATTATGATCATGGTGGGGTATTTTGGACACAAGTTCACAGTATCAGCCTGGAGAGGAGACATTGTGAGATAAGGTTTGAACGGGATTTTTAGAGGGGTTTAGGATTAAGGGGTCAAACTTTGAGATAAGGGGCTGCATCACTAAACATTTCTGGCTGACTATTTTATGTCGTCTTTGGTGGTAAGCTAAGGTAGTGCTTGCTCGAAACACATTTTATCACAGTATTATGGAAGCCGGACTCTGGAGGTGGCAATGAGTGACAAGAATATTTGTTTGCATTTATTGTGTGGCATTTTGTTGTGGTGGTGATAGATTATGTTGTTTTTTGTGCTGCAGCATTTTTGTGAAGTATTACTGCAATATGATATTGTGTTTCTGGGATTGTGCGTTGCGTTCCTGATTTGTTGCTTTACATTGTTGTTGTGGTGTCTTTTGTATTTTATTGTGTTATGTTCTTTAGTTTACTTTAAATATGTGAACAGATGCAGCTACATTTACCGTCAAAAGCAGCACATGCCTTTAAAGTACATGTGATAAACAACTATTTACCACTGCCTAAGGTGGTGAAATATCCTTGCTCTAGATTTTCCTCTACTTAAAACAGGGGTCAGCCCCAAAGAGAGGCAATGAGTTTGTCTTCATTTAGCACTTGCATGGCTTGCTTTATGTGATTATGGACCCTATAAGAACAACCAAGGATGATCATGATATGGCACTGTGGTGCGGCGTAGGAACAACAGGTCATAAAATGAGACTGTGGTGGGAGGCTGAAGGCCACTAGGTATTGATTTCAGCTTGGAAGTGGAGATTCAATCATCTATTATTGGGTTGCTTATCTGGTCCCACAGAATTCAGACAATGAAAATGTAATATATGAATACGTAGGATGTTTAAATGTGCCCAGAAAGGCAGCCTTTTTAAAGAGTTATAGGTGTGTCTTCTCACATATAATCAGAAATGCTTATATTAAAATGTAAACAGTAATTGTGTTCACTTGATTTTGAACAAACATTGACAAAGAAAAAATGAACAATACAATTATTTTGGGGGTAAATTGTTGTAAGATTTGCTGTTGACAGTATTATGGACAATGATACCAATTACCAAGTTGAAGCCATTACCGTATGAGGCTCAAAGTAGTATTTCCAATTGAGGAAGCTTGAGCAGAAGAGTCCTCAATATGAAAACGGGCGGCCACATTGGAGTAAATTCCTCTTTTATGCAGAAGTCAAGACAAAAAATAAAGTAATCCAAAGCGATTTGGGATTGGGCATGGGTGTGAAGTAGTAGTGAAAATCACCAGGGAAAAGCAGGAGATTACCCAGAGTCTATATAAGCAGGGAACAGAAGGAATGCACAAAATGGGGCCCTGTAGGGAGGTTTCATTCTCTCTTTTGTTTTAAGTGATGACCAGAAGGCTAGGCATTTGCTCTTCTTCTGTGCTGCATGGTCCGTGGTGTATTCCACGGTTGATCCGGGAGTCCAACTTTGAGAGAATTTGAATTGATTAGAAGAGACAAAAGCTCCAAAGAGGCATTTGTTGTTTTTCCCAGCTAGGACACATGACACTTACGGGCCAAGGCCGTTTTCTGGCCTGAGAAAGCATTGTTCTGGTATGGTCTGAACAAAAGGTGGCAGTGCATATCTGACACATGAACAAGTCATAATGTGGCTGAAGGACTTCACAAGATTGGCTAATATGGAAAGAAAGGTTTTTATCCTCATTATGGGGGGCTGTAAAACTGTAACGCTATTGGGAATAGCATAATTTGCTGTTATGACTATGTTGGTTTTATCTGTATTAAAACATTGGAATGTAAAGAACCCCTTTGAAGACAATGGAGTGGCACATGACCAATGACGATCTTCTGCTCTAACTTTCGAATGTTTTTTTTCTCCAGTTTTTCAATTTTAAATTTAGAATATTTGTACCACTCCCCCTTTTTTAATAAAAATAAATATAAATATGTGCAAGGTATATGTTTCAATTTAAATGTTAATTTGTTACATTTTAATTAGATCTGTTCTGTATTTTATCTCTTCTACACTGTGGCATTTCAATGTACTTTGTTTGCTAATTAAAATCAATTTTATGAACACATTTTTTTTAAATGGCATGTTTATTAGCGATCAACCCAAACTTGAACTTCACACTGACTGTTTTGTACCTCTTCTCTTGCTTAGCATAAGCACTGCACCCCAGCGGCCATGGAGATGTACTACGCCGAGGAACATGGTGGGGTTGGAGGAAGCCTCTACACAGCCCTCAGCCACCTCAGCCAGGCCAAGAAGAGTGCCCCTGTGCTGACCTCGTCTTGGGTTCCGGTGCCCAGCACCCAAAAGGTGACTGGCAAGGCGCAAGAAAAGCCGGCAGCCTCACCGCAGTAGGTCGGTGGGGTGGCGGATGAGACGAGGCCCTTGACTGGTCCCTCTCAGCAGCAGACAGCATGTCCACCCTGAGAGGCGAGGCTGGATTGTGCGAATGGAGTACCGCAGATACTTTGGGGGACAGTATAAAAGCATTATACACACAGCACTTGCTTTCGAAAGTAAATTCTAAATCAGGAGCAGGCCACGGACCACAGAGGTGCTCTCCTTGAGCATCAGAGGTGAGGCAAAGGGTAGGTGGAGGTGTCACCATCACAACATATTGATCATTTCCCAGGAGATACCTGTAATATTTTGAAACTCCAGTATTTGTCTTGTAGAAGAGCAGACATCTGCTCCTGCACTCTACCCTGCCTCCTGTGGTTCCTATAACTTTCCTCATCTCTCGCCCCAAACCACAGCCCCTTGGCTACCACAGTTTATCACGGTGTTCCCCCTCCCTCATTGACGCCCCAGGACCAAGGCTGGGGGACCTCAGAACTTCTGCCTGGATTCAAATCATGTTGTGGCAGGAGAATGCTTCTCCCTCGAATGACACAGGGTTTTTTTTTTGCTTTTTGGTTTTATCGCTTGTTATGTCTGAAAACGAGAGCTAGTATTTTCAAATTATGTATTATTTGATGTTGGGGCTGTTTCTTCGCATAGCGCTTCAGTACAGTCCGAGAAACCAAGAAAGAATATGTAACTCAAAGCTGACATTCCACCCTACATTCCCTTTCTTACTTCTAGTCGCTGAGCTTTTCCTAGCTTAACCTTTCTCTTCACCTATCACCTGTTTCCATAATTTATTTTTCTTGTCACTCACCACTGCATACAGCCTCCACATCTACATTGGCAGCCCACCCTACCTGCTGAACAGAGGGGGTCCTCACATCCAAAGGTGCAGGTACAGGGGAAAACCAGTCACATGTCTGACACCACTTAAGGGCCAGTAGGGCTATGTAAGGATCAGTAATGTGCCATATCAGTGCTTAATATGTAAAAATATACAAAATAAATTAGTGCCACACCCACACTGTTTTAGGGGAGGCCCACGCCACCCGCTGCCTCCACGGGCACAACACTCTCATACTGCCAGCTTCACCTACTGCCAGCATGTTGCCATCCACTGCCCCCAGTGGCAGAGTAGTTACACATTACAATACATAGACAAATGTGGCAGCCCATTGCAAACAAGCCTGGACAGTACAGAAAGCCTTAGTAAATAAATAACCTAGAACGAATGAAGTCACTACAGCTCTACCCATGTTAAAGTTTCATTTATTTACAGCCTACTAAAATCTGTGGTCTAATCTTAACTCAGTGGTCCTGATCAGCAGAATTATCTGTGCGCATACCTAACCTCAGGCTCCTCTGCCGGGCACCACCATCATCTTCATCATCTGATCAATCTGCTCTACCACTGATGTTATTAGGGCCACTGTTTAAAAACAACAGAATTGACCCTACTTGGAAAAGCAACCTATAACAATTATAATTCCCTCCTATGAAATAGTTCAGAAGCAACAAATGAATTTCTTTGAACAAGTGATATAGATTGATGTCAAAGCTGACATTCATGACTGGTGATTTAAACCTATCTGAGCTGGCCTCTTATTCGTTGAGGTGTTGAGGGTGTCAGCAGGCACTGACCCAAAACTTCAAAGAGAGGATCACCACTCCTGAAAGCCATACAAGGGTACAGGGTGGGCAGAGATGAACAACAAGGCAAACACACAGTAAACTTGTTTGGCCTCACAAGTCATGGGAATGCAGCCCTCCGAAGAGGGTGAGACCTGAAGTAGAGGGTCTCACCGCATATTAGCCAGTGCTCAGGTCTCACTTTGCAGACCCACACATTCTTCTGAAGGTGTGCCCCCGCCAAGAAGGTTCAAAGCAGCCAATAGGAGGACATTTCTCTCTGCTTGGGGCGTGGCAGATGCATGGGGTCCTATTTTGAATCCTCATAACCACACCCCCTTACTGGGGCTGCAGAATTAAAGTGCTGCAATCCTTAGCAAGCAGTTCTGCAAAATAATATAGTTTGCCCACAAAGTTAGGAAAAAATGAAGGAGTGCATGAAGGCACATTATGTTAGAGTCATGAAATGTACCAAAATAAATACTTGACTCACAATAAAGGTGCAGGTTGAGCATAGGCAAACTAAACTCAAACTAAGCAAAGCTCATACCTTTGCTGGAAGCACTTGGGAACGATGAGTCTCATGTCAGGCATGTCTTGGATCTCAACTTCTGATACCCCAACGCCCCTCTTGACTTCCTCTCTAATTTTTTATGAATTCTAAGATGGAGCTGAGAACAGCCACCTCTTCCGGGAATACAGCCATCACCATTGCGATTCTGGTTCTGAAATCCTCCTTGTCCTTGTTCCTGGTCATCCCCTCCGGACTGGCTGCTCTGCGGCATCTTTGTTGCCAATTGAACGCTATTCATGACTTGGATGAACATGTTCCTCCATTGCTTCTGTTAGGATTCCGCATTACCTGCCCAGCACACCTTACGTCCTATGTACATTGGAATAGGAGTGCCTCTTCTGCTCCCCTGCTCCTCACATCAATACCTGCTTCCCATTTTCACATACCCTGCACTCCTCTTATCTGTCTTACCCAAAAAACCCTTCTGCTCTTCCACTTGTTTCGCCTTTCCTCTTCTCAAGCTCTATCCCGCCACTCAAACCTCCCTTTAATTGTTGTGATTTCTAGATCTTCTCCTTTCCTCTCCTCTTCTTTCTCATTCCTCTTCACTCACTTGTTCTCCTTGTCCATTAATTTGCCTATTTGCTGTCTCCTCTCAAAATTTCCTATTTTTGACTTCTCCTTTGTTCATCCTCCTACCCCAGCCCCACTCTACAGTTCCTCTGAATTCTACTTCCTCTTCCCCGTCCCTTCCTGGCTACTTCACACTTGGCTGGCCTCACCCCCCTCTCCTTATATTACCTCCATGTTTCCCTACGTCATTCCCTTTCCCCGCTTCTCTCCTCTGCTTCGAATACTCTCTCCTTCCCCATTCCTTACACAGTCAGCTCTGAGCTCCTTCGCTGCCTGGGTTCAATCTGCCCTGGAAAGCGCTGCTGCTCTAACAACACTTAGTATTTTTTTTTATAGAACTTGTGATCTGTTGCATTCACAGAGCTGCACACCCATGTGTCTCAAGTGCCAAATGATTGTTCTGATGAGCATTTTTTCTGTTAGTAAAACATATAAATGTCGGCCTGCTTCTCCGTCTCTGTTTATTCTCTCTTGACCTGTCTCAGGGACCCCTGCCAGGTATCTGACTCCAAGTATAACCTGAGTTGGAGGCTGTCAACAGAAAGGATATAGGCCACCCCTCAGAGGTCCGAACGCATGAATGCTTGTGTATGTAACAGGGTAAGCCTGTGTGGGTGCACAGTAGACAAAGGTGAAAAAACTTAAGGGCATATTTATGATCCTCTTGCACCACCGGAGCGTCATTTTTTGTGATCCTCCAACGGCGCAGACAACAAAATCATATCTATGAGGACACGCAAAGCCACATTGTGTGGCTTTGAATGGACTCTTACATATGGAGTAAGGCAAGGCACCGCAAATCGCTGCATCATTGGCGTAGCTGGAGGGGGGAGGTGATCCGCCCGGGCCACACTGTTTTTGGGGGCGGCGGAGGTGAGCAAGTCGTGTCTGTCAACTACCACCATACCCCTGCATTCTGCAGCTCACATAGAAAGAGGAAAACGCTTCTCAGGATTGATTTTGTGCAGGTAGGTGTCCCCTCCTGCACAAAAACAATCCTGCTAACAACACAGGCACCCTTGCACCATGGTGTAAGGGTGCCTGCGTTGGTGCTTTTTGTCCTTTACCCCAGCACTGGTGCCAAAACAGCACCAGTGCTGGGGTAAAGGACAAGAATGCACCATAATAAATATATACGGTGTATTCCTGTCCTTTCACTTTGGGGTAGGGCAGCACAGGAAGGTGACTTGCTGCACTGCCCTACGCCCAATCAATATAAAAGAGGTCCCGAGTAATTAATAGACCTTTCAGATAGTGTAGGTGTCGCCTAAAGGGATCTTTCTCATGACCTCTGTGAAATTTCAAAACCCTCGTTTGGTAGAAGTCACTTCCACAACCAAACTCTTATAACTTCTAAATGGTGATATGGATCTAAAAAGAACTTGAAGAAAATGTAAAAACCTTCTACAACAGCAGTTCTTAACTTTTTGACTTGCCTGGGTCCTCCACTTAATGATTACAGGAATCTGGGGACCACCTCTGAGTCATTCCTAGAAACCTGGGACCCCGGACTTGGCAGTTTCAAAGATTCAAACTTCAAAACAGCCCACAAAAATACAGATACAAGTATCTATCAAAGAAAAACGCAACCAATGAAATATTTTATATTATTCACAAACAAATATAGAAACATTTTAATTTTAATTTTAACTGGAAGGTTGGAGCTTTTCTAAATTAGTTTTTTAATTCTAAGTGACGAAGCAATATGCTAAAGTCTAGCATATCGCTTTCTCTTTTTTATACCCTAATACTGCTCTCTTTATGTCCATGTTTCAATTGAGGCCATCCATCATCCTTAATATATTCTGTAAGCTCTTTCTTGCACTGCTCCAACCAATCAAGCTAAGGATACCAACCTCATTTTTAGTCTCAAATTTCAAATTCCTTTACATCTACAGAGCATTTTAAAATGTCAAATTTTACATTTTGCTTCTTATTTATATAAACTTTACTAATCTGCAAATATTATTTAATTTTCTAAACAGTTGGAGCCCCCTAGTAGATGTTGCCATATATTAGGAACTGCTTCAATGTCCGTAGTCACCATGGGCAATCTCCTTGAAAAACTGTGATGTTTCACAAATATAAGGGCTCTGGGGCATATTTATCACACTTTCAAGCAGTGCAACGTGCCACCTAGCTGTGCTGCGCTGTGTGAAAGGGAAAAAGTGCAGGAAGGTGGCGTATTTAACATTTTACGGCGCATTCCTGTCCTTTCCTTGCAGTGGCGCACCGGGTGCTACCTTACGCCAACACATGCACCCTTGCACCATGATGCAAGGGTGCCTCCTTTGCAGACAGGATTGTGTTTTACAGGAAGGAACACCTTCCTGCACAAACACAATCATCTGAGGCCTCTTTCAAAGTGTGCTGCAGAATTGATCTGTGTGCTAGTGGGGACAGTGTTGACTTTCTCCAGCTAAGTTAAGCCTGAACATGGATTGTCCTGATGGTAGTATTATCAGCCATGCAAATAAGTTAATATAGTCACATTAAACAGAAAACGTTTCAATCCACCTATTAACTGGGCTAAATGCTGTATATTCCTAGTGTAAAAGGAAAGACAGCTGTCTTTGCCTCCAAGACATCCAGCCGAAAAGACAGAACCTGAAGACAATTTCCTCAGCAGTAGTTTGCCTCAGCCAATGAAAAGAATTTAGGAGAGGCCATACTCATTCCTCCTTGATGACCAAATGCTGGACACCAAGAACCTGGATTACCATAATATGCTCTAGACATGGTCAGTCAAATGTTCTTAGAGATTTTAGGGCATATTATCAAGCACTGCGTTAAAATTATCGCAGTTTTAGCGGCAGAAAACTGCCGCTAAAGCGGCGATAATGGGCTTGATAATATGCCATAGAGAATTCCAATAGAAGCTCATGTTAACACCAGAACATGGGCTTCTATTGGAATTCTCAAGGGCATATTATCAAGCCCATTATCGCCGCTTTAGCAGCAGTTTTATGCCGCTTAAACAGCGATAATTTTAACGCCGTTTCTTGATAATATGCCCCTTAATTTCCAAGATACTTGGCATTACTACAGACAAGACAGTTGTGCCAGATGTAGGAAGGTGGAGTATTATGTGGTGATGCTGGTTAGGCTTCACCATGCAATACAGTCACATATCCCAGAGATTGTCCTTGGATTCACACTAATAATCCTTAGCTCAGTCCTGGTAGTGTTACAAAGAGCAGTCAGGCTTCACTGTTGTTGTATGAGCTTTATTCGATAAAAAATGTATCATAAAAGCATGTACATTCTCAGTTCATAATATAGAATAGATCCATTTCCGCATACAACTAATATATAGAATGATATAAAAATTTTCATAAAAGATATATACAGTAAAAGTCAATAAAAACAGCTAATATACAACCAATAAAAACAGTGGTTCAGAATAGGCCCACAACCATCTAGCTCTTGTTTTTAGTTAGCAGCTTGGTGCGGGTGAGCCAAGCACTGCCCAAGTACTTGGCCACCCCGCAAACTATGACAAGGGAAGTTGTGTCAGATTTAAGGATGCGTAGCGCCATCCTGTAATAATCAGAGCCCCACCTTTTGCAGATAGGTTTAAGCCATTTTCTTCTCGCAGCCCTATAGGCTGCGCAGGCAAAATGAAAATGGGCAAGAGACTCGGTAGGGGCTGCACAGCCAGGGCAAGAAGTAGATGCTGAATTGCACTGCTTCCATCCTACTGTTAGTTCGTTGACCGGAAGGGTTCCAAACCTCAGCTTCAGATAGAGCATCCTGTCTCTAGGGTTTTGAATGAAGTCGAGAAAAGCTTCAAGCTTCCGGACAGGCTTATGTTCCAGAAACTGCTCCGTAAGAATTCCCCAGTTGGAGCTGCCCATCTCCTCTGCCCGTACCCACTCCCAATAAGCTTTCTTGATTGCTTGTTTAGGTGGCGGAATCTGTCTGTCCCATATTTCCCCCAGCCCTATATCTGATACAAGTTGTCTAAGCTTGCATAGCCACTTAATCTTATTGGATGTGTCCAGTTTGATAAGTTCGTTGAGGGCAGCAGCATAATTGGCCAGTTCAGGGGTCCTCTTTAAACGTACCCAAAATAATAAAGGGCGAAGCCGTACAATATCTTTAATGGAACGTTTTCCCAGATCCTGGCGAAGTGGCTTTAATGGAGTGGAGGATGGGAGAGAAACCAGACCTCTAAAAAACGTATTCTCTGATCTTACTAGGTCAATGGTGTTCTCGAACCCCCAGAGGTCAGACCCGTATAATGCTGAGGGTAGTGCTTTTCCCTCGTAAACCACAAGGGCCGGGCTGCAGGTCTACTAACAGAGGATTGTTGATCTTTTAGAATTGCCCCTGACACCCGCTTGTGGTTAAGAAGCATTTTGGCCATATGGGAGTTCCAATTCATCGAATTGTGGAGCTGAATTCCCCAGGCTTTACTAGAAAGACATGTGTTAAGCATTTCAGAGTACCAACATGGACAATAAGTAACAGACACGACTCGAGAAAAATCTGATACCAATTTATAAAAATAGAGTGTATTTTTATCTTAATTTAGACACCAAAATGAATGGAATAGCATACAAATAAGCGGAGCCTTAGAAGCAATTTAAAATCAGTGCAGAATAATACTGTGAATGTTTATTATTACAGTCAGTGGGAAAAAGCACAAGTGGCAATCAGTTACTTGGAGGACGAGGTGCGTGGTACCCTTGCAGAACAAAGGTGACACAGGTCCCAGGACCAAGCCACAACTGTCAGCTCAATTTGATCTTGCCTGTGGAACCCGGATGTAGATTTGTCTTGGCTGTCCCTGGTGCTGAACGGAAGGCTCAGGAGAGCTACTTTTACTCCTGAAACAGTGCTGCCGAGGAAAAAGATGAAAAAACACAACAGGGTGATAGCTGACATAGGTCGAAGATAGGATGGGGTTTCCTATATGTGCAGCGTCGAGTTAATTGATCCGTTATCAAACTGGCGACCAACAAGTCTTGGCTGCAGTACGTAGATCAGAATTTACTTCGACGTATGGTGGTAGCTGCCTATACCTTCTTGGAAGGCAGGACTACATACCAGCAATACCCTGGGCCATCTGGATTTGGGCCCGATAGCCACTGATTCTTCAGATCTGGAGCGTTGTTTTATCTGCAGTTTGCAGGGTACTAGACCCACTAGTTCAGGGAAGTCTGAGAGTGCTTCAGGCTTCCACAGGGGTCCCTCTGTCTGGGGGAACTAAGATATAGTCTAGGACGAGTCTCGATCAGGCAGTCCCAGTAGCATTGCCACAGGTACAGAGTATCCCTCTTTTGCTTTGTGCAAATCCTATTGTGACAGACACAGGTCTCTTTTTCTATCCTCATTGATGCAGGTTGTTCAGAAATGAGGTTCTGGTGTTAGGGGTGTCCTTTAAATCCTATATTTAGGGAAGTTAGGGGTGTGGGAGCAAGTAGCCAAGGGGCTGCTAGTCCCTACAGCTGGCTCACCCCTGAGCTGACTACATCTGGGGGTGAAGGTCACCTTTTCTACCCAGAATCCAATATTCTCCCACTTCTAAAAATGGTAGAACCCTTCTTCCAGTGTGCAGACCGGGCTACCCACCCTAGAGGTGTGGCTAGCCTTCTGGGGTGTACAACTTCTTGACTATCTAATTTCCCACCTGCCCGTGTGCAAATGTGCTTGGGGAAAGGGGACAGCAGTTTCATCGTCTGGGAGCCAGCACTGATGCATATCAGAGGCGGTGTAGCCTTTGAAGTTTATCGCCTTGATGTGCCACTTCACTAATGTTCCTGGGAGACAGTAGGTGTGACCTCCTTCTTGCCCAGGTCTTTGTTCCTGACTCTTGGGAGTGATCAGACTGGCTGGTAGGAGGTCAAAATCCTGTCATGGTGGCTGCAAATACGAAAAGCTTGGACTTGCCAGCGGAGCACAGAGAAACTGGGGCAACTAGGTGGGCAACCCTTAAGATAGCCACCTGGGTGCATGCCACATCACCCTCAACATAAGATTCATGTTAGGGGCAAAAGAGGCACATTGTTTAATACCGAACAAAACAGGTTTAAGGGGTACCATAATGGAGCTGCCAATCTTAGGGTTGCCCGGGTGCCAGCCCACATTATCTTATGGACCATTTATCACTAATAGTATCCTTTAATCTGTAAGGGCACTATAAGGTTCATATAGGCTTTCACTTACATGTCCACTCCTTTTATGTAATGCACCCTGCCTCCAGGGCTTTAGGAGACCTTACTTCGGGGTGAATGGCATATATCAAAGAGAGTGTATTGACTTTACCTCCCATGGTGAGGGTAAAGTTGAGTTCAAGCAGTTTCCACTGCTCCTGCAGTCTGCATTGGCAGGCCTGCACTCTGTAGTTTATGTGGTCACTCAAGGTAACACAAATAGTGCTGCAAGCCCACCAGACCCCCTTACCATCATGCCCTGGGTACCACTGGGGACTTTAAAGGGGATAAAGCCCTTGTCAATTGGAATTACCAGCCTATTCAGTTTTATAGAGAGAAAACTGGCAGTGGGGTCTTGGCAGCAGACATCAGTGCACTATCAGAGTCATGACCATCAGCATTGGAGCAAAAGGGGGGTGTGTGACAATACAAAAAGGACACTTTCCTACATGCCCCCACCCCAGACGAAAGGTGATGAGCAACAAACCTATCCTTTGGTAGTTCTCATTATCTAAGCTGGAAAGGCCATATGAATTGGCATGGTTAGTCCCTAGTCTGTGATCCACTGTGAAGTCACCTGCTGAAATAGGCAACATGGTTGATCCTGACACTCATCATTTGTTTTTGACAACACTGCCCTAATCCTATGTTCAGACGTGTCTGTTTGGACAATAAACTCCTTTCCATAGTCAGTGCTTTTAGGACTGGTGTTGTGCACAAACCCTCTTTCAGGGTGTCAAAGGTCTGTTGGCATCCTCTGGTCCAGATGATCTTCCTAGGCTACTTATTTGAGGTAAGTTCAGTGAGTGGGGACACAATGGTTCCATAACCATTCACAAACCTCCTGTAGTACCCAGTCAAGCCAAGGAAGGCCCTTACTTGAGTCTGGGTTTTGGGATCCTCCCACTCCAGAATATTCTGGATCTTAGAGAGGTTGGACTTGGCCTCCAACTACAAGGTGGCCCAAGTACACAACAGCCCTATCTTGCACTTACTGACCTTGATAGTTAGGCCTGCCAGATGCAGGGCCTGCAAAACCTTTTTCAGGCAGACCAAGTGATCCTCCCTGGTGGAACTAAGGACATCTTTATCATCTAGATATGCTGCACTGTATCCAGGCCCGAGAGAACTCGATTCACCAACCTTTGGAAGGTGGAAGGTGCATTTTTTAATCTAAAAGGCATTTCTTCAAATTGGAAGAGGACTTCTGCGGTTGGAAATGTGGACCTCTCCTTTGCTTCCTGTACTTAGGAATTTGGCTGCACCCAGCTTGCCAATGAATTCATCTGCTCTTGGAATGGGGTGTGCATTAGTTTTAATGACTACATTTAAACCCATGTAATCTACACAGAACCTCATTTTAGGGTTTCCACCTTAAGAGAGGCTTGGGGACCAGTACCCCTGGGCTAGAGGGTTCAATCACCCCTAGCTCTAATATCTTGCTGACCTGGGTCTTTATGCAATCTTTGACTTGGTCTGCAATCTGTATATCTTGTTTTTGACAGGAAGGCTGACACCAGTCTCCACATCATGGGTATACAATGTTGTCTGACCAGGGGTCAAAAAGAAGAACTCATCAAACTGACCTAGGGCTTGCCTGCAGTGAGTTTGCTGATGGGCAGTGAAAGTGTCAGACATAACAACACCCTCAACTGATTCATCCTGTGGGTTATTTGACAGTAAGTTAGGGAGGAGTTCACTTTCCTCCTCCTGGCATCCCTCAGGGACCATCAGCATGGTCATGTCAGCACTGTCCTGGGGTTTTTTAGGCGATTGACATGAAGGATTTTATATGGACTCCTAGGGGTGCCTAAGGCTACCAAGTAGATGACTTCCCGTTTCTTTTCCAAGATTGGATAGGGCCAAGTCTACTTGTCATGGAGGGCCCTAGGAGCCATAGGCTTCAACACCCACACCAGATGACTTGGTTGGTGCTCAACCAGTGCTGACATCTGGCCATACCAGTGCTTGAGAAGCTCCTTGCTGGCCTGTAGTTTCTTATGTGCTTTCTTCATATACCCAGCCATATGTGAACGCAGGCCCAGTACATAGTCCACTATGTCCTGTTTGGGCTCTTTGAGAGGTTTCTCCCATCCTTCACTCACTAGACTCAGATGATCCCTTACAGGATGGCCAAATAAAAGTTCAAAAGGGCTGAATCCAACCCCTTTTCTGGCACCTCTCAGTAGGCAAACAGCGGGCAAGATAACAGGGCATCCCTTCTCCCTCTGAGTTTTTCAGGGAGGCCCATTATCATGCATTTCTTGCGGTTGTTGAACCTTTCAACCAAACCATTTGTCTGAGGTTGATAGGGATGGTGAACTTGTAGCTCACTCCACATTCATCCCACATAGCCTTAGGATATGCAGACATGAAATGTGCGTCTCTATCAGAGACCACCTCTTTAGGAAACCCAACCCTAGTGAAGATGCCAAGGAGAGCATTTGCTACTACTGGAGCAGTGATAGTCCTGAAGGGAAATGCCTCAGAGTATCTAGTAGCATGGTCCAATACCACTAGAACACACCTGTTCCCAGATGCAGTTCTGTAGATGTAAATCAAAACCCTCTCAAAGGGAGTCCCAAACACTGGAATTGGAATTAAGGGAGCCTTTAGTGGCGAGCCTGTCTTGCCACTAGCTGGACAGGTGACACAGGAACGACAAATCCCCTACACCTTTTCAGACCTCTGGGGCCGTTAAAAATGGGCAACCAACTTGTCTCAGGTGTTTGTTTGTGCCAGATGTCCGGCTAAGGGTTGTGAGCAGCCAAGGTCAGAATGAACTCTCTGTACATTTGGGGGACCACCACTCTCCTTGCTGCCCATGGTTTGGAGTCCCTGGTCTCAGAGTACAGAAGACCATTTTCTTAGTCGACCCTGTGAGTACCAATGACATCACCACCCTCTTGCCTTGAAGCTTATTGCCTATGACCTTCAAGAGTAGGGAACTGCTTTTGCCCTTGACATAGGTCCTCTCTGGAGGGTTCCCCTGCACTTAAGAGTATATCCAGGTCAGGCAAGACTCCATCAGCTGCAGTTCCTTCCTCAAGCACCAGGGCATCTCCCTCAGAAGAACTCTCCCCCAAGTCCTGCGACCTCTTAGAAGCTGCCTTAGCAGACTTCTTGCCCTTTCTCTAGTCTTAGGGAGCTTGAGCCACTATTTCAGAATCCAAGCTTCCCTGTCTTCCCTGACGTGCTGCTTGTGTTCTTGCGATAACACACACCCACTCAGGGAGACACAGTATTTCTGCACGAGCCTTGCTTTCCACTTCCGCCCATGCAGAAGTTTCCAAATCATTTTCCAACAGACACTCCACTGGGATGGCAGGGGACACAGCCACCTTCTTTGGGCCAGTAACTCCTACCCATTCTATGCTTACTAAGACCATTGGATAAAGCTTAGTCTCATTTTCAGCATTGGTCACTTGGTGACTAAAACCAGGTATCATTTGGTCTTGAACAACTAGTCTAGCTGCCAACATGGGATCACTGGCATCTTTATTCCTTAGAGCCTCTACCTCAGTCTCATTGATTTTAGCCCTTTGACTATACTCCTCCAGGCTTGGAGATAAGACTGCCAGTGCTTCAATAGCCACCCCATCTAGGGAAACTAAAGTAGCCTCAGTGTATCCTCTGGCATCTCCAGAGTATATTACCATCCCCACTCCTATGCTAGCCAATCCCTTGGATTGTCGGCTGCGGGCCTGTGTTTATTCACACCGTAAGACAATGTAATGAGGGAGCCTCAGCAAAAATCTTGATTAACGGCTCACTTACTCCCAGTTTTGAGATACAGAGGGGAACCAGGCAAGGGTGTCCCCTGTCACCCTTACTGTTTGACTTATGTATAGAGCCGCTGGCCCAGGCAATAAGGTTAGATGATCAAATCCCCCCTTTTAAATCCCAGCAATATTCGTCAAAAATAGCACTATATGCCGACGATATCATCCTCTATACTAGCGACTCAGCAGCAACTATTCCGAGAGTTGAAACCCTTTTGGGGGAATTCGACCTAATTTGTGGCTATTTGGCCAACTCCTCCAAGATGGAGGTAATGTGCTGGAATGTTGAGCAGTGGAGGGGGCAGGCAAGTAAGGAATTTAAATATCTAGGCATCACTATAGTCAGAGAATTGGACAAGATTGCCCCTTTAAACCTGGGGAAAGTTACCAAGGAGTTAGACTGTCTGTTTGCAAGATGGAAGAATCTCCCCCTAACCATATTCGGCAAGGTAAACTTGGTCAAGATGACTATTTTGCCCAAGCTAACTTATATTTTTAATGCCGTCCCTCTGGCATTCCCCCAGCAAGGTATTAAGAAAATACAGAGTAAGATCGGGAGTTTTGTACGGGGTGACAAAGGAGTGAGACTGTCATGGAAGAAACTAAGGCGGCGGCTGGTCAAGGGCGGGCTAGCTCTACCTGACATCAGCGGGTATTTGGTAGCATTTCAATTTAAATCTATTCGAATGCTTCTGGCAAATCCGGCAGGCTCAGTGTGGGGAGCACTGCTTGGAGAGCTGGTTTAGAATGAGGCGGGCAATTGTGCAGAAGGTGTTTCTCTATAAATTTGGGTCATTGACATTTTTTTAAAAAGTAAGCTTGAAGGTCCTAAAAAATGCACTTGAAATCTGGCTTAAAGTAAGGAACAGGTGTGGGATAAGTTACTATTCAGATCATGCCCCTGTCTGGGACTCTCCGGGGACCCCTCTCTGTCTTAAAGGTGGGTTGGCTGTACCTATAAGGAGAGCTGGAGTCTCTACTTGGTCAGATCTGGGGGATACGAATGGTATACATCCATGGGAGGCATTAAGAGCTAGGATAGGCCTCGGTATATCCAAGTTTTTGCAATTAAAATCTTGGTTTGAGGCAGAGAGTGGGGGGATAAATGGTTGTGACTGGGACACAGAGCTTCTATTTTTATCACTACAACCATTGAAGAAAGAAGTTTCAATTTGGTATAGAAAACTGGTAGAGGCAGATGACCTGAATATTCCAACACAGGTCTCTGCATGGAATCAATCTCCATTTGAGTCTACAATAGGGGATCTCTTGGAACCTTCTTTAAAACTTCTGTATAAATTCACAAAATCAGCCAGTTTAAAGAAGAATCACTTCTTTGTTACTAATAGAATATATTATACCCCAGCAAAAATCGCGAAATTTGCCCCAGCCCCCGAGCCGAAGTGCTATAGATGTATGGCTCCTAAGGCAGACGACATCCATGGTTTTTTTAGTGTCCCGCAGTGGACTCATTTTGGAAAGGGATTGGGAATTTTCTTTGCCGGATTTTTGATTTGAATATAGTGATAAATGGATCTTTGGTCTTTTCTGCCGATGACGGCATTTCAACAAAGGACCTGGCAGCGGGGGAGAAAAGACTATAACTATGCCTTATTTTGTTGGCACGTAGAGAAATCTGTGCAAAGTGGAAAGACCCATACCCCCCAAGAACGGAAGAATGGCTCAAATCAGCACTGGCCATGGCCCGCCTCGACCTTGCCGGTCCCAGCAGCACTCGGACTAATCTTTGGCAACCCCTCATTAACATGGGCCAAGACCTAAGGCTGCTTAGGTAATTAACAACGCAGGCACCCGGTCCTATGATTACACCTTAGCTCCAGTGAAAGGAGTTGGTCGGGAGACTTAAGCAATTGCAATTGGCCGGTGGGAGCCCAGAGAAAACGGCTGTAACACTCTGCTATATGCTTATAGGTGAGATGAGGACAAAAAAAAAATCCCTTGGATTGTCCACCACTGGGGAACTTCTTAGAGCATGCTGCCTCTCTTTTCTTATGACCTTTCTGATGACAGTCATGACACAACCCAGAAGCCTTTGCTGTATCCAAGTTTTTACCCTGATACCCTTTGCTTTTGGTCTGGGAGACGTCTTGGGCGTACCCTCCTGAGAAGAACTTTGGGGGCCTTTAGAGAACTCCTTCCTTTTTTATCATGTTTGTTGCTCATCTCCTTCCTCTGCTGGGAAGTCTGACAACCCTTCTTGTGGTCACTCCCATCATGGATCTTCCTGGGCACCCTTGTTATAACCCATTTGACATCTACTCTCCTCAGCTCTCTGGCAGAAGACACTTTGGAATCCACCAAATGCTATTGCAATTTCTCTGTGGTACAATTAGTTAAAATGTGCTCTTTCATAAATAAGCGATTTAGCCCATTATAAGTGTCCAGCTCCTTGCCTTTTATCCAGCCTTCTAGTTCTTTGACTGAAGAGTTCACAAAGCAGACCCATGCCTGCTTATGACCTATATGGGTGTCCCTAAACTTCAAACTGTATTCCTCAGTAGAGAGTCCAAGTCATTCTATCAAGGTTTCCTTCATATACTGATAGGACTCTGCTACCTCCTCATTAAGGGTCAGCAGTCTATGTCTGCCCTTTACTGGTAACTCCCAACATAGACAGCCTCAGTTTTGGTAACCTACCAATCTCATTTTGCATGCCCTCTCAAAGGCTGCAAACCAATTAATAATGTCATCACTATCACTAAACTTGGGGATAGTCCCCTTGGGGATTTTAGGGTCAAAGGATTCCTCCTTCTCCCTGTATTGCAAGTATTGCTGCCACCATCTTTGGGCTTGAAGCCCATCTTAACCCTTCTTTTCTCAAGGGCTACTGTCTTCTCCTCAATTTCAAGCTTTTCTCCTCCAGGGAGAGTAGGTCAAGCTTGTCTTCAAGGGTTCCTACCACCGTACAATTGGGTGTTCTACTAGAGTGACTCCTGTCACTTCCCACTGGGGAAGGGGGTCTGGGAAAGAGTGGAGAGTTAAGGTATTCACCTTCTTCCCCATCATTATTACTTTGGGCTAGGGCATTATACTCACACTCTTCAGGATCTTCTTCTGAAGAATGCCCCCCTCTCCAATCTCTCTTTCTCATAGGAGCTGAGGGATTTTTCAGGTGGCTGGGTGGGGTGTGGAGCAGGTAGGTGTGTTGGGTCCCCTTCATGTGTTAACTGTGAAGATATACTTTGAAACAGTTTCAACATGCCCTCCATTATCTTGATGGCCAAGGCATGGTGTCTTACACCCTCTTCCCTATAGATTGATATGATGTAATTTTACCTCCTTGCCATGTCTTGGAAATATTTTTCAATCCTGTCCAAGACACAGGTCTGTCTGCCAATGATCCGAGGGAATTCCTGTCTTCCCTATATTGAGTCTGAAATGTCAGACAGAGTTGCCCCATAGGCACAAATGTCCTGCCTCTCATAAGCCTACTGTTGCACAAATTCATCCTCCCACTGGCCATCATGACCATCTGCCAGCCTCCTCTGCATGGGCTGGCCTCTATTAGGATAGGTCCACCAACGCGGGGAGGGGTGGCTTTTGAGAGGCTGTGGGGAGGACATTGGGGCCTAGGAGATACCTGCTCCTCGCCAGGGGTGTTAGGCCCCTCAGATGCTTGAGAGAAAACCTGGGATGCACTGTCACAGGAAGAGTGTATAGGCAAAGTAATACAGCTACACTGGACTTGAGGACCGTGAGGAGTTGATGGTTGAGTTGGGGTCGGTGAATGTTGTGGCTGGTTGGCTGACTGCTGGGAATGGGAAAACCTCGGAGATGATGTGGGGGGCACAATGCTGCCCGGACCTGATGTAGGCTTCAGTGTTTTGCCCAGTGGGCCAATGACGCACTCCTGATAATCCAAGACCTCCCCCACAACCAGAACCTGGTCATTTTCTTGATCCTCATCTTCTTCCTCCTCATCTTCCTCTTCTTGAGTGCTGCTGGCAGCTGACATTGCTGCTTGGAGGAGGATTGGGTTCTCTGTTTGGATTGCCCACCACCCTCCACTGGTGTATGGCTTAAATTCCTCAAGTGACTCATTGTACTCTTCACCTGAAATACAGAGGTTGCAATAGGATAAGTATTTGCCATAGTATATCATGTGTAGGGTCAAATAATCTTTGCATCTATCTGATGTACCACATGTGACCTGGTTTGAGTAAACCTACATGTGACAGCTCAAACTATAGCATTGGGGTGTTCAATGCAGATGTGCAATGCAAATTTAAACTCACCAACTCCAGCCATAGGTCTGTGTGGTAATGAGATCTCCCCATGATGTCAGCTGCTGAACCTGGCTCCTTGCGTGGGTGGTGGTATATTTGGTCCTCGATCCAACAGCTTCAGAAGGAAATGAACCCGTAATTAATGTTCAGCATGAATTATATATGAACATTCAAAATTAACACAGACATCACTGATTTGTTTGGGAACATTTCACATACCAACTTCAGATGCTCCAATGTGCAATATCTGCTAATATCCTTTTACAAGGCTTTGGTTACTGTTCACTGTTTGGGAATCAATAGTTTGCAACACTATGTGGCACACCTACCTGACAGACTGATGGCTGTGGGTCTGACTGCTGCAGCCAGAATATCTCCCAAATCCCTGGATAGTGTACATTGGATCACCGAGGAAGTCCTGACAGCAGCTATAAGGTGCCATATATAACCATATTTTAATACAAAGGATGACGGGAATACTTTTTTATGTATATGTAATAGGTATAGACTTTGAACCTAGTTGTGGCTTCTCCTCTTTAGATGAGACAATATGAGCAATTTGGTGCATGCTGTATTCATTTCACATAAATGTAGAGGCATCCTTTGATTAGCCAACATGTTATAAAGTAGTATACTCTTATGAGCCATATATGAGCATATGGATATAAGTGACAAGGATATTAGACACACACCACAAACAGCTGACATATCATCCAATATTTAAGACTATAAGCCCTTTATAAAGTAATAATTAAATGTACTTACCAGGGCCAACCATCCGCCCAGAGCATGGAGACTGACCATACGCCACACTCGTTCATGGAGCAGGTATCGCTGTAGTCTGTGTTTTTCTGGACAACGACACGGGGCCTAATATGATATGAGTATATTTAGTTTACATTCTAGTTGACACATGTAATGAACAACATATCCTAGTTCAATTCACATGTTTAAGAGTATTGTTGGATTCTACGTAAAATATATATGGGTGGTCTAATCACAATGTATTAAATGGGACCCTCTTCTGGGCATATTTATGTACCCGTTTGTGATGGTGGTATGGGTTGATGTGCCTGATGACGCTGCCTCCCTGCAAGTGCAGGAACATCTGCTTCAGTAGGTGAATCTACTCTGGCTGTATATGGCAATAAAAAGGAGAAATCAGCAGACAATACCAACAAATGATGATTATGTAAACCTTTTGACATATTTATTCAATTGTATTTACAAGACAACTGTGATGGCTACTGTTTGTGAATGAGAAATTGGAAGTTACAGTTTCCATCATAAAATATTCTGGGACTTGTATTGCAATAGACAAAATGAGAGACATGCAAGTCTAACTCACCACGAAACTTTCCACAAACATGAAGTGACTTCCTTAGTCACATTAGCAGTGTATCGTACACATTTATCATTTTAAGTCATTCTATAAATCATAACATATTACCACACCACACTAAGGCCATCATCCAAATCCTGCCCATGAAGCAGATGGGGGTGCATGGTTGGAACGGAAGCCCACCAGTTTGTCCACCATGGAAAGCACTGGCCACCTCTATCCTAGTGAACATCTCCTTCACCCACCACTTCTCATCCTGCCACTTCGTTTTGACGTCTGTGATGGTCTGGAAGTCCTGCCCCAATGCACTGACTGCAGTTGCCAACTACTGCCACAGTGCTGCCTTCTGTGTTGCACTGCTGAAGTATTGAGGTAGCCCATGCGTTTTTTTTTCGAGCCTTGCGCAGCGCACATGCACTGCTCTGCGATGCATGGTGTATCTGGTATGTGTGGGTAAAGAACCTCCCATCTTTTGTATTGGCTTCTGCTACTGCTCTTCTGCAATGCCTCCTTTTGTTTGGTGGAAACAATAAATTAGTCTTGCCTTTTGCAGTTTTGGATCCTCCCAGGCGTTGTCCCTGTTACTGTGACACTACTCTGGTTTTCATATAGGTTTGTTCCTGCGCAATCTCTTTTGCTTTCCCTTCGCTCGGCTTCACGAAGGCATTCATAATCCATTCTGTCTGCCTGTTTGTGGCTTTCCCCCTCCTTCAATGCACTCGGAACCCTCCCCCACCCTCCAAGCATACACACAGAAGTGCGTTTCTTATGGCAGGCAGACCTCGCACTTCAAATCCCCGTCCAGCACTAGCACTCCCCCTGCCTACCTCTGTTTACTTCAGCAGTAGCTGCGACATGTACAAGCGGCTAACCTTTTTTACCTGTTTCCCTGTCCTTGTGTTCAACTCTGTGAAGCCTCGGTGCATGCCCTGGCCAATATTTGCAATTGATGTCTCTTCGCTCACTCTCTCCTCTATCTAGCCTCTTTCCCCCTCCCAATCAAGCCAGATGGTCCTCACACTCCACCCTATGCAACGCCTCTCCAAGCAGTGATACTCAAGGCAATGTCATTCTAGGCAGCGCCAGTCTGCTCCACGCATCGCCACTCCACGAAGTGCCACTGCGCTCCACGCAACTCCATCTCATGTAGTCCACTCCGCTCTACGCAACGCCACTCCAAGCAATGACACTCAAGGCATGCTACTCTGCACAGCTCCACTCTAAACAGCACCATTCAAGGCCACGTCACTCTATACAGCGCCACTCCATGCAAAGCCACCCATGTAAAGCCACACAGCTCTGCACAGCTCCACTCCGTGCAGTACCACTTTGCTCTATGCAACGCCACTCAAAGTAATGGCACTCAAGGCAATGTCACTCCACACAGCGCCACTCAAGGCAACACCACTCTACGCAGCACCACTCCACACACCACTCCGCTCCATGTAACGTCACTCCACTTAACATTATTCCACGCAGCGCCACTCCACATAACACCACTCTACACCGATGCACTCCACACAACTGCACGCCGCACCCCACCCACATAACACCACTCTACACCGATGCACTCCACACAACTGCACGCCGCACCCCACTCCACGTGACACCACTCTACCCAGCACCACTCTGCTCCTGGCAACGCCACTCCCACTCCATGCAGTACCGCTCCCACTCCACGCAGCTCCGCTCCAAGTAATAACACTCAAGGCAACACCAATCCATACACCGCCATGCCACCCCGCTCTACGCAACACCCCTCCATTTTTCGTAAATTCATGAAACGCAAATTCACCCTATGCAACTGTACTTCATACAGCTGGACTTCATCCTATCCAACCCACTCCACTCTATACAATGCCACTCCAAGCAGTGACACTCAGGACAACACCACTCTACGCATGCCGCTTCCCCCAACACTGCTTCACAACACCACTCCACGCAACGTCTCTCCATGCAATGCTACTCCACTCTGCAGCACTCCTTACAACTGCACGCCACACACCACTCCAAGGAATTGCCACTCTACACAGTGCCACTCCATGCAACACCACTTCAAGCACTGGCATTCTACAAAATGCCACTCTATGCAGTGCCACTCTATGCAGCAACACTCCAAGCAACGGCAAACAGTATAATATCACTCCGGACAACGCCACACCACCCTGCTCTATGCAACACCCCTCCATTTTACTCAGGTCCACACCACGCAAACTTAATTCACTCTACGAAACTGTGCTCCATACAAGTGCACTTCACTCTACCCAACCCACTCTACTCTATGCAGCTCCACTTCAAGCAGTGACACTCAAGGTAATGCCACTCTATGCAATGCCACTCCACTCCACACAACCCCACCCCTCGCAATGCCACTCTACTCCATGTAATGCCACTCTACGCAGCGCCACACTGCTGCACGAAATGCCTAACCATGCATCACCAGTGTACTCTATGCAATGCTACTCCATGCATCCCCACTCCACGCAACGCAGCGCCGCTGCACTCCACACAACAGCACACCACATGCCACTCCATACAATGCCACTCTACACAGCGCCACTCCATGCAATGCCACTCCAAGCAGTGGCACTTACAGCAATGCCACTCTACGCAGTACCAATCCACACAATGCAACTCTGCTCCACGCAATGCCACTCAACGCAGCACCACTCCGCTCCACACGCCACTCCATGCACTGCCACTCCACGCCGCTGCACTCCACACAACTGCACACCGCGACCCAACTACACACAACACCTCCCTACACAGCGGCACTCAAGGCAACCCCACTCCAAGCACGGACACTCCCTGCTATTCCACTCTATGCAACAGCACTCCATGCACCGGTACTCCACGCAGCAACAATCTGCTCCACGCAACACCACTCTACACAGCACCACTCTGCTCAACACAACACCACTCCACGTTGCTACACTCCACACCGCTGCACGTCACTTCATGCAATGCCACTCTTCCACAAACTTGATAGATCTAGCTTCATATTCCTTAAGCCCACTCTCACTTTACTTTAGCCACTCAAACTTTCTTTAACTACCACTATCTCTTAATACCATAATCCTTTACCAATAAACAACCTACCACATAATTACTTTTTCGCAAATACAGTCCACACCACACACACACTACTACATGTTTCCACTACACAACACAGACACTAAACTAAAAACAAAACACATGTGTATAAAACATTACCATTTACAACATCAACAGGTCTAACTCTAAAAAAATGCAAGACCTATTGCATTGAAAATGCTTGTTTTTGTAGTCCCTCACTACAAATGTTACAATCATATGAGTCTCCGCCTCAGTGTAGTTCTTCTTCCTCCACAAATGTTAAATGCCAATGGCAAGGCAAGGTGCAGAGAAAGCAGGTGAAGGGTAGGAATGGAAAAACCAGAGCCTAGAATGTGTGCTGCTTTTATGTGTTTTTTAGTGCAGGGGTTGCATATGGTATTAAGTGTCTGCAGGTGTATGAAAATACACTTACTCCACCCTGAGTGCAGAGATTCCGCTCAAGTGCGGAAACTCTGCAGCCGTAAAGAGACTACTCTAAGTCGCTTTGTGAATACTGAAAGTCGTAAAGTTAGACTTTTGGTTTAAACTTTACGTTTATGAATCGGACTATGAGTATAAGTTAATACTACTAAAAAAAATTAGTACGTTCAACACTACAACTAGCCAAACACTGGTACTGTAACACCCTCCCCTAGAAACGAATGCAGGCAGGGACCTAAAATAAAACCGCATAAGACCCCATAGGAAATAATGCTAAATTCAATTAAATGTAATAAATGAAATCAAATAAAAAATCCCCTCTAAAGAAAAAAAAACTTTTTTAATATGCACTGATAATTGTTAAAAGTGATGTATATAATTAATTACAATTTGATTAATTATGTTTTTAATAACATTGATTGTCATATCGTTTTTTAAATTCAGAATATGTTAATACATAATTTATAATTAACTGCTTTATAATTAACTAATGAATATGTACTATTTTAACATTTTTGTTTTAACTTTAATTTATATTTTCCACTATCTTAAATAATTTAATTTAATTTAGGTTAAAATGATTTCCTGTGGGGTTTTATTTTAAGATCATATCGCCATTATGTTCTAGGGGAGGGTGTTACAGTGGTTGGCTACGTATGGTGCTGGATCTACCACTGTTTTATTTTGCGGAAACATACATTCGGAGTTTGTGAATACCAAAAAGTAGTAAAATAACTCAAAAGTGTAAGCATACTCAAAAATGTAAGGTACTTTTGTAAAACAGGCCCAGAAACTCTACATAGCTGGTTGACATGAGCTGGCAGGTTTTCAGATGCCACGTTTCTGCTGGACCACCATGTCGAAGCTATGTGGAAACTGGCAAGGCTAGCAGTTGTTAACCTTCTGGTACACAAGAACCCCTTTTCTGATTTGGTCTGTGTTTGGCATGCATGCTTCAAAGCAGATCAGAAAGTGAGGTCTGAATTTGGCAGACATTGTGGTTCACTACATGGTCACAGCTGTGACACTATGCCACCATTCATGAATGTGTTCCTCTGGCTTTTTGGGTGATGTCCAAACACCTCTGAAAGACATGCCCTTGATGGTGGGAAGTTTTTTGTTCAGAAGATTGACTCCATGTAACTGTTAAAGAACAACAGAGCTACAACTGGGGTTGGCCTCACCGGCGAGGCAGTTTCATGAGCAAAACAATAAATTTCAGTCAATTCTAGAGTTCATTAGTCCAGATGAAGGCAACCTTCTCAGTCATTTCAGATATTCCAGCACATGTACCACTCCTTTTGGGAAAGGGGTGGATCTTTGTGTCATCATCACCATACTAGGCTGGCTGCCCCACTTCACTGTAATGTAATACTGCCTATTCAGAAAAGCGCATATAAATATGCCTATCAACACTCTCATCCCCTGCCCTTATAGGCTTGGATATCTAATTGCATCACAGGCCTTGTGCCTTATGGTTCCCGGACGGGACCATACACATTCCCCCTTGCCTCCGACTTGCCATCAGACCAAGGCCCCCTTTTTTCGATTCCTCTCTGGTAAGACCTTGGCATTTAATTGCTCCTCCTTAAGGCTATCCGATTACACTTTAGGTTCTACAATTTCGTCTCCTTTATTCCCAGGCTGCTCGACTCTTGTTGCCTTCATACCTTCTGGATTTTCTCAAAGCTGAATTCGACTTACCTTCCAGTAAGTCTCCGTTCATCCTTTTCAACTACAGCAATTTCTTTGCTTGTTTCACCGCACTGGGATACCTAACCTCATCACCCGTAATTGCCGGTTTCCAAGCTGTTTTCAGAATAACATATTACTGTTTTGACCTGCCTTTCTCCACTTGCTTGTTCACACCTAGCTCACTCCCAATTCACCCCTCACCCTACCCCAGCTGTCCTTATATTTTGTCATTTCAGGCCTTTATTGTTATCCTCACAGCTTCAACAAGCCATCTGTGTAAATTACCTTCTTCAATTTAATAACACAGTTGCCATATCACAGCACCCTGCCCGCAACTTTTTATTGCATGTACCTGTACATGAGTAGGTAGGTACAGGAACCAGGTTCATTCTACCTATTAGCATCTAATGCCTCTTGTCTTATTCTAGGCTTATTATCCTTATGATTCTCCATTTTGGTACCTCAAACACTGGTTACCTCATTGCTATCTCTGCATTAACTCTTTTAACTATATATGTCCTTGCCTTCTTGCTACATTTTACAAACTAATTTCCTCCTTCCTTTTTCTCCACACCCTGTGCCTAAAACCCCTTTTTTCCTTTTGTACTTATCCAGGCAACTTCCCAGGCACTTGTTCTATCACCTAGTCCTGATGAGAAACATCGTCGACACATACATCTTCAACTCTATCCTGTAATTTGTATCTAATTGTGGAGTATGAGATGTAACTCTGTTGTTTTATTTTGCTTACTTACATTTTCACAAATTAAAAAGTAAGCGTGGGCGTAAAATCCGTTCCGCTCGCGGATCTGCGGATTTTCGGCAAATTCGCAATCCGCGAACTCTCGCGAATTTGCCGAAAATTTGCAACTTCGCGCGAAGCGGATTTTTTTGCTTGGTCGCACTTGCCAAATAGAATACTATACAATGTTGCAGCGCGCAGCGTTCACATGTTTGCGTGTGCTACGCCATTTTGGATCTTGCTGCGGGATCCCGCGGGAGTTTGTCGACCGCGATTACGTCATCGCGGCTTGCCACCTTGCACAGCGAGAGTTTTGGCAACGCGAGTACGTCATAAAGGCCCGTGATCACGCATCGCGGGAGTAAACACTTGCGAACGCGTAGATGCGGCGGGCAGCGACAATCTCGCAACTGCGAGATTGCAAAATTTGCAATTTCGCACAAGAAATCCACCAGCAGGCAGCATAAACCTTGAAAATTATGATTTTTATCAGAATAACTCCTCAGGTTGACATTTGCCTGCACTTTCTTTTTGCAAGGAGTCCATTTTGGGGGGGGGGTGCGAGGAAGGAAGTGCCCCACAGTCTCCAACTTCCTGTTCCTGTCCAGCAGGCTCCTCCCAGTGCTTTCTTCATGTGCTGGTCACTTTGATTTGGATCTTGACCTGGAAGGATTACTTTTTGTGGATGCTGCTGGATATTTGGATTTGAGTCCTTTTTGACTTTCTTTGGATCACTTTTGGATTAGAAATGTCACAAGTAAGTTGATGTTGTTTGTTTGGGGCATTACAGTTGCTGCAACTACAATTTTGGAACTTTTTTAGAACATTAAATAAAATATATTGTGGGTAGCCACAGTATCCAGTAGGACCAGGGTTAGTTATGGGTGCATGATGCAACTGTTGTGTTGAATTTCAACATCATTTAGGGCATGGATGGCATTGGATTGTGGTGATTTTTATGTTTTTCGATTTTTGGGGGTGTTGTTGGGGCCTTTTGCCCAGGGGTACTCACTCAGTGGTGCATGGGCCTATTCTTTCTGTGTGGTCTCTTTAATGTAAACATCATGGAGGGCATGGATGGCATTGGATTGTGGTGATTTGTATGTGTTTTTCGATTTTTTGGGCTGTTGGGGTCTTCTGCCCAGGGGTACTCACTCAGTGGTGCATGGGCCTAGTCTTTCTGTGGGGTGTCTTGAATGTAAACATCATGGAGGGCATGGATGGCATTGGATTGTGGTGATTTGTGTGTGTATTTCGATTTTTTTGGCTGTTGGGGCCTTTTGCCCAGGGGTACTCACTCAGTGGTGCATGGGCCTAGTCTTTCTGTGGGGTGTCTTGAATGTAAACATCATGGAGGGCATGGATGGCATTGGATTGTGGTGATTGTTGTGTGTTTTTCGATTTTTGGGGGTGTTGATGGGGCATGGCCATGTGGGTGGGGGCCATTTTGAGGCCTGGTCCAGGGCCATGTGGTGGGGGTGAAGGGGCCATTTTGAATCCAGGCAGTGTGCTTTGTGCCATAGGCCTGCATCCAATGTGCCTTGCTTTCATCCATTATGCGCAGGGGTACTCACTCACTCAGTGGTGCATTGGCCTAGTCTTTCTGTGTGGTCTCTTTAATGTAAACATCATGGAGGGCATGGTTGGCATTGGATTGTGGTGATTTTTGTGTGTTTTTCGATTTTTTGGGCTGTTGGGGCCTTTTGCCCAGGGTTACTCGCTCACTGGTGCATGGGCCTAGTCTTTCTGTGGGGTGTCTTGAATGTAAACATCATAGAGGGCATGGATGGCATTGGATTGTGGTGATTTTTTTGTGTGTTTTTCGATTTTTGGGGGTGTTGATGGGGCATGGCCATGTGGGTGGGGGCCATTTTGAGGCCTGGTCCAGGGCCATGTGGTGGGGGTGAAGGCGCCATTTTGAATCCAGGCAGTGTGCTTTGTGCCATAGGCCTGCATCCAATGTGCCTTGCTTTCATCCATTATGCCCAGGGGTACTCACTACCTCAGTGGTGCATGGGCCTAGTCTTTCTGTGTGGTCTCTTTAATGTAAACATCATGGAGGGCATGGATGGCATTGGATTGTGGTGATTTTTGTGTGGTTTTCGATTTTTTTGGCTGTAGGGGCCTTTTGCCCAGGGGTACTCACTCAGTGGTGCATGGGCCTAGTCTTTCTGTGGGGTGTCTTGCATGTAAACATCATGGAGGGCATGGATGGCATTGGATTGTGGTGAATTTTGTGTGTTTTTTCGATTTTTGGGGGTGTTGATGGGGCATGGCCATGTGGGTGGGGGCCATTTTGAGGCCTGGTCCAGGGCCATGTGGTGGGGGTGAAGGGGCCATTTTGAATTCAGACAGTGTGCTTTGTGCCATAGGCCTGCATCCAATGTGCCTTGCTTTCATCCATTATGCCCAGGGATACTCACTCACTCAGTGGTGCATGGGCCTAGTCTTTCTGTGTGGTATCTTTAATGTAAACACCATGGAGGGCATGGATGGCATTGGATTGTGGTGATTTTTGTGTGTTTTTCGATTTTTTTGGCTGTTGGGGCCTTTTGCCCAGGGGTACTCACTCAGTGGTGCATGGGCCTAGTCTTTCTGTGGGGTGTATTGAATGTAAACATCATGGAGGGCATAGATGGCATTGGATTGTGGTGATTGTTGTGTGTTTTTCGATTTTTGGGGGTGTTGATGGGGCATGGCCATGTGGGTGGGGGCCATTTTGAGGCCTGGTCCAGGCAGGGCCTGGCCATGTGGGTGGGGGTCTAGGGGCAATTTTGAAGCCAGGCAGTGTGCTTTGTTGTGTCATAGGCCTGCACCCAGTCTGCCATGCTTTCATCCATTATGCCCATGGGTACTCTGTCAGTGGTGCATTTTATTGGTCTTTCCATTTTGGGGAGTGGGTATAATAAAAATGCTTACTTGAAAACTATTGATTGAAGCGCTACATATGCAACATTTATTTAACTGATGTTCCTCTGGCTTCGTTTGCTTTTAGGTGCAGAAAGACGAATCATCAGCCTCATCGTTCCTCATCAGTGCCAGGAAGAAGTCCTGCTGCGGTGTGTGCAGCACAACGTCACGTGTGGCCACAGACAACTCTGCAACTTGTGCAACTGCGGCCTGCTGTTCTGACATCTGAAGAAGATGGCCCCAAAAAAAGTTGCCCGTAGCTCCTCTAGCAAGAAAGTTGCCAGTAAGGAGCAGAAGAAGCAACCGGCGCCACTTACCAAGGAGACTGGTGTGACGACCGCCACATTTTTTGGGGAAAAAAAAGTACGCCTGCTGCAGCAGCGGGGTCTGCTGGGGACCAAGCAGGGAGCAGCACCTCCGCTTCATTGGGCTCAGTGCCACCACCACCACGCCAACTTAGGTCCAAGCACTTGAGTGCTGCAGAGGCAGCCAGTATCGTTGTTCAATCACCATCGACCAGTGATGTTGGCTCATCGCAAGAAAGTAGCAGCATCCCTCAATCAACACAGGTTGTTGTAACTCATCTGACGAGTGTTCAACAACCACAGCCGCAACAACAACCACATGTGCAAGTACAAGCCCAAGTACATGTGGAAGGAGAGGCGGCGCAAGGGGAGGAGCAAGCAGAGGTGCATGGAGCGGCACAAGTGCCCACAATAGTTGTTCCTCCCGAAGTAGGGGCACATCAGGAAATCGACATTCAGGCCGAGGTATCACATGAGGAAGCCACTCCTCCTGATGATTCATTGTCTTCCAGATCCCCAGCAAGGAAAAGATCAAGGATGGTGTCTACTTCTTCTTCAAGCCCCCTTCTATTGTGTTTTTATCTAGGAACCTAAATCGATATTTCTATTTTATGCCCTTGTACGGTTATAATAAATAATATCCCTATAAAGGCATAAGAATCATATCCATATTTAGTCATAGCCCATGCAGTCACATTAAGAAAGGCTACTTCCCCGGACTCCTAGAAAGCACAACGAGTTCTCTAAACAAACCAAACCTCCAGCAACCTGGGAAATCCCCATTGCTTTTGTTTTGATTTCGTCCTAGAACTCCTGTGAAGCACTGTAAGAACGGCCAGTTCTTAGTGACATCTTTATTGACGTCTTATGTCCAACCTTACTTCAAACCCGGCACCTTTCAGGTATAAATATACCAACGTTGCCTTAAGCAAACACACGGTGGTGGTTTTGGAGCAGAGCAGCTATCTACTTGCCCGAGAGCCCAGCTGATGCGAGAGCCCACGGACGCTGCCCCTCCCTTTTGACGCACTGAGAGAGACGCTGTCTTTTCTCCTGCCGAGAAATCCAGCTCCGGTGTTTCCAGATACCTTCGCGGGTTACTGGGATATCGAGTCCTGAGAGAGAGATACAAGACCTCCGGCTTTCTATTACCCAGGTACAGAGCTGACTAAACCCTTAAAGAGAATTCTTGAGTCAGATTCTTGGCAAAACCAACTTAACGTAAACTGCTACTTACTTACTCCTTCCCACATATTAGGCTTAGGTCAGGTACACTGGGGTAGGCGTATTTAGAAGCACCAGTTGAGTACGTTAGTCAATGTATATATTTATGTATATATCTTATCTATTTTAAAGTATCATATGGCTAAGAAACCATATCAATGCTTTTACAGTATTATTTTATAATCCTCCTTTTACTGTACGCACTTTACTTTACTATGAGTATTGCAATTGTGGCAATTCATTTCTCTTGCATGAGAAAGAAGACTGCTCAATAAATTACACCTTTTATTGAATACGCCCGTCTCTCTTTTCTCTGCACTCTGGTGAAACTAAGTATGCACACTTGACTGAGAGAAATAGCTGTCTATTGTTTTCACACGACTCTAGAGATACACTCTTATTCTGAGGGAGCAAAGTTGTCATGTTATATGGTTGTCAGAAGCTAATCCCTTCTTGTCAGTCAGTCAGTCAAAATACTTTATTCGGTTCATAACAAAAACCACAAAAGTATACATGGGTCCAAAAAAAGGGAAAGAACATTCAAATGCAATATGGCTAACTAACAACAACAGCACGTTGACTAAGGAGAAAAATATGACACAAACAATTCGATTTAAATAACAATTTCATGAACAAATTTAAAAACCTATACATTTCATCTTAATTTAAACATTTTCAAGACTATACACTATAAAACAAATATTATCTAAGACTAACTAATTTTTTCCTCAGTCTCATTGCTATATTTAAAAAAGTAGCAACATTAAAAATTTCCCACGTATTGGTCAACAGTTGGAGATATAATAAAGCAGGTTTCACTTGTTTGAACCCTTTATCCTTCAAAATGGGTATAATGAATTGTTTCCGTATATCCTTAAAAAAATCACAAAAGAACATGAAGTGAGCAGTATCCATTATAGAGAAACCATTGCAAGTGCATAGTTTCAAATCTGTGGCTTTAGTCCAACAGGGGCGCCCTGAAATCAGTAGATGAATTTTATTTAATCTAAACTTGGTTAATAAAAATCTGTGGTTTGCATTATTAACAATATTCAGATATGATTCTAGGTCATTGTCTGATGTTACAATTAACTGGTGGGCTCTCACGATAGGCTTACTCAATTCAAAGCCCTCTCTTTCCAGCTCTCTTTGCTGTTTAAAGGCTGACTTGACCCAATTTATGTCTCCTATAACCAGTTTAGATGGTTCCTCAAATATTTCTGGCCGCCCTAGTAAGACTGCAACCTTTTTAACATAGCTTAACCACGGGATAGACTGCCAATGTTCTAGTTTAAGACAATCCGCCAGGATCTCATGATTCACGTCCACTTCTGAATTCAACCAGGCCATAATCCACTTTAAAAGGGGCGCGATGGCAATCCGATCTTCTAAATATCCCACCCCGCATTCTTGGTGAACTATGAAACCTGGAGTCGATTGTGGTACTGATAAGATGGACTTTAAGAATTTGTCCTCTGCAACCTGTAACAGCTTAGCGTTCTTAAAACCCCATAGATCTGCGCCATACATAGCTATGGACACACATTTTGCGTCATAAACCTTTAACACTGCTTGTAACGGCTTTACCCCCAGTTTACGTGAAAAGCCCAAAACGGCGGAAGTGGACCGTACAAACACATTTCTTTTCTCGGACAGTTGGGGAAGCCAGGTGGAACTTTCATCGAAAACAACCCCAAGGTATGGGAATTTGGTTACCCTAGTTAACTTATTCCCATTACAATGAAGTGACATCAGCTTCCTATGCCCGCCCTTTGTACCCACAGCCATGACGTGGGATTTAGTATAGTTAACGCTAAGATCCAAGGAGGACATAAACTCATAAAAAGCATTTAACAGATTTTGTAGACCTACTGGTGTACGCGCTATAGGTGCGGCATCATCCGCATATAATAACGCGGGAAGACAGAGCTTACCCGCCTTGGGGATTTCCTCACCGGCTGCACCCAAAACACTGGCTAGCTCATTGATGTATAGTGTAAATAATAAAGGAGCTAAAATGCAGCCTTGTCTGACCCCATTAGTTATAACTATTTTCCCCGTGCAGTTCCCCTTACGGTCGTATCTTACCGTTGCTGTGAGGTCCCTATGAAGATCCGCTAAAAAGTATACTATGTTTTCGTCAAGGCCCATCTTTAAGAGCAGTTCCCATTGCTTGGACCTGTTTACCCGGTCAAAGGCCGAGGACAGGTCCATAAACGTTATGTACAAGCAGCCTTGCTTCACTAGGGTATACTTCCCAATCAATAACTGTAGGTTAAGGCACTGATCAATGGTGCTGCGCCCCTTTCAAACCCGTACTGTAAAGGTGACAGAGAGTTCGTGTCCTCAAGCCAATCAGATAATTTACACAGAACCACTCTGCCCAGGACCCTCACCGTAGAATCTATAAGTGAAATTGGACGGTAATTACTTGGCTCTCCCCTATTCCCTTTTTTGAAGATGGGTACAATTACCGACTGTGACCAAGTCGTTGGGATACCAGTTTTAGAAATTCTATTAAAACCATTGGATAAAACTTTGGACCATATTGCTATATTAGACTTAAAGAGATCGGCTGGTACGCCATCAGGGCCAGGGGCCTTGTTGCTTGTCATCTTACAGATGGCTTCTGTTACCTCACCCTCAGTTACTACTAAAGTATATTGACGAGTAACCCCTATGGTTAAATCGTCAACCCCTACGGACACATGTTCGTAAACTGACTTAAAATGTGAAAACCACTTATCCTCCTGTATACCACAGTCTAAAACATTATTACTAGGATCTACAAAGTAGGGTTGATTTATCACTGCCCAAAATTTTGCGCTATTTTTTATAACATCAATAGAGGTCAGTTCTGCCCAAGCATCTTCCCTAAACTCCCGCCTCCTCTGTTCAACTGCTGCTTTATAAGCTTTCCTTAAAAGTGCCACACATTTTCTGTCAACAGGCTTACATTTTAGGGCCTCCTCCAGTTTGCGGTTGGCTACTGAGCAATTATGATTGAACCAGCCAACTGGCCCGGCTTCTTTGGCTTTTCCGGTATGCGTTAAGTCAGACAATATCTGCTGGCAGACCTTTTGGAATGCCTCCACTACCTCGCTATCCCCAGCTTCCTTGTCCATACATGTATGCAACTCCACCCCCCTACTATTTAAGAGGTTGCCTAAAAAATCTTCAGGAATGATTTTACACCATTTATTTCTCCATGCCTGGTCTGTGGCCCGAATTTCTTGTTTGTCGACCCCGTTCAGTTGCATCCCGGATCTACTCAAAATACCTCCAACATGCTAAAAAACGGGATTATGGTCACTAAAATGGGACCAGACAGGAAAATAATCTGCCAAGTTGTTCCCCAATGTTAGGCTTGTAAAAATAAAATCAATAGTTGACCCACCACCATTTCCCTTAAAAGTTGGTATGTTCACCTCATCCCCCATGGGTAACATTAGGCCATTTTCAGCTAAAATATATTCCAATAAGAGCCCCTGCTCCGTGTGCTCAAAGTGTGAGTCAACCTGTTCGATGGGAGCAAAGGGATCATTGGACGGGCATTTATCTGGGCATCTATTCACACGACTCTAGAGATACACTCTTATTCTGAGGGAGCAAAGTTGTCATGTTATATGGTTGTCAGAAGCTAATCCCTTCTTGTCTATCCAGGGAGGTTAATCTCCTCCTCGTTTATTCTAGAAAATTTCTAGTGACCTCTGAGCTAGCTGGCAAACCTTAAGTCTTATATAGTCAGTAGAGACCTCGTCGACCTCAGTCCTACGTCTACACTGCTGAATATATTATTCCAATGCGCAGAGCCTATTGGGAATATAGGAACTACACTACATGGCGCCCAACGTTTGGTAAGGCGGTAAATCCAACGCAAGACGTTAGAGTAACTCAGTCGTGCTTTTTCACACAGACCCTTTTTCCCGTAAATACTCCAAAAGACGTCTGGAGTGGGTAAAAGGTTAAAATCCGCCGGAACTTAGTAGGAAGAGATTCCTATGTATAGTTTTTGGTTTAGTCAACGTTGAAGGATGAGTGTTCCAAAATATTGTGCACCTAATCTTTGTTTCCTTGAAACTTGATCTGCATACTAAAAAAAAGACTTTCTGTCAGTAAAATGCCTGATGGAGACGAAGAAAGAGATGCTACAGCGTCTCAACTGTTGTTGGAAGACACAACTCTCCAACAGAATGACCCGAATGCTATACTCATTCCGGTCAACATAAGAAGAACTATAACTATTAAACTTATAGAAAACGGACTGACATCACGAGGTGGTACAGTCATATTCGTAATTGAGGCCCATGAATATCGGCAGACAGAGGTATTCTATTCATGGATAAACTTTCCAGCAGCAAACGCTGTCACACACGACTTCCATTATTAAAAAATAGAGGAACCTCCGGAAGAGTACACTCCTTTGAGCACCTGCTCTGCTTTAAAGGCTCCCTAAAACATAATAATCACATCACCAGGCTCGGTCCACTAGGTAGACCAGGAACAACGAGGCCGGTTCTAGCCAGCTCCACACCACATCCAGACATAGAAAAAATGTCAGACCGGGAACTATTAGCACAGCTAAAACAACTGATTAAAATACATAGACAATTAGTCCAATATATAATGCGGACTACAACAGTCCAACCAGCAATTAAAATTCCACAGCTGACCCCTCATCAGGGGAACACAAACAAAATTACACCACAGAACATACAATCATGTCTGGGTAAAGTACCCGCAAAACGGGAACAAATTCCATTCTGGTTTGCACAAAAAATAACTCAAATAGAGGCAGTATTTCCGGATACTACCCCTACTGAGAAACACAGAATTCTGACTATCTGTCTTCCAATGGGCATCGCACCACATGTGGTGGACTGTGACACTTGGGACACAATCTTTGCTTCCATTTACACAAAAACACATGGTGTTCCGTCCATGGCGGTAATACCCGATGTGCTAAGACAGATTCAAAATGAATACGGTCCAGAACCTGCTTTAACTCTGGGTATGAAATTACTGAAAGACTTCAAGCAGGTCTCGGCTATATTATTAGCCAACATAAAAGGAGAAGCAGCATCTGTGGCGATCCGCCAGAAATTGAAAGAAACAGATATAGCAGAACAACCATTTGAACTTGCCAGAATCATAGAAAAATCCTATGAAGAACTAGGAAGAGATAGTTTGGGTGGGAAACCAGTAAAACCCCAACTAACTGAAAATCCTGAAAAAATATTTATTATATATAATCTAAACACTCCAAAAAAGAGCTGGGATGGAAATAAACAATCCACTCCCAAAGAAAAAAGATTCCAGTCCAGAGGAAGGTCTCCTCGGCGGAGAGAAAGATCTCCGGACCAAGGACACAAGTCTCCCCAGAGGGAGCCCTCTGAGAAAAGATACAACCTTAGAAATAGGGATAATCTAAAGAAACCTGATAGATATCAAGATATTGATACACGTCCCTCTCGATCTTTTCAGACTTCCTCGCAGAAATTGGAAAGAAGAGGACAGTCAGAACACAGGGAAGAGCACGTCAAGTCCAAAGACAAGGAACCTGCTCATCAAAGTAAAAAATTACAATTTCCAAAAAAGAAGGTAGCCAGTATTAAAATAATTAAACATGCCGAGGATACTGAGGACACAACTGAAAAACGGAGAGTGGGCCCAGACAATGCTAGACAGCGCAGCAGAAGTGACAATAGCTCGCAAGATCCTGATGAACCATCTGGAGACAGTGGACATAAATGAATACATTCAGGTGGAAACTGCAGATACCAGAGTAAGCAAACCTCATAAAATATACGAAATAACATTACGTATAGAGGGAGATAAGACTAGGAAAGTAAGGGGTCTATTTTGGGATAACCTTTCCAAAGGCTATGACATCCTTTTAGCTGAGAAAGACTGGCCACCAGAGTTTGTCAGGGAGTGACCTCATGGCGAAGAAATGATTATGCCTGCCTTCTCAAATCATATTTCAATTCATAAAAAATATACACTTGCAAGAAAATGGGCAGTAGCCCAAGCTCCTGCATTATATAAAAATCATGTAGGATGGGATGAGGACTCTCCTCACAAAATCCAGTTAAAATGTCAACCAACTGCACAAAGACAGTACCCAATTAAGCAAGAAGCTAAAAAACAAGTCAAGGAGATCTTAGATCAACTTGAATACCAAGGGGTGATTGAAACATGCACCTCACAAATGAACAATCCTTTGTTTCCTGTCTCCAAACCAGACGATTCATATCGTCTAGTCTTGGACTACAGACACCTTAACTCATGTTGCAAGACATTTGCAGTACAAAACTCACACAGTGCAGCACTAATGAATAACATAGTGCGTAAAAAATACAAAACGACATTTGACATCTCTAATGGATTCTTTTGTCAAAACATTGCACCTGAAAGCAGGTATTTGACCGCTTTCTCAATAATGGGGTCCCAGTAAAATTTCTGTCGACTCCCACAGGGATTCAAGAATAGCCCAGGATTATTCTCAGCAAGAGTAACAGAGTTACTACAAATATATGATGATGAAGCATTATCATATGTCGATGACATCTATCTAACAGATGATGACTTGGATACTCACTTGAAAAGAGTGAACACCATAATATTTGGGTTCGCAGCAGAGGGTTACAAATTCAACTTTAAAAAGTCACGAATTGCCCATCTAACAGTCCTGTTTTTAGGATATGAATTATCAAGTGAAGGCAAAAGCCTAGCGGACAATTTCTTAGAGAAATGCGCTGTCCTCCAAGCACCAAAAACGCTGAAGAACTTACAATCAATACTAGGTTTCCTGAATTTTGGAAGAACTTACATTCTAAAATATGCAGAGAGGGTTAAACCTCTCTATGAATTAATAAAACCTAATTTTAAACCAATCAATTGGACTCAAAAACACACAGAAATTTAGAGATCATTGCAAACAGACATGTTAGCTAAAACAAAATTGCAAACTCGGGAAAACACACGCAACCTTGTAATCCGAGTCATCCCAGGAAGATGCGGATTCACGTACCTGACCTCTAATGAGGGAGAAACGGTACCAATAGCTTACAAATCACATTTGTACACACAAGCTGAAAAAACATTCAGTGTTGCGGAAAACATTGTAAATGCGGTTCAAACAGCTGTAGCAAAAGAAAGAGCCCAAGCCGAAGGCAAAAGGATAACTGTTTTAACAGCAGAATCAGCCTTTGAGGCATTAACAAGTCCACGCAATTTAACTACCGTGGCATTAGATCCAAAATGGATACAATGGGAAAATTCTCTTGCTACAGAAAAAGTGAAATACTATTTTGACCCGAACATGAAAAAACTGAAAGATCTAACGTATGAAGAAGAATATCCTCTGCCAAGTGAAATTCTACCTCTCGAACAGTACACATGTGTAATCTACATGGACAGATTTGCACAACATTACGATGTAGAGAAGAAATCCTACAACGCTGCGTGCGCGATTGTTAAAGGTCGCTGGCGCTGTGGTAAATTCAGACCAAAAATTACCAAAACTGAATCACTGAGAAACTGTTCGGCTCAGCGAGCTGAAATCAGATCTTTAAAGATGGAGCTTGAAAATGCAGATCGCGAATTCCCGACACTAATAGTGTGTCAAATCCTATAATAATGACTTGCAGAACTAGGTTCAAAACGATTACAAAGATGACACAGGTGCCACAATAAAGCATAAAAAGCTTTGGGAACAGGTAGTTCTTTTACAGAAAGAACTACAAAAGACTCTCGTGATACATACACTGAGTCATCAGCTTGATGGCGTTCACGTTGCAGGGAATTCATTGGCTGACACAGCCACAGCGGAAGCAACTAATCCGGCTTCCGTAGCCCCAAAAAAGCGTTCAGAAAAATACATAGACGGGGAAACCATGCTGGCGGTAAAAACGTCTTCAAAAGGCGACTGTGCAGCACTACCCGTGAACTATCTACTCAATTATACATACCTAATCGATGCAAACTCCGTTCCTTTTGCTCGAATCCCTGGAGTGGGGGATAGAGTAATTCCAAACACGAACAGGAGAGTCTTGTTAATAGCAGACGCACACATGGGTGAGGGTCTAAGACACCAGAAGATCAAGGAATCTCTGAAAGAATTACAATCAGAATACTGGTGGCCGGGAATGAGCCTGCAACATCACAAATTTGCAATAAGCTGTCCAAACTGCAACAGAGATAGCAGTGGCGAACCGGCCGGAGTATTGCCATGGCTCTTCGTTTAGATAGGATAAGGCTATCTATACGCAAAACCCAGCAGAAAAAATGCGTCACATTAACATTTAAGACTAGATTCACTTAAAATGTAGACACCAGCGCTCGGCTGACGCCTGAACTGTTATAAAAGATTTGCGAGTCTATATCGGCACATACGCAATTGGCATGCTACATTCTGACCAGGGTCCTGCTTTTAGCTCTCAAGCTTATAAGGTTAATAAAAATCTGTGGTTTGCATTATTAACAATATTCAGATATGATTCTAGGTCATTGTCTGATGTTACAATTAACTGGTGGGCTCTCACGATAGGCTTACTCAATTCAAAGCCCTCTCTTTCCAGCTCTCTTTGCTGTTTAAAGGCTGACTTGACCCAATTTATGTCTCCTATAACCAGTTTAGATGGTTCCTCAAATATTTCTGGCCGCCCTAGTAAGACTGCAACCTTTTTAACATAGCTTAACCACGGGATAGACTGCCAATGTTCTAGTTTAAGACAATCCGCCAGGATCTCATGATTCACGTCCACTTCTGAATTCAACCAGGCCATAATCCACTTTAAAAGGGGCGCGATGGCAATCCGATCTTCTAAATATCCCACCCCGCATTCTTGGTGAACTATGAAACCTGGAGTCGATTGTGGTACTGATAAGATGGACTTTAAGAATTTGTCCTCTGCAACCTGTAACAGCTTAGCGTTCTTAAAACCCCATAGATCTGCGCCATACATAGCTATGGACACACATTTTGCGTCATAAACCTTTAACACTGCTTGTAACGGCTTTACCCCCAGTTTACGTGAAAAGCCCAAAACGGCGGAGGTGGACCGTACAAACACATTTCTTTTCTCGGACAGTTGGGGAAGCCAGGTGGAACTTTCATCGAAAACAACCCCAAGGTATGGGAATTTGGTTACCCTAGTTAACTTATTCCCATTACAATGAAGTGACATCAGCTTCCTATGCCCGCCCTTTGTACCCACAGCCATGACGTGGGATTTAGTATAGTTAACGCTAAGATCCAAGGAGGACATAAACTCATAAAAAGCATTTAACAGATTTTGTAGACCTACTGGTGTACGCGCTATAGGTGCGGCATCATCCGCATATAATAACGCGGGAAGACAGAGCTTACCCGCCTTGGGGATTTCCTCACCGGCTGCACCCAAAACACTGGCTAGCTCATTGATGTATAGTGTAAATAATAAAGGAGCTAAAATGCAGCCTTGTCTGACCCCATTAGTTATAACTATTTTCCCCGTGCAGTTCCCCTTACGGTCGTATCTTACCGTTGCTGTGAGGTCCCTATGAAGATCCGCTAAAAAGTATACTATGTTTTCGTCAAGGCCCATCTTTAAGAGCAGTTCCCATTGCTTGGACCTGTTTACCCGGTCAAAGGCCGAGGACAGGTCCATAAACGTTATGTACAAGCAGCCTTGCTTCACTAGGGTATACTTCCCAATCAATAACTGTAGGTTAAGGCACTGATCAATGGTGCTGCGCCCCTTTCAAACCCGTACTGTAAAGGTGACAGAGAGTTCGTGTCCTCAAGCCAATCAGATAATTTACACAGAACCACTCTGCCCAGGACCCTCACCGTAGAATCTATAAGTGAAATTGGACGGTAATTACTTGGCTCTCCCCTATTCCCTTTTTTGAAGATGGGTACAATTACCGACTGTGACCAAGTCGTTGGGATACCAGTTTTAGAAATTCTATTAAAACCATTGGATAAAACTTTGGACCATATTGCTATATTAGACTTAAAGAGATCGGCTGGTACGCCATCAGGGCCAGGGGCCTTGTTGCTTGTCATCTTACAGATGGCTTCTGTTACCTCACCCTCAGTTACTACTAAAGTATATTGACGAGTAACCCCTATGGTTAAATCGTCAACCCCTACGGACACATGTTCGTAAACTGACTTAAAATGTGAAAACCACTTATCCTCCTGTATACCACAGTCTAAAACATTATTACTAGGATCTACAAAGTAGGGTTGATTTATCACTGCCCAAAATTTTGCGCTATTTTTTATAACATCAATAGAGGTCAGTTCTGCCCAAGCATCTTCCCTAAACTCCCGCCTCCTCTGTTCAACTGCTGCTTTATAAGCTTTCCTTAAAAGTGCCACACATTTTCTGTCAACAGGCTTACATTTTAGGGCCTCCTCCAGTTTGCGGTTGGCTACTGAGCAATTATGATTGAACCAGCCAACTGGCCCGGCTTCTTTGGCTTTTCCGGTATGCGTTAAGTCAGACAATATCTGCTGGCAGACCTTTTGGAATGCCTCCACTACCTCGCTATCCCCAGCTTCCTTGTCCATACATGTATGCAACTCCACCCCCCTACTATTTAAGAGGTTGCCTAAAAAATCTTCAGGAATGATTTTACACCATTTATTTCTCCATGCCTGGTCTGTGGCCCGAATTTCTTGTTTGTCGACCCCGTTCAGTTGCATCCCGGATCTACTCAAAATACCTCCAACATGCTAAAAAACGGGATTATGGTCACTAAAATGGGACCAGACAGGAAAATAATCTGCCAAGTTGTTCCCCAATGTTAGGCTTGTAAAAATAAAATCAATAGTTGACCCACCACCATTTCCCTTAAAAGTTGGTATGTTCACCTCATCCCCCATGGGTAACATTAGGCCATTTTCAGCTAAAATATATTCCAATAAGAGCCCCTGCTCCGTGTGCTCAAAGTGTGAGTCAACCTGTTCGATGGGAGCAAAGGGATCATTGGACGGGCATTTATCTGGGCATCTATTCACACGACTCTAGAGATACACTCTTATTCTGAGGGAGCAAAGTTGTCATGTTATATGGTTGTCAGAAGCTAATCCCTTCTTGTCTATCCAGGGAGGTTAATCTCCTCCTCGTTTATTCTAGAAAATTTCTAGTGACCTCTGAGCTAGCTGGCAAACCTTAAGTCTTATATAGTCAGTAGAGACCTCGTCGACCTCAGTCCTACGTCTACACTGCTGAATATATTATTCCAATGCGCAGAGCCTATTGGGAATATAGGAACTACACTACATGGCGCCCAACGTTTGGTAAGGCGGTAAATCCAACGCAAGACGTTAGAGTAACTCAGTCGTGCTTTTTCACACAGACCCTTTTTCCCGTAAATACTCCAAAAGACGTCTGGAGTGGGTAAAAGGTTAAAATCCGCCGGAACTTAGTAGGAAGAGATTCCTATGTATAGTTTTTGGTTTAGTCAACGTTGAAGGATGAGTGTTCCAAAATATTGTGCACCTAATCTTTGTTTCCTTGAAACTTGATCTGCATACTAAAAAAAAGACTTTCTGTCAGTAAAATGCCTGATGGAGACGAAGAAAGAGATGCTACAGCGTCTCAACTGTTGTTGGAAGACACAACTCTCCAACAGAATGACCCGAATGCTATACTCATTCCGGTCAACATAAGAAGAACTATAACTATTAAACTTATAGAAAACGGACTGACATCACGAGGTGGTATTTTATTTATTTTATTTTATTTTATGTAGTTTGTAGAGCGCACAGCTACCCCCGAAGGGGTGTCCCGGCGCTAGAACCTGAGCCTCCAGAGGAGAGGAGGGGAGCAAAAAAGGGGAAACAGAGGAGAAAATCAGGGTCCAGAAAAAAGCCAAGTTTTGAGTCTGGCCCGGAAGATGGATTCAGAGGGACAGAATCTGAGGTCAATTGGCAGCGCGTTCCATAGTTTTGCCGCAATGACACTGAACCCTCTGCCACCCATTCTGGATAGTCTGAAACGGGGGCAAATCAGAAGGCGAAGGTCATTGGATCTCAGAGATCTGACAGAATGGGAAATTGAAACGCGTTTTTTCAAATAGTTTGGTCCGCGGTCGTTGATGGCACGGTGGGTCAGGGTGAGGATCTTGAATTGAATACGGCTGGCCACAGGCAGCCAGTGCAGTTCCTTACGATATGCGGATACTGATTGACGGTAGGGAATATTGCCAATCAGTCTGGCCGCCGCATTCTGAACAATCTGCAGTCGGTCAATCAAGTATTGGGGGGCACCAGCATAGAGGCTATTAGCATAGTCCAGATGGGACGTGATGAGGGCATGGACAACAGTGCGGCGGGAGTCCATAGGGAGATGTGGGAGTATTTTCCTGATCATGCGCAACTTCAGAAAACAGGCAGAGGTCACTTTATTAATCTGAGTCTTGCATGAGAGGGAATCATCAAACTGGAAACCCAGGTTGCGGGCCGAATGGACGGGAGAGGGAGCGGGCTCAAGTGCCGCGGGCCACCACCAAGAGGAAGGGATGGGATTTTTCTGGTTAAAAAACAGCACCTCTGTTTTGTCTGCATTGAGTCTCAGATGGTTTTCAGACATCCAACCACTGATGTTGTTAAGGCACAGGCGGAAGTTGGAGAGCGCGGAGTCAGAGCGGTCTCTGAATGAAAACACTAGCTGAGTATCATCAGCATAGGAGACCACCCTGACTCCGCAGGACTCCACCACGCCGGCCAGTGGGGCAAGATAAATGTTAAAAAACAGAGGGCTGAGGGCAGAGCCCTGTGGCACACCGCAAGACAGGGGCTTTTCCTCCGATTTAAAAGGCCGCAACAGTACTCTCTGACTTCTGCCTGAGAGGAAGGACTTAATCCAGCTGAAGGCAGTGCCGCTAATACCAATCTGTTTTAGACGGTCAAGGAGGATGGAGTGAGAGACCGTATCGAATGCAGCGGACAGGTCGAGGAGGACCAGCATGGCCTCCTCGCCCCTGTCCACGCACTCCCGGATTGTCTCCGATACTTCCAGCAGCGCCGTCTCTGTGCTGTATCCCGCCCGAAATCCAGATTGTGAGTCGTGCAGTAGAGAGTTGCTTTCCAGGTACTGCGTGAGTTGCAACTGCACGGCTTTTTCCAAGACCTTTGCGGGTTTGGGGAGGAGGGAAATAGGGCGGTAATTGGAGAAAACAGAGGGATCCGCATCTGCCTTTTTTAGAATGGGAATCACCAAGGCTTCCTTCCAAGTAGTAGGAAAAAAGCCATGGTGCAGGGAGGCGTTCCAGATAGTGAGGAAAGAATCGGCTAGCGAGGGGGCCAGCTCACCCATAAGTTTGGCCGGGACAGGGTCAGAGGGTGCACCAGACTTGCAGAGAGTGAGTAGCCTGATGGCATCCTCCTGGGTGAGTTGAGTAAAGGCGTGAAAGGTCGATAAAGCAGGGGGGGCAGTGGACGGAGGCAAAGAAACTGGCATTTTAGGGAAGGAGATGCATAGCTTGTTGATTTTTTCAAGGAAAAAATCCGAAAGTCCTTCACACAGGGTCTGGCTAGCTGAGTTCTGGGTGGCCCTGGCCGGGGGATTGATGAAATCCTTGACGATGGAAAAAAGGGTTTTTGAAGAATTTTTGGCCTTAGCTATTTGAAGGGAAAAATGATCTTTCATGGTGATTTTTTTATGTTTAAGAAAATTTTTCAGGGCAGCTTTGTAGGCGAGCTTAGCTTCAGGATCGTAATTTAGTCTCCACTTCCGTTCGAGTGCTTTGCATCTGCTTTTCTCCTCGCGGAGAGAGGTGGAGAACCATGGAGCAGAGGGGCGAGATCTAGTGGAGGCAATGATTTTCTGGGGAGCGATGTGGTCGATAGCCTTGATGAGAGCGGTATTAAGTCTGGCGACATTTCCATCAATATCAGGGGATAGGTGATCCGTCTGGAAGTGGAATATCGGATCCAGGGTGGCGCAAGTTACTTTGTGCCATTTCCTTCCCAGCTCCTTCCTAGGTGCAGGAGGGGCAGATTTCCGGTCTAAGGCTAATGAAAAAGGGATGAGAAAGTGGTCGGACCACGTAAGGGGAAGGGGAGGGGAAACAGTAATAGTGGAGAAATTAGCAAAAATAAGATCCAAGGTGTGACCAGCTACATGGGTAGGGCCGGTGACTAGTTGAATGAGATTAAGACTATCCATGATTTCTAGCAGATTATTCGCTTTCGCGCAGAGAGGGTTATCGATGTGCAGGTTAAAATCACCTAAAACTAGAAAGCATTGATGTTTAAGGGATAGATCAGCCAGCTGGTGGGTGAGGGCGGTAAGAGAAAGTGTAGCAGCAGTGGGGGGGTTATAGACTAGAGAACCAGCCAGTATAACTGCCGCAGAATCGGATACAGAGAAGTAGAGGGCTTCAATTATACCAATGTTGGTGAGTTTGGTAATGGTCAGCTGAAGATTGGATTTGAAGATGACAGCTAGTCCTCCTCCCGATTTACCTCCTGTCCGGTTAATACATTTTATGTCATAGCCTGATGGAATGGCCAGATAGATGTCCGGAGAGGAGGAGTCAGTTATCCAGGACTCAGTGAGAAATAGAATATCCCACTCGTCGGAGGAGATCGACATCCAGATGTCATTGGCATGACGGGGGAGAGACCGGCAGTTGACCAAGCCTGCTTTCAACATCCGGTGGTTAGAGGCAGGGGGGGGCGGTGTGGGATGTGAAGGCAGGTTAAAAAGGTAGGGCGGGAGAGTAAAGTTGCATTGAGGGCACTGGAATAGAGCGGATTCTAAGTGATTAGGGTTGCAAGGGGTTGTGGCCGGGCAATGGGAGGGATTAAGGGAATGAAGTTGGGCACTGGTCCAGCACGTGAGAGTGGAAACAGCGGCACGGACAGGGGGACTGGCCCTGGGCCCGGTCCAGGCCCGGACGGGCCCAGACGGGCTTGCCTTAGTGGTACAGTCATATTCGTAATTGAGGCCCATGAATATCGGCAGACAGAGGTATTCTATTCATGGATAAACTTTCCAGCAGCAAACGCTGTCACACACGACTTCCATTATTAAAAAATAGAGGAACCTCCGGAAGAGTACACTCCTTTGAGCACCTGCTCTGCTTTAAAGGCTCCCTAAAACATAATAATCACATCACCAGGCTCGGTCCACTAGGTAGACCAGGAACAACGAGGCCGGTTCTAGCCATCTCCACACCACATCCAGACATAGAAAAAATGTCAGACCGGGAACTATTAGCACAGCTAAAACAACTGATTAAAATACATAGACAATTAGTCCAATATATAATGCGGACTACAACAGTCCAACCAGCAATTAAAATTCCACAGCTGACCCCTCATCAGGGGAACACAAACAAAATTACACCACAGAACATACAATCATGTCTGGGTAAAGTACCCGCAAAACGGGAACAAATTCCATTCTGGTTTGCACAAAAAATAACTCAAATAGAGGCAGTATTTCCGGATACTACCCCTACTGAGAAACACAGAATTCTGACTATCTGTCTTCCAATGGGCATCGCACCACATGTGGTGGACTGTGACACTTGGGACACAGTCTTTGCTTCCATTTACACAAAAACACATGGTGTTCCGTCCATGGCGGTAATACCCGATGTGCTAAGACAGATTCAAAATGAATACGGTCCAGAACCTGCTTTAACTCTGGGTATGAAATTACTGAAAGACTTCAAGCAGGTCTCGGCTATATTATTAGCCAACATAAAAGGAGAAGCAGCATCTGTGGCGATCCGCCAGAAATTGAAAGAAACAGATATAGCAGAACAACCATTTGAACTTGCCAGAATCATAGAAAAATCCTATGAAGAACTAGGAAGAGATAGTTTGGGTGGGAAACCAGTAAAACCCCAACTAACTGAACATCCTGAAAAAATATTTATTATATATAATCTAAACACTCCAAAAAAGAGCTGGGATGGAAATAAACAATCCACTCCCAAAGAAAAAAGATTCCAGTCCAGAGGAAGGTCTCCTCGGCGGAGAGAAAGATCTCCGGACCAAGGACACAAGTCTCCCCAGAGGGAGCCCTCTGAGAAAAGATACAACCTTAGAAATAGGGATAATCTAAAGAAACCTGATAGATATCAAGATATTGATACACGTCCCTCTCGATCTTTTCAGACTTCCTCGCAGAAATTGGAAAGAAGAGGACAGTCAGAACACAGGGAAGAGCACGTCAAGTCCAAAGACAAGGAACCTGCTCATCAAAGTAAAAAATTACAATTTCCAAAAAAGAAGGTAGCCAGTATTAAAATAATTAAACATGCCGAGGATACTGAGGACACAACTGAAAAACGGAGAGTGGGCCCAGACAATGCTAGACAGCGCAGCAGAAGTGACAATAGCTCGCAAGATCCTGATGAACCATCTGGAGACAGTGGACATAAATGAATACATTCAGGTGGAAACTGCAGATACCAGAGTAAGCAAACCTCATAAAATATACGAAATAACATTACGTATAGAGGGAGATAAGACTAGGAAAGTAAGGGGTCTATTTTGGGATAACCTTTCCAAAGGCTATGACATCCTTTTAGCTGAGAAAGACTGGCCACCAGAGTTTGTCAGGGAGTGACCTCATGGCGAAGAAATGATTATGCCTGCCTTCTCAAATCATATTTCAATTCATAAAAAATATACACTTGCAAGAAAATGGGCAGTAGCCCAAGCTCCTGCATTATATAAAAATCATGTAGGATGGGATGAGGACTCTCCTCACAAAATCCAGTTAAAATGTCAACCAACTGCACAAAGACAGTACCCAATTAAGCAAGAAGCTAAAAAACAAGTCAAGGAGATCTTAGATCAACTTGAATACCAAGGGGTGATTGAAACATGCACCTCACAAATGAACAATCCTTTGTTTCCTGTCTCCAAACCAGACGATTCATATCGTCTAGTCTTGGACTACAGACACCTTAACTCATGTTGCAAGACATTTGCAGTACAAAACTCACACAGTGCAGCACTAATGAATAACATAGTGCGTAAAAAATACAAAACGACATTTGACATCTCTAATGGATTCTTTTGTCAAAACATTGCACCTGAAAGCAGGTATTTGACCGCTTTCTCAATAATGGGGTCCCAGTAAAATTTCTGTCGACTCCCACAGGGATTCAAGAATAGCCCAGGATTATTCTCAGCAAGAGTAACAGAGTTACTACAAATATATGATGATGAAGCATTATCATATGTCGATGACATCTATCTAACAGATGATGACTTGGATACTCACTTGAAAAGAGTGAACACCATAATATTTGGGTTCGCAGCAGAGGGTTACAAATTCAACTTTAAAAAGTCACGAATTGCCCATCTAACAGTCCTGTTTTTAGGATATGAATTATCAAGTGAAGGCAAAAGCCTAGCGGACAATTTCTTAGAGAAATGCGCTGTCCTCCAAGCACCAAAAACGCTGAAGAACTTACAATCAATACTAGGTTTCCTGAATTTTGGAAGAACTTACATTCTAAAATATGCAGAGAGGGTTAAACCTCTCTATGAATTAATAAAACCTAATTTTAAACCAATCAATTGGACTCAAAAACACACAGAAATTTAGAGATCATTGCAAACAGACATGTTAGCTAAAACAAAATTGCAAACTCGGGAAAACACACGCAACCTTGTAATCCGAGTCATCCCAGGAAGATGCGGATTCACGTACCTGACCTCTAATGAGGGAGAAACGGTACCAATAGCTTACAAATCACATTTGTACACACAAGCTGAAAAAACATTCAGTGTTGCGGAAAACATTGTAAATGCGGTTCAAACAGCTGTAGCAAAAGAAAGAGCCCAAGCCGAAGGCAAAAGGATAACTGTTTTAACAGCAGAATCAGCCTTTGAGGCATTAACAAGTCCACGCAATTTAACTACCGTGGCATTAGATCCAAAATGGATACAATGGGAAAATTCTCTTGCTACAGAAAAAGTGAAATACTATTTTGACCCGAACATGAAAAAACTGAAAGATCTAACGTATGAAGAAGAATATCCTCTGCCAAGTGAAATTCTACCTCTCGAACAGTACACATGTGTAATCTACATGGACAGATTTGCACAACATTACGATGTAGAGAAGAAATCCTACAACGCTGCGTGCGCGATTGTTAAAGGTCGCTGGCGCTGTGGTAAATTCAGACCAAAAATTACCAAAACTGAATCACTGAGAAACTGTTCGGCTCAGCGAGCTGAAATCAGATCTTTAAAGATGGAGCTTGAAAATGCAGATCGCGAATTCCCGACACTAATAGTGTGTCAAATCCTATAATAATGACTTGCAGAACTAGGTTCAAAACGATTACAAAGATGACACAGGTGCCACAATAAAGCATAAAAAGCTTTGGGAACAGGTAGTTCTTTTACAGAAAGAACTACAAAAGACTCTCGTGATACATACACTGAGTCATCAGCTTGATGGCGTTCACGTTGCAGGGAATTCATTGGCTGACACAGCCACAGCGGAAGCAACTAATCCGGCTTCCGTAGCCCCAAAAAAGCGTTCAGAAAAATACATAGACGGGGAAACCATGCTGGCGGTAAAAACGTCTTCAAAAGGCGACTGTGCAGCACTACCCGTGAACTATCTACTCAATTATACATACCTAATCGATGCAAACTCCGTTCCTTTTGCTCGAATCCCTGGAGTGGGGGATAGAGTAATTCCAAACACGAACAGGAGAGTCTTGTTAATAGCAGACGCACACATGGGTGAGGGTCTAAGACACCAGAAGATCAAGGAATCTCTGAAAGAATTACAATCAGAATACTGGTGGCCGGGAATGAGCCTGCAACATCACAAATTTGCAATAAGCTGTCCAAACTGCAACAGAGATAGCAGTGGCGAACCGGCCGGAGTATTGCCATGGCTCTTCGTTTAGATAGGATAAGGCTATCTATACGCAAAACCCAGCAGAAAAAATGCGTCACATTAACATTTAAGACTAGATTCACTTAAAATGTAGACACCAGCGCTCGGCTGACGCCTGAACTGTTATAAAAGATTTGCGAGTCTATATCGGCACATACGCAATTGGCATGCTACATTCTGACCAGGGTCCTGCTTTTAGCTCTCAAGCTTATAAGGAGGCCATGACCAGCATGGGCATTGCATTGCGGTACTCTTGTCCCTTCCATCCTGAGGGAAATGGGATTGTGGAAAGAAAAAACCGGGACCCAAAGCAATCTATAACGGCGAGGGTATTAGGTTCGGGTGATGGGTGGGTCCAACATTTAACAAGTGTCCAACGTAGTCTTAATAATCTGCCAAGAAATTCTCTAAAAGGTTTCAGTCTGTACGAACTATTGTTCGGTACTAGAATGCATATTCAGGACTTAGATAGTCAGACTTCAGTGGTAGAAGAAAAATGCTTTGATATCAAAGATCGTTTGACTATTTTACAGGACTTAAATGAAACAAGAAAAGGCCTGAGCAACGTAAAGTTAAAACAGCAGCCAACAGCCACTGAAGATAAACCACCTGTCCCAGCAAGGCCTGTCTGTATTCCAAAGATTGGGGATCTGGTCAGAGAGAAGATCGCGGTGAAGAAGGAATTTGGGCCTTCTTACAGAAAAGCAGTACCTGTCTTAGCTGTCAGCGGAACGAGATCAGTTGTACTACCGCCCCTTGCTGGTAAAAAGGAGAACCGAGTTGTATCCATCGACCTGGTAAAACCACAATCATGTGGCCAATAATAAGTAGTAAGCCCAGTGGACTCCCAAGAAATAGCAGAGTACCAAAACTTACTACAATACAAGAGGTTCAAACTGAGAGACTAATCACATTTGATAAACCTGCAGTGAATGAAAAAGGACTATGCAACAATGCCATGGAACTTATGCCTCTTAAAACCCAAATTGCAACAGTTCGTCAAGAAACACCAGTCTACAACGATGTAGCCTCAGACTATGCTAATGAAACAAAGAAAATTCCACAAGCAAATGAAAATCGGGAAGCGATTCCAACAATTGACAGAACTGCATCTGGCTACTTCATCAATTTCGATGACTTTTCTGAGGATCCAAGCGAGCCTGAAGAAACGCCAACAACAAAAACTTTTAAAGACAAAGTAACTGAACTCTTTCATCAACTCAAAGAAACCTATCTGATTTCTTCTCCATGGATTGAATTTTGGATTGTGTTAGGTGTACTTTTCCTCCTGCTTTGGCTCATCATGGGGACTTATTTATGAAAAGTGACGCATCGCTGCATGAAAACAGCGATGCGTCACTTTTCACTGCGCACTCCTTGCGACACCAATGATGCGTCATATTTAATGTATGACGCATCATGTCGCAAGGAGTTACAGATACGTCAGTATTTCTGACGTATCTGTAAGCGCAAAAGTCACGCATTGCTGGAGTGTGTCACAAAATTGACGCAACTCCAGCAATGCGTCCTTTCACATGGGGAAAGCCCCATGTGAAAGGGCTTGCGTCAGTCTTACGCCTGCTGTGAGGCAGGCGCAAAATTGTGACGCAACAGTGTCCTAAAAGTGACGCAGTGAAATCTCATAGATTTCACTGCGTCACTGTTACGAGGCTTTTTGCGGGGGAACGCCCCCTCTGCATACATTATACCTGACGCAGGTATAATGTGGCGCAGGGGTTTAAAAAGTGACGCATCTACCTAGATGCGTCACTTTTTAAATATGGTGCAACAAGGCGCATGTTTTACGCCGCCGATGCGTCACAAAAAGTGACGCATCAGCAGCGCAAACTGACGCAAGGCCTCATAAATGAGGCCCTCGGTTCTTTGTTTGGGAAAATTTATTGAGGGAAAATACAGTACAATGGACGCAGCAAGTCAGAACATCAACTTGGTCCTAAAGCCACACAAGTCATCTCACATCGAGAAAAGAGAACTATCATCAGTGAATGTCATAGCCAATCCAATACCCGGTGGGGTAGCTTAGGACAAAACGGATTACGAAATCTATGGCCCGGTCGAGCTCTTGAAATATCCACACCAGTTCAAGGTTTCATTAAGTGACTTTGTAAAACCGAACACATTCTCTGATGATTGGGACTTTGAAAGTATTAATGATATGATGTCAGATTTAGTAATGTCAGCAAAATTTACAGAACATGATTACTTACAGGGTTCATCTAACTATGAAGAAATGTACTGCTACAATCACTTTGCACACCATTATTTGCATAAATCTGCTCAACCTAGAAATGTTTTTAATTATAATCAATGGGAACATTGTGCAATCCACCAAAAGGTAGTTCGAAAACATTTTACGAGAAATTCCCATACTTCTCAGGGTTTAACACAAGTGAAGCAGAAACATTTTATTTCAAACTGTTAAATAAGACAGGGGTGAAAACAATGCTGACAAATACTAAATTAATATATTCTGAAACATTTTATGAAAAAATGACTACATTTGGTTTTGATTTTTGGAAAAACAGCATTGAAACAAAAAACATCTGGGGTACCAAAGATTGGCAGGTCCAAGGTTTAGAAGCATTATTTAGAGCCTGTATGATCCCAGAACAAATTATATTCTTGAATGACACCATTCAACAGACAACTTGTCAAAATTAAATTAAAGACTTGAACAAACCGTCTATTCCAAAGCCAACACCTGACAGTAATAGCACTACAGATGTTGAGATAGACGTATCCCATATTTTTAACCAAAACAGAACACTTCCTGATTGGAAAAAATGGTTGATCTGGCCCACAGACACAAATAACTGTCAAGATAGATTCCTGAACAAAATACAGGGGTTCAAATTGACCAGGCCAGACCCCAGATACTCCCAGAGACAACATCCAGGGATAGTTACAACATACAGTGTAGGGAAACTCTGCCTCGAATGGCTACAGAAATCCACACTGGCTGAAATTAAGCAACACTTGACTTTACTTAAAGACGGTGCTGACTTGCGTGATTTCATAATGGGACCACGCAAACAGCGTCAAAAACGTTTCATAGCGGCCGGTATATATGCTGTGTACAACAAAGCTTGGAAAGAAATGCAAATTGAAACAGCAGAGAAAATACGAGAAATTGATCGTATTAATTTGAAAAAGTCACTTTCTGTTGTGGACAATGGGTTAATGACTCTGTCCTCCAGAATATATTCACTGGACAGTATTGTATCATCTGCTTTGATATAATAGAGCAGGACTTACTAATGTTACAATACGGTCAGTCCCAATTACGTTCTATTGTACAGCTTGGCTGGACGTTGCAAAATCTGCGTTCAGGCTACGTACCATGGCATTTAATCAACGTCATTATTCTCTATCTTTAACCTTACTGATAAACAAATCAGTTTGGCACAGACAGGAGCAGACTATACGATTCCGAGTATTGAAAAACTTGAGAGATTACCATTGACAATGTCAGAAAGACCTGTCATTGAATGGATAATACACGGGATAATTACAATTCCGATAACAACTTTCCAATTTCAATACTGCCAAGAATATATACCAGCGGGCCAGTATGAAAGGTTGGGTAAAGGGTACATTAAGTCATCATGGAAATTGCCTTACACACACACATGTTACAGTGAAAAGAAACAGAATATATTTCTTAGTGGTAACAATTGTAAACGATCGGGGGCGGAGCTAGCCGGCGTCAATGGTGGACGCTTAAGAGCGGAGCTCCGAGCCAGCGCCGACAACTATCCGGCATAGATCCTCGCACAGTGGTGCAAACTACGCAACAACAGCGGATATCGCCGCCCCTGCCCTTAACGAATCTCCGGCTGCAGTTTGGGCGGAAAACGGGCTGCGGAACCCTCACTTTGCCCGACTACCCTGCGGACGCCGGACCAGGCCCCAAACACCGGTCTTTCCTAGCTGGAGACGCCGGGCGACGTCACCCGACGTGCGGCGGCGGCGAGCGGTCGCCTGGGGGTCTGACGGAGACCGGCGGAGGCTGACCCCCCAGCTGCCCCACGCGGTGGAATCGCGCACTGGAGGTGCTGCACGACTCGTGAGAGCTGCGGAGGGCTGCGGGGGAGACGCCGGCACAACAACAGGGCCGATTGTGATCCACGTGGCTATGGCGGAGCACCCCCGAAGGTAGGATCGGCCTGGGCGCCTGATAGACGGGCACGTCTGAGGCGAGAGGGGCTTTGACGTGGTGGCGAGTACACACCGGAGGGCGGAGGTTACTCCCCGCGTGCACGGACATCCGTTACCGTCCTAGGCCGATCCGGGGGGTCTGGAGGGTGAATTACCGGGCATACCCAAAGGAGCCTGTGGACCCAAGTGGTGTCGACGGACCCTAGCAGGACACACGCACTACGTTGCCCCGTCTACTGCACCCCGGAGGCCACTTGCAGCCAGAGCGAGTGCGCGTGCGGTGCTTCAGTCTCCTGTGGGGCCTCTGCCGGGGCGGGACACAGCCTCCCCCGAGAAGATTGTTCAAAATGGGCAAGGGGGACCGCACACAGCCGAAGCTGACGTTCGAGCAGCGAAAGAATAAGGACTCGGAGCAACAGGCTGCCCAGTCTTCCAGCACGGCTACTGACCCGGGTCCCTCCCTGTGTGCCGAAATCAAGGAAATGCTTAACACCATGGAGAAAGGCCTTCAGGAGGGCATGTCGGCCATTGGAACCAAGATTGATGCGTTGTCCTATCGGATGGATCGTATGTCAGAAAGGGTGGATAAGCACTCGGAAAGGCTGGATATGGCGGAACGCAGACTGACAGAGGCGGAGGAGGCGCAGACTGAATGGGACACTGACCGTAAACAATTTGGTAGACTGCTTCAGGTAATCCAGGAGAAGTCGGAGGACTTGGAGGCGCGGTCCCGGCGATCCAACATCCGCGTCACGGGTGTGGCCGAGTCAACCCAAACAGGCAAGATGGAACTGTTTATTGAGAAGCTCCTGAAGACGATGCTGGGGGATGACACCTTCTCGCCAATGTTTATAGTGGAACGCGCTCACCGCACCCTCGGACCAAGACCTCCCCCGGGCGCTAACCCTAGACCGATTATAGCGAAATTGTTAAATTACAGGGATAGGGACGCAGCCCTCAGAGTAGCCCGTGAGAAGGGCAAACTGCAGTACGAGGGAATGGACATATCGCTATACCCTGATTTCACGTCGAAAGTCCAGGAGGAGAGACGAAGATTTGTCCCGTACAAACAGCAACTTAGAACCCTGGGCCTGGACTATGCCATGTTATACCCAGCGAGGCTACGCGTCAACAGGCAGGGACACTCGCATTTCTTCACTGATCCCAAAGAACTGCAAAAATCCCTAAAGGTCTGGATGAAAGATTCCCGGGGAAGTCCAGCACCAAACACGGAGGAGCGGACCAGTAACGGGGACCTAGAGGAACAAGACTGAGGAGTAGAGGGCGGAATGCAGGACTCTAAGGACCTTTGTTCGCTTCAGCGCCACCGAATCCCCTCATTGGACTGAAGGGGAATGGCCTCTCGGAGTATCCTGCCACAGGCCCTGGGCTATTGTAAGCGGAACTGTGGGTGAGATCTGTATGTTTTTGACTTAGGGCCGCTGGGGAGTTGCACTTTCACTCCTGGAAATCCCCTAGGCGAGTCTTGGCTCTCAACTGCACGTTATGGGAGAGGACTACAGAAATTGAGGGCGGGGGAGTGGAGGGGTGAGACCTCACACACAAAGGTGAACTATTGCGTTTAGCGGACACTGCTGCATTCTATCAACGGGGCGCTGGCGCAGGGGCAAGCTAAAGGACACTGTTTGGTAGTCCCAGAAGGGAAGTGGTCGGCTAAAGGATTACACAGGCTACCTCTGCCCCAGCGCTCACTGCGGCTTTGGCTCGGATAGAGCTGGTATGGGGAATTGTTGCATGGGTTTCAATGTGGGTGGGAGGGAGGGCCACGGGGGCTTCGGTCATACCAGGTTGGGGTTGGTTGACTGTGGGAGGCGGGGGGAAGTGGGAGTTTGGGGTTCCGATATGTTTGAGGGGGGGTTCTTAGCGTGCTCCACAATGTTACTACCCACTGTGATGTTTGGCAGTTGCTGTTTGCGACGAGAGGCAGGGAATACATTTGCTACGCATATGCAATGTTGCTGCACTACATATGGCAGACTCACCACATGATGATTCTCTGACTGACACAGAGACACTGAGGGCCCTGACATGGAATGTGAGGGGCTTAAACGACTATCGGAAACTCCGCAAGGTGTTACACTATCTCCAAAGGCATCATATAGACCTAGCGCTGCTGCAAGAAACTCACTTACCCAACAACAGCAGGATGCTCACGCATAGGGGTCTTCAGGGTAATTCTACTTATGCTGGCTTCACCACACACGCAAGGGGGGTGCTCACTTGGGTCAACCCAAAGTCTAAATTGTCCCTCACACTGTTGAGAGCTGACCCGGAAGGAAGGTTCGTACTCAGCAGGTGTGCGGGTAAGGGGCATACTCTGCTGGTCATGAACGTGTACGGCCCGAATTACGACTCCCCGGACTTCTACGCAGCACTCGCGGGACACTGCACTGAGTGGCCCTCAGATAGACTGCTGTGGGGGGGAGACTTTAACTTTGTTTTTAGCCCGGAGCTGGATAGGTCGGCGGGGCCGCCTCGTCGTCCGGCCGCAGCTGCGCAGCAAATGCAAGCTGAAATGATGAGACTGGGGCTGGTGGATGTCTGGAGGGATAGACACCGAGATAGAGGGGGATACACGCATTACTCTGCATACCATGACATACACACCAGAATAGATTATTGGTTGTCCACTCCCCCGTTGCTGGCGCAGGTGAAGGGCTGTAAGGTGCTCCCCCGTACGCTATCGGACCATTCCCCTATATTGTTGGAGTTTAGCACTCCCAGGCGGAGGATACCCCCGTTCACGTGGCGCTTCCCACCTTATTCCTTGCTGGATGACACGTTCAGGGCCGAGCTCGGGGAGGAAATAGATGTGTTCTTCGATACCAACCTAGGCACGGTAGACGACTTCGGGACGATCTGGGAGACTTTTAAGGTGTATGTCAGGGGGGTAGTCATGGCTAAGCACTCTAGTGTCCTAAAGGACATCAGGCGCAGGCTGACACATCTGGAGGGGCAATTGGCAGAGTGCGAGCGACAACAGCTGACGGGTCAGACCCCCACAGGGGATGGGACACTGCAGGAACTCCTGAAAGAGTACCACGAGGAAGCAGACAGAGAAGTTAAGCACCTAGGAAAGTATGCGGCGGCGCGCGCTTATGGTGAGGGAGATCGACCGGGCTCGCTGTTAGCTAGAATAATGAAGGGCGCCAGGCGTAAGCAGGAGATTACAGAGTTGCAATCAGCGGAGGGAACGCTGCTAACGGCGGAGGAGGACATTCTAGCGGAATTCAGGGGCTTTTACGAGGAGCTGTACACTAACAAGGTTTCCGGGGTAGAGGATCGAATTGACGACTATTTAAGCTATATTAAAATGCCGTTTCTCGAGAACTGGCAGCGGGACTTCTTGATGTCTCCCATCCTTCGGGAGGAGATATCGGACGCCCTGGATGACATGAGGTCTGAGAGCGCCCCCGGGACAGATGGGTTGACTGTGACCTTTTACAAGGCTTACAAAGAGAAGTTATTGCCCTACCTCTCCACCCTATTTGATGAAATTGGTGAGACTGGCGCAATGCCGCCTTCTCTGAGAGAGGCCCTCATCGTTACGATATTGAAGCCGGGCAAACCACATGATCTTCCAGGCTCGTACCGCCCTCTGTCCCTTCTCAATGTGGACGCCAAGCTCTATGCTAAGGTGCTGGCGACCAGGTTGGCACTCGTGGCCCCTGAATTGGTGGCCCCAGAGCAAGCGGGATTTATTCCTGCTCGGAACCTCACGTACAACATTCGCACAGTGATGGGGGCCATCCAGCACACTAAACATGACACCAAGGCTATAGCAGTCTTTCTAGACATGGAGAAGGCGTTCGACTCTGTGGAGTGGGCATTCATGCGTAGGGTGCTTGTGAAGATGGGACTAGGAGACCCCTTTCTCCAGCTCCTGAGTGCGCTTTACCACAAACCCACTGCACGAGTTAGGCTGGGCGATGCAGTTTCTGAGCCGTTTTTCATCAGCAGAGGCACGAGACAGGGATGCCCCCTCTCGCCGCTACTCTACGCTCTTGTTGCGGAGCCTCTGGCGTGCGCGATCCGGGAGTATCACTCTTATGAGGCCATCAATTACCCCACGTACAAGATCGGCATCTCCACATATGCAGACGACACTCTGCTGTATGTCAGGGATCCCGGTAATAACCTTGCGTCGGTGCTGAGGGAGGTGGTCCGTTTTGGAGCGCTCTCGGGGTTGAAAGTCAACTGGTCCAAGTCGGTGGCCTTTCCCCTGACCCCTGTTACCGAACCCTTCGAGATGGAGTATCCGCTTCAATGGTCCACGGAGCCGATACGGTATCTGGGCATTTGGATACATACGGATCCCGAAACTCTGCTGAGGGAGAATTACGGTACTGCCTATAGCAAACTCGCAGATGACGTGGAACTCTGGATTAAGCTCCCGCTGTCATTGATGGGACGAATTGCTTTGATGAAAATGGTGGTTCTGCCGAGGTTTTTGTTCCTCTTTAATAATATCCCGATTGTCCTCTCCAGAACCTTCTTTAAAACCTTAAACAAGCTTCTAGTGCGTCTGGCCTGGGCCGGGAAGCAACCTAGAGTGCAGTGGAAGGTCCTCCAGCTGCCGTACGAGCAAGGGGGGCTGGCGGCGCCAGATATGGAGCGCTATTACAGGATAGCGCAGGCCTCGCACCTCCACACTTGGATTCATGGAAAACAGGATATACCGCATGTGATACTGGAGAGGTTATTTGCTGACCCCACCCCGCTCCCAGCGACGATCTGCGGCCCTAGGGACCGTAGGGTGGGGACACTGGACTCCCTACTGTCTACTAACCATGCCTGGCACTCCATAATGCAGAGGCAAGATAAAGAGCTGATGTACGCACCTAATATGCCGTTACATTGGGCGCTATGGCTCCCCACGCTGGCGGAACCAGGCGTTCACAGGGCCCTTAGTGAACTAGGCGCACATACGCTGGGGGACCTCTTCCAGGATGGCGCGGTTAAGACATGGGATCAACTGTCACAAGGGAGAGAGAATCTCTCGTTACTGCAGCGCTTTCAGTATCATAGGGTGCGTAGCGCCTTTCTAGACCTTCTGGGCCCCGATATGGCAGAACCCCCTGAGATCCCAGAACTGGTTTATGTAATCGCCACCGAGGCGCCGCAGAAAATGATATCTAAACTTCATAAGATAGGGCACGGACACACGGCGCTACAATACACGAGGGCACGCTTGGCCTGGCAAACCGACCTGGATACCCACATAGATGACGATATGTGGGCATACTGCTGTGCGGCCTCACGGCGGATATCGCTGAACGGGCGACACCGCCTGGTCCACTTTAAATTTTTACAGCGAGTGTATTATACGCCGGAAAGGCTACACAGGTACGGTCTTCGAGATACGCCGGGCTGCGAAAGGTGCCGCGCCCCAGTGGCTGACTTCTTACATTTAGCATGGTTGTGCCCGGGCATTCATAGTTTTTGGTCCGGGATCTTTGCGGAAATGAGCACTATTGTGGAAATGGACCTAACCATGGACCCGGCGCTCGCCCTGCTAGGATACACGAAGAAGGTGCCGGTGTCTGTGAGAAAAATGGTCAGCATGGGCATGTTACTTGCCAAACGTGTAATAGCATGTTGCTGGATGAGGGGCCCCCTTCCGACATTGCAGCGTTGGGTGCATAGCATGACATTTTGCAACACACAAGCAGAGATTTATAGTGAGCTGCTACCGCCCCGGAGTCGACCCAAGAACTTCTGGGGACTGTACCAAATTTACTTGACTTCTAGGACGGTCAATGATGACCCGACAGAGGAGGGTGGGGAGGAGCAGGGGCGCGACCCGCACATAGACCCGGGGTGAGGCAGTCAGGGTAGTCACTTACACAGCAGCGCGTCTTAGCCAGGTGGGAGGAGCGGTATCCCTGGGTGAGTGGGGTCCTGGGAGGGATCACTTGAAGCCATGAAAGGTAGCACGCACCGAACGCCACAACACCCCCTTAGCCTATACACTGCCACACTTGAGGAGCACCGATTGGGGAACTGTTGGGGAGGAGTGGGGAGTTTCGGGAAGGGGGGTAGGTTGGGAGAAAAAGTTAAAATTGTTTACAATTGTCCATGTATCAGTAACGCACGACGCACTGTCGACAGTATTGGCTAGCCGGAAAGGGCCTGACCCTGGTTGGACACCTGGTTGATATGCCGTCGGATTTATTCTGTTGTTCTTGGCCAGGATTCGCTGATGAGATACTTTGTACTACTGCCGGCCCGAGAAGGGATGTAGGCGAATGGCTGTTTACGAGATGTACTTTGCTGTTTTGTGGTAAATAAAATAATAAAAAAAAACAATTGTAAACGATCACTAAGCGGTATACTTCTGTGTCAAGGTATTAACTTGCATGGGGCCTGTGAGGGGACTTCAAATAACCTTTCATGTCACCAGCACGGCACACCTGCAACACAAATAGAGCCATTCTTTAGACGGCTTTCTAACGGGAGCTATATTCTATTAGTGGACCACAGCTGTTGTGGCATGGTGCCAGGGAAAGCCTATCTCGTGAGCGTGAGTTCCATGGTCACTTGCTGTATGCAAGTATTGTATCCAAACAGCACTCCAGATACGGAGGCAACAATTTGGCCTTCTTTGAATATCTCTTCTATTCGAATTGATACTTTAAGCAGAATAAAGTCTGTTCTGTTACAGACAACTGTGCCCTTAACGTCATCAAAAGAAACGTATGATCTGCAAGTTGCAAGGACAACGGCAGAAATACATAGCATTTTATCAACAAATTGCCCCGTGCATTTCGCAGAAATGCTAAGCCAAATCCTAAATATGTCTGATACCAGTGGTATCCCACATGTATTTAAGACAATTTCTTTGGGACTGTTAACACCCTTCAAAACAGTTCTGGGCATTTGTCCTAATTTGTCCATTCTGTCTTTGGCGGCCTACCACTTCTTTTGGGTCTCGTAGCAGGAATTTTATTTTTGATACTTCTGCTCCGATATGGCAAGCCAAGTCGCAGACAAGACTCTAGCAACGATGGAAGAAACGATCCTAGCTATACCCTATCGGGACCGCATAACTAAAGTCCTTGGATTAGCCCGGCTGAGAGATCTGAATATGACTTGGTTTCTTTCATTCAGACCCATCTGGCAGAATTGCATCTTACCTGTGCTTCGATGTATGCTATGCGGAGAAGAATGCGTGTTGGACGTCTGTCTTACACTACAATCAGCAGTACCATTGGATACAGATACTTTGCTAAGTCCTGTAACGGCTCATGCATCGTGTTGTCCCCAGCGGCTACCCATTCTGATGACGGCATTCGTTGGTAGTGAAGTACGAGATGAGAGCAGCATCACCCAGGTACGACCTTCTGTGAGCATTGCTGATCCTGACATCGATGATAGCAATCATTCTCACGACTGCACTGTTGCGGCATTTTCAAACTTGGTCGAACTTTCACCTGAAGCCGTAGACCAATTTTTTGAGAGTCTGTCTGACATGATGTTCTCCCCTGAACAAAAATAATAACTTTTAAGCAATGAGCACACAGCATTCCCTGAACTCTGAATTCGGCCTTCAGCTTTGATAAACAAAAGCTACTGAAAATATTTGGAACTATCTTTTCCCCTGAAAGCAAAATTATTTTTTTCCAATTCCAAAATATTTACACTTGTACTCTGCTTAAAGTAGAACTATTCTTAAAGAACAGAGCTTCTATTTTTAGGAACTCTAGAGACAATATATTACCTCAGCCTCTAGCACATTTACAATAACTGTATTTATATGTGATGGAATGGTCTCGACCTTCTTTTCTGTATTAAGAGCCATTTCATGTGTAAATTTCGCAAATCATTCAGCTGATATATATATGCATCCTTTTAACTGAATGATTACACTGCTTGAATAGCGTACAGTACCAATAATCATTTTCGTGTATTTCGCATACACCATTTCAAATGCAAAAAATGTATTTTGGGGTGGGTTGGAATACACATGCACCTTTATATGTTTACTATTGCTTAGTTTTAGTAATGATGGACATTAGATCGTGGAGTGGGTATTGTGTTTTTATCTAGGAACCTAAATCGATATTTCTATTTTATGCCCTTGTACGGTTATAATAAATAATATCCCTATAAAGGCATAAGAATCATATCCATATTTAGTCGTAGCCCATGCAGTCACATTAAGCAAGGCTACTTCCCCGGACTCCTAGAAAACACAACGAGTTCTCTAAACAAACCAAACCTCCAGCAACCTGGGAAATCCCCATTGCTTTTGTTTTGATTTAGTCCTAGAACTCCTGTGAAGCACTGTAAGAATGGCCAGTTCTTAGTGACATCTTTATTGACGTCTTATGTCCAACCTTACTTCAAACCCGGCACCTTTCAGGTATAAATATACCAACGTTGCCTTAAGCAAACACACGGTGGTGGTTTTGGAGCAGAGCAGCTATCTACTTGCCCGAGAGCCCAGCTGATGCGAGAGCCCACGGACGCTGCCCCTCCCTTTTGACGCACTGAGAGAGACGCTGTCTTTTCTCCTGCCGAGAAACCCAGCTCCGGTGTTTCCAGATACCTTCGTGGGTTACTGGGATATCGAGTCCTGAGAGAGAGATACAAGACCTCCTGTTTTCTATTACCCAGGTACGGAGCTGACTAAACCCTTAAAGAGAATTCTTGAGTCAGATTCTTGGCAAAACCAACTTAACTTAAACTGCTACTTACTTACTCCTTCCCACATATTAGGCTTAGGTCAGGTACACTGGGGTAGGCGTATTTAGAAGAACCAGTTGAGTACGTTAGTCAATATATATGTATGTATATATTTTATCTATTTTAAAGTATCATATGGCTAAGAAACCATATCAATGCTTTTACAGTATTATTTTATAATCCTCCTTTTACTGTACGCACTTTACTTTACTATGAGTATTGCAATTGTGGCAATTCATTTCTCTTGCATGAGAAAGAAGACTGCTCAATAAATTACACCTTTTATTGAAAACGCCCGTCTCTCTTTTCTCTGCACTCTGGTGAAACTAAGTATGCACACTTGACTGAGTGAAATAGCTGTCTATTGTTTTCACACGACTCTAGAGATACACTCTTATTCTGAGGGAGCAAAGTTGTCATGTTATATGGTTGTCAGAAGCTAATCCCTTCTTGTCTATCCAGGGAGGTTAAACTCCTACTCGTTTATTCGAGAAAGTTTCTAGTGACCTCTGAGCTAGCTGGCAAACCTTAAGTCTAATATAGTCAGTAGAGACCTAGTCGACCTCAGTCCTACGTCTACACTGCTGAATATATTATTCCAATGCGCAGAGCCTATTGGGAATATAGGAACTACACTACACTTCCTTCTGATGATATGGATGAAACTTGGGAACCACCACGGCCGTCTGAGAGTGAGGCACACCAGGATCTGACAAAGGTAGCTAAGCGTAAAAGGAAGGTCCCCGAAAGTCTCAGAGTTATGGAGTGTGATGATGACGCTGAACAAGAAGTGGCGTATACTCCTGCTGATGAAGACTCTCACGACGACGACGCAGTCATCATAGGCGTCACTTCAGCCTCAGCGGGCATGCAGCACACAGAAATTTTATACCTAGCCCGAAATGCTGCTGAGCATGATGATGATGATGGAGACGTGAGTATGGGACCACAACGAATGCAGATAACTAGTACACCAACACCACCACCGACAGCTTCCATATTTTCTCGCCAGAAGGGACCTCCATCCACCTCGACCTTCATTTCCTCAATTAGTGGTGCTGTAAGTGCACATCGTACTAAATTTCGGCAACACACATCCTCCAGTTCATCTGGCATTAGCAGCATTCCCAGTATCGCCTCCTCCGCCCCCCACAGACATTTGAAGTCCGCAGTTTGGGACTTCTTTAGTGTTAGCCCAACAAGGGAAAACATAGCCATTTGTACCATTTGTAAGGTTCGAGTTAGTCGTGGTAAGCTTGGTACCAACTATGGTACCGGAGGCCAGAGAGGTCATCTTGAGAGACAGCACACTGTCAAATGGCATGTGCACCTAAGGGAGATCAAGGATGCCCGAATTGCAAGTCAACAAATTGTATCCGTTGATGTTTCATCTGCTGATGACGAGGAGGAAGAAGAAGCGTCAAACATTTCTTCAGTTACACCCAGTACCCCTGTCAGCAGCACACCCCCTGCAAGGTATATGAGCCACACTAAGAGTGTGGGAGAGAGTGAGACACCAATGCGAAAAAGTTCATCACGGAGCGTAACTGGGTCGCAGAAGTCATCATCATCCCGTAAAATGGTCCAGCCCACCATTAGAAGCATGTTGTTTTCAGAAGCGCCATATGAACGCAACCACCCAATGGGGCGTCTGTATAACACTAACCTGGCTAAAATGCTAGCGCTGGACCTTCTCCCTTTTTCTTTTGTGGAAGGGGTGGGTTTTCTTGAAATGGTGGCAACGCTCTGCCCTAAATGGAAGGTTCCTAGCCGGTTCTATTTTGCCAGAGTTGCGGTTCCAGCACTACATGAAGATGTGCTGGAGGTGATTGGGGCAGCTTTGCAGAAGAGTGCTGTTCACACTATACATCTGACAACAGACATGTGGACCAGTTGCGCAGCCACTGATTACATGTGCATCACTGCACACTGGGTCTCTTTTTCAGGGGTTAAAGCAAAGATAAATTCAGGTGTTGACGAGGACAAAGTTTATAAAGCTGCTCGGAAACATGCAACAATAGCCATGTTTGCCATGGAGAAAAGTCATACAGGAGAAAACATTTTGCATGAGTTTAACACAAAGGTCTTTGAATGGCTGTCCCCAAGAAAACTGTACTGTGGTGTAGGCATCGTAATGCAACTGCATCCCCAATAGAGGCACTACGTGTAAAGTTCAAAACAATGATTCAAAGAGAGTTCAATTTTACGTTTTCGTGGTTTTAATTGTTGAAAGCTTAGTACAATTTTCTTTGTAGATATTCACATCATATCTCATCCGAGTTTAATACATGGCGGTAAGGTAAAGAGAACGTCTCCGATGCATTTCGGGCGGGTAGCCCTTTGTCAAGGAGCGCTGTGGGTAAGACGAAAGAGCGGTGAGAACTAAGGTATAATGCGGACAGTGCGTTGTATTTTAGGAGGTGCCGATCAATGAATGTGAGCGATTGAGCCTTAAAGGAGTGAGGGATGTGTGGCGGGTAGCGTCAGCGCGTGACGGGTTCGGAGGAAGGTGAAGGGAAGGTACGCTTAGTCCACAAGTCGCAAGGTGAAAGGTTCTACTTACTTCATACCGCGAGTGAAAAACCTCAAGCGTGGCTGGAAAGCATACGGGCGGGGTGCCTGGAGTGAGTGTCGCGCACGGGGAAGTTTAAAGTGAGGGCGCGTGCAGGTGTTAGAGGAAGGACTAGGTGTGAGTGTGACTGGGAAGTTGAAGATAGGTGTGGGGGCCATGTTGGAAAGGTGTATACACGCAGGAAAGTACAATGCATCTTAGATAAAACAGAATCAAACAATAAAGTAAATCAGGAATATGTACAGTTGAAGGTATGTGCAGTTAAAGGTAACAACTCAGTTCGGTCCGGTCATTAAGACCGTACGGTTTAAGCGACTGCAAACGATAAATCCATTCCAACTCTCTCTGGAGTAAGAATTTGCGTGTGTCAGTTCCTTCTTTTTTGGAGATGGTTTCAAGGATGATGAATCGGAGTTGGGCAATGGAATGTCTGGCTTCGGCAAAATGGGTTGCGACATTGGATTTTTCATATTTCAGCCGGATGTTTGATTTGTGCTCGTTTAGCCGTGTTTTGATTTTGCGTTCAGTTTTACCGACATATAGCTTGCCGCACGGGCATTTGAGTGCATATATAAGATGCGAGGTATCGCATGTAGCATTCACATGTAATCTGATCGGATTGACCTTCATTGGATGTCTGATGGTGTTTCCTTTTATGATGGAATTGCAGTGACTGCAATTCAGACATGGTTGAGTGCCTTTGTATGTCATTGGTTTCGGAGTGGGTTTGGATAAGATTTCCTGTATATTTTTGTTTCTTGAATAAGCGAATAGTGGAGGTTGTTGAAACATGTCCCGAAAATCTGGATCCACTTGTAAAATGGGCCAGTGTTTGAGGATGATTTGTTTATACATGGTACTGAATGTAGAAAATTTAGACACCAATACAATGCGTTGATTTATTTCTTTGGGCTGTTTAGTTAGAGATACGTCTCTGGCAATTTTCTCCACTCTGGTTTGTGCCTCAGTTAGGATGGTTTCTGGGTACCCTCGCTCCAAGAAGCGATCGTATGTTTCTTTTATCCGAAGATTGGCTGTTTGTTCGTTGGATACTATGCGTTTGACGCGTAGCATTTGTGAGTAGGGCATATGTTTCTTCAAAGCTCCCTGGTGGAAGCTGGAGAAGTGAAGAGTATTATTGCGATCAGTAGATTTCCTAAATAGGTCGGTGCTGATACCATCAGGTGTAATTGTGACGTTCACATCCAAGAATGAAATGGTTCGGTCATTTATTTGCCATGATAGTTGAATCCGTTCATCTTTTTTGTTGAGGTTGGTAAGGGCTTCGTTCAAACTTTGTTCTGTGTCGCTCCAAATAAAGAAAAGGTCATCGATGTACCTTACGTACATAATGGTGTTGTTTTGGAAAGTGGGGTCTGTATAGATATGGCGTGTTTCGAAGTTTTCCATGAAGATGTTGGCATACGTGGGCGCTGCACAGTTTCCCATCGCCATTCCGGACAACTGTAAGAACCATTGATTGTCATTTTGAAAGTAACTGTGATACAGGGTGAACCCCATCAATTCCATTATGAAAGTTTGCATGTTGGGATCCATATTGCTGTTGAGGAGGGCTGCTTCTATGGCTTCGATGCCACCTTGGTGTGGTATTGAGGTATACAATGCACTGACGTCCGCCGTGCATAGAATGTATGACTTCTCTTTGTTGATTTGGATTTTGGACAGTTTTATTAAAAAATCGGTGGTGTCTTTGATGTGACTGACAGATTTTAAGACAATGGGCTGGATGGGACGCCATCCTTAATAAATGCAGTCTCGACCTGATTCTCCTAATTGTTGAAGAACTCTCTGGCATACTTAAAGAACTTAAAGAACTAGAACAGGAAATAAATGAGGTTAATGATGAACTTAAGAACATGCTTTCCTCGGATGAACTCACTCGTACCTTGGAGGACACTCAAAATATTCTTGACAAACATCGCAAAGAAATAAACGAACGCAAACTAAGAAAATTCCGAAGGGACACCCTCGACTATAAACTAGACGAGGTATACTCGTGGGCAGACGTTTACGCACAACGACGACGCAACAGACCACCAAACACCCAAACCGACACCTCATCCTCGGAGAGTGACTTTTCAGCCAGACCTCCACGTAAACAAACCACCACCCCCTCGGGCGATGATCAAACGAGCACATCAACAACCACAACTTCCGCGGTCTCTTTTTTAGAATCAGACCCAAGACAAACCGAAGACTCAGGAGGAGCAAGAACAAAGGAAAAAGAAACTATTGCTCTAAACACGAGAAGCACAACCACCAAGAAAGACAACAAAGGCAAAAAGAACGTCTCGTAATTAACATCTCCAATGCTATCATACCCAAACATCAAATTGACCTGCTGGAAAAAGGTACATCATTTGTCCCAGTCACATCCACCAATTTACTGGAACTCGAAGTCAGCACATTCAAATTCACAAGAAAACTCAGATTACGCCATTTCTTCGATAACATCATGCCACCTTCTCACACGTCAAAATCTGATGAATTACGTGGGCTACGACCCACCAGCACCTTCCAAGCACCATGCAGTCACAAAAGCATAGATCTATTTGAAGACCTTGTGCGTAATGACCTCTCAAAGATTAATTTCAACAAAAAATCAAAACATTCAAACCTCACAACCAAAGACCGGGACACACTGAAATCTCTAGCCAACAATGCACAAATCAAATGTATTAAAGCAGACAAGGGCGGCGCCCTTGTGATCATGGACTCTGTCATGTACAATCAACGACTCCAAGAACATATCCACGATGAAACCATCTATATGCGACTTGATGCTAACCCCACAAAGGAGTTTTCCAACGCTCTCCAAGAAATAATAATCAGGGCACACCGCAATGGCATCATTGAAGAGCGCACTAAGAACTTTCTTCTGACAACGTTTCCCAGGAGTCCAACCATTCAATTGAGTCCCAAGATCCACAAAGATCTGTACAACCCACCATGCAGACCAATCGTATCCACCCGGGGGTCATTACATGAACCCACCGGCAAATTCACAGACAAATACCTCCAGCCCATTGTCTTAAAATCTGTCAGTCACATCAAAGACACCACCGATTTTTTAATAAAACTGTCCAAAATCCAAATCAACAAAGAGAAGTCATACATTCTATGCACGGCGGACGTCAGTGCATTGTATACCTCAATACCACACCAAGGTGGCATCGAAGCCATAGAAGCAGCCCTCCTCAACAGCAATATGGATCCCAACATGCAAACTTTCATAATGGAATTGATGGGGTTCACCCTGTATCACAGTTACTTTCAAAATGACAATCAATGGTTCTTACAGTTGTCCGGAATGGCGATGGGAAACTGTGCAGCGCCCACGTATGCCAACATCTTCATGGAAAACTTCGAAACACGCCATATCTATGCAGACCCCACTTTCCAAAACAACACCATTATGTACGTAAGGTACATCGATGACCTTTTCTTTATTTGGAGCGACACAGAACAAAGTTTGAACGAAGCCCTTACCAACCTCAACAAAAAAGATGAACGGATTCAACTATCATGGCAAATAAATGACCGAACCATTTCATTCTTGGATGTGAACGTCACAATTACACCTGATGGTATCAGCACCGACCTATTTAGGAAATCTACTGATCGCAATAATACTCTTCACTTCTCCAGCTTCCACCAGGGAGCTTTGAAGAAACATATGCCCTACTCACAAATGCTACGCGTCAAACGCATAGTATCCAACGAACAAACAGCCAATCTTCGGATAAAAGAAACATACGATCGCTTCTTGGAGCGAGGGTACCCAGAAACCATCCTAACTGAGGCACAAACCAGAGTGGAGAAAATTGCCAGAGACGTATCTCTAACTAAACAGCCCAAAGAAATAAATCAACGCATTGTATTGGTGTCTAAATTTTCTACATTCAGTACCATGTATAAAAAAATCATCCTCAAACACTGGCCCATTTTACAAGTGGATCCAGATTTTCGGGACATGTTTCAACAACCTCCACTATTCGCTTATTCAAGAAACAAAAATATACAGGAAATCTTATCCAAACCCACTCCGAAACCAATGACATACAAAGGCACTCAACCATGTCTGAATTGCAGTCACTGCAATTCCATCATAAAAGGAAACACCATCAGACATCCAATGAAGGGCAATCCGATCAGATTACATGTGAATGCTACATGCGATACCTCGCATCTTATATATGCACTCAAATGCCCGTGCGGCAAGCTATATGTCGGTAAAACTGAACGCAAAATCAAAACACGGCTAAACGAGCACAAATCAAACATCCGGCTGAAATATGAAAAATCCAATGTCGCAACCCATTTTGCCGAAGCCAGACATTCCATTGCCCAACTCCGATTCATCATCCTTGAAACCATCTCCAAAAAAGAAGGAACTGACACACGCAAATTCTTACTCCAGAGAGAGTTGGAATGGATTTATCGTTTGCAGTCGCTTAAACCGTACGGTCTTAATGACCGGACCGAACTGAGTTGTTACCTTTAACTGCACATACCTTCAACTGTACATATTCCTGATTTACTTTATTGTTTGATTCTGTTTTATCTAAGATGCATTGTACTTTCCTGCGTGTATACACCTTTCCAACATGGCCCCCACACCTGTCTTCAACTTCCCAGTCACACTCACACCTAGTCCTTCCTCTAACACCTGCACGCGCCCTTACTTTAAACTTCCCCGTGCGCGACACTCACTCCAGGCACCCCGCCCGTATGCTTTCCAGCCACGCTTGAGGTTTTTCACTCGCGGTATGAAGTAAGTAGAACCTTTCACCTTGCGACTTGTGGACTAAGCGTACCTTCCCTTCACCTTCCTCCGAACCCGTCACGCGCTGACGCTACCCGCCACACATCCCTCACTCCTTTAAGGCTCAATCGCTCACATTCATTGATCGGCACCTCCTAAAATACAACGCACTGTCCGCATTATACCTTAGTTCTCACCGCTCTTTCGTCTTCCCCACAGCGCTCCTTGACAAAGGGCTACCCGCCCGAAATGCATCAGAGACGTTCTCTTTACCTTACCGCCATGTATTAAACTCGGATGAGATATGATGTGAATATCTACAAAGAAAATTGTACTAAGCTTTCAACAATTAAAACCACGAAAACGTAAAATTGAACTCTCTTTGAATCATTGTTTTGAACTTTACACGTAGTGCCTCTATTGGGGATGCAGTTGCATTATGATGCCTACACCACAGTACAGTAATTTGAACGCGTTCTGACGGAAACGCGACCCAAGAGTGCACACGAAATCGAAAAAAACTTTAGTATCATTTACCAACGACAATCCATACCCGCTGTGCCCCTCCTAACCTCTACTGTCCCCAAGAAAACGCATGATTGGTTATGTTTCTACGGATAATGGCGCCAATGAAGTTAAGGCCATGGATATGGGTAACTATTTCAGAGTGCCGTGTCTGGCGCACTGTATAAACCTGGTTGTTAAAAAATTCTTGAGTGAAGAAAGTCCAGTCTCCGAGTTACTGACCACCTGCCGAAGAATGTGCACACATTTCAACCATTCTTTTAAGGCCCGGAAGCAGCTGAGGTGCCTGCAACATGAACGTAAATTGCCAGTGAAAGCACTCATCCAGGAGGTGGCAACACGTTGGAACTCAACCTTCTACATGCTTGAGCGTCTGTATGAGCAGTATGCGGTAGTCGATCAGTATTTCTTTAAACAGGGTACACCTATGATGGACATGAGGATACAGGTGGAGCAATGGGACCTAGTTAAAAGCCTGACAGACATGCTTCGTCCTTTTGAGGTCTTCACGCGTGCAGTCAGCAGGGAGGACTGTAATTTGGAAAAAGCTATCCCCTTATTGAGCATGCTAGAGCACCGACTGAAGGCAGTGTGTTCTAAGTTTGAAAAAGATGGAAAGGAAGAAGCATTTGAGTTGTCGGAGAACTGATCGTCTTGAAATGATCAACACAGAACAGCATTACATTTGTGCTACTATTCTGGATCCACGGTACAAAAAGGCAGTGGCAGGCAGAGTATTCTTTCCTTTTGATGACGCAGATGTTACAAAGTACAAACATTGGCTAGCTGTGTCAGCCACTCGGTTTGAAAGAGAACGGCAGGAAATTGAAGGAAAAGGCAGTACATCAGCATCAGCAGGCCGTCCGCAGTCAAAAAAATCCACTTCTGCATTTGTGGCTGTGGCAGAAGTGAGTGATTTTCCCTTTCAGCCGTTAACGACACCAGCAACCATATCATCTGCACCAGACACAACAGTAATATTGTGTTATGAAGAGGATTGGCTAACTCAGCTTGGGTTTGCTTCTGAAATGGTCCCAGAAAAAAGTAAGCAAAGTGGAGGAACCCTGGAGAACCTTGAGTCGATGGTGCAGGCCTATCTGAATGACTCAACAGAGGTCCATCTTTCTCATGACCCATTGGTGTATTGGCATGAGAAAACAGTTGTGTGGCCAGAGATCACCAACCTGGCTATAAATTACTTGTCTTGTCCACTCGCAAGTGTGTCTTCTGAACGTGTTTTCAGTGCTGCTGGTGGCATTGTAACTTCCAAAAGGACCCGCCTCTCGCCCAAAAATGTGGAGAGGTTAACAATGATCAAGATGAATCAGCACCTCATACCACCAGATTACAAAATACGAGAATGCACGCAGGAAGAAGACGAGGAGGACACCAACTTAGATGAGGGAAGTTCTTCTCTGTTAAGTGACCTACTCCCGTCTAAATTTGCAGAGTTTGAGGACAAGCTCTTCTTCCCTGACACCGAGCCCTGAAAATGAGTCAATGAATCCCTAACTTTCTTTTTCGGCCTTATTCACTTTTATTCCTGTGTTTCTGTCTTTCTTTGTTTTGCAAATCTATATAAAAAAACTTTAATCACCTAATCACAAAAACAAGCCCATCAGCAGAACTGTCTTCAATTATTTGCTTATTGATTTGAAGGTGCCGCAGTCTGCATTCCTCATGTTCACCAGTTCACAAGAACATGCTCCTCTATCCTCCTCCTCCTCCAGACTCCTATTTCCCTCAAAGCGGATGGCTGGATTACGCCCAATGAAGAAAGACTCTGCACTTGTGGGGGTGTTCTACTTCTTTGCGGGTGAGTTGACGGGTCTGGGGCATTGCTGTGAAGGTCTAATACCGGCTAAAAGTGGTTTGGAGAAAATCGGAGCAGAAAAAGTTTTTGCGCTTTTGATCACTTGCCTGGCTTTGGGGTGCTGTTTGGTGGACTTTTAGGTTGTTGTGGGTGGGTTTTGGGGTCTGGGAGCACTGCTGGCACAGTCTAATGTTGATTGCATTTGTTTTTCCGGAAATCCATGGTGGAAAAGGCGAGTTAGGGCCTAGCTGCACAGCGTATTTGGACAGAATTGAAGGTAGTAGGCCCGGTTTTGCTTTTTGCCTGTTTGGGGGTGTTCTGCTTTTTTGCGGGCGGCTGCAGGGGTCTGGGGCCATTGCTGGGAATGTCTAATACCGGATAAAAGTGGTTTGGACAAAGTCGGAGGGGACTCTTTTTGCGTTTTTGCTGACTTGCTTGTCTTTGAGGTGCTGTTTGGGGGGGTTCCAGGTGTTTGTGGGTGGGTTTTGGGGTCTGGGGGCACTGCTGGGTATTGATAGTTTTGATTGCAAGAGGTTTGAAGCAAATCCATGGTGGCAAAGGGGAGTTAGGCCCTAGCTGCAGAGCGCGCGTGGAGTGATTTTGGAAATTTGCCTGAAAATGTCTAAGTCCCCATTTTTGCAGTTTTGCTTTTTTGGCTGTTTGGGGGTCTTCTACTTCTTTCCGCCTGGGTTGACGGGTCTGGGACCATTTCTGGGAAGGTCTAATACCGGCTAAAAGTGGTTTGGAGAAAATCGGAGCAGAAAAAGGTTTTGCGCTTTTGATCACTTGCCTGTCTTTGGGGTGCTGTTTGGCGGGCTTTTAGGTTGTTGTGGGTGGGTTTTGGGGTCTGGGAGCACTGCTGGCACAGTCTAATGTTGATTGCATTTGTTTTTCAGGAAATCCATGGTGGAAAAGGGGAGTTAGGGCCTAGCTGCACAGCGCATTTGGACAGAATTAATTGAAGGTAGTAGGCCCAATTTTGCTTTTTGCCTGTTTGGGGGTGTTCTGCTTTTTTGTGGGTGGCTGCAGGTGTCTGGGGCCATTGCTGGGAAGGTCTAATACCGGCTAAAAGTGGTTTGGAGAAAATCGGAGCAGAAAAAGTTTTTGCGCTTTTGATCACTTGCCTGTCTTTGGGGTGCTGTTTGACGGGCTTTTAGGTTGTTGTGGGTGGGTTTTGGGGTCTGGGAGCACTGCTGGCACAGTCTAATGTTGATTGCATTTGTTTTTCAGGAAATCCATGGTGGAAAAGGGGAGTTAGGGCCTAGCTGCACAGCGCATTTGGACTGAATTCCAGGTTGGCCCAAAGTTTTTTAAGTGTGGCTTTTCCCAGGTTTTTCCTTTTGGTTTGTTGGGGGGTTAAACTTGTTTTCGCCCAGGTTGACAGTTCTGGGGCCATTGCTGGAAAGGTCTAATACCCGAAAGAAAGTGTTTTGGAGACAATCCCTGGGGAAAAAGTTTTTGCATTTTATGAGATTTCGCTCACTCTACCGTTTTCGGGGGCTGTTTGTGGGGGTTCCTGGTGTTTGTGGGGGGGTTTGCGAGTCTTGGAGCAATGCTGGGTACAGATACTTTTGCTTGCTTGCAAGTGGTTTGAATACAATCCATGGTGGGTAAGGGGGGATTTGGGCCTACTTTACTTTCAAAGTACGTTTTGTCACCATTTTCTACTAGGCCTCGTTTTTGGAGATCTGATTGGGGGTCTTCTACATTTTTGCGACTGGGTTTAGTAAGGGTCTGGGAGCACTGCTGGGAAGGTCTAATTTTGTTCTAAAACACAGTTTACAGTACACCTAGCTTGAGGGGAAAGATCCGCTAAATAATTCGCCCAAACGTATTTATCCTTCAGAAGGAGACTCAGACAGAGTAGGCACTTTCAAAAATATTGTACTGTCTATTAGGAAACTCAAAGTGTGACTTTTTGCACTACACAGAGTACATACCTTATATGTATTTGTCAGTGGTGTTCTAATATCACTTCCTGTTTTTCCATCAATAATTACAGGCCGGGTTTCAGCCTGTGCAATGAGAAAAAAAGGATGAAGTCAGGCTTCACATTAGCGAGCCACAATTCAGCATCTGCCAGGCAGGCAGTGGACAGGGTGCCTTCTGGTCACCAACATTGATGGACGGAGCGTCAGATGGAATGGAGGAGTCCCGCTAATAAGAGGAATGGTTGGATGCATGCAACTTACCAAATTCAACAGGACAACTACAAAAAAATACAGATACAGTATCCGTTCTTTTCTAATGATCTTTTAAGTAATGTTATTGCTGTGAACTTCTATGAGTGTGACTCTGCATTCCTTTGATCTCTGCTTCTAAATTCATCCCTACAGCCATTCTATAGGTTTTACTTCTGCTATTTTTTAAACCTAATTTAATGTAAGAAGTGTTTCTCTGAGTGCAGAGATAGGCAAGTGAAAACGCATAATTATTACTGCAGCCCTGTATTGTCGCATTCTTTCATTCACGGTTGTCGAAAGTACTACTTACTTTTCAGTAACCATGCATGCAGTAGTGCATGCACTTCCTTTATGTCACTTACAAGATTTATGGATAGCTTTGTACCCAAAAGATTTGTTTATCTTCAATTATTGTTTGTCCATGCTGTGCTTTTTTTTTCTTCTCTCAACAAAACTTTCCCAAAAACCCCCATTCCCATCCATTTTCCAAACCCTAACCCTCTTCCCCCGGGCTGTGTGGTTTTGATTGATGTGTGACTAAATGACAGCAATAATTCCACACACTTGCTGGGGAGGATAAGGTCATAGCAACAGGCTGGTGAAGGAATCCGAGGATATATTCTTACTCAGCTTGACACTGAGTCACTATAGGCAAATGAAAGCAGATTTTCATGTGCGCCATCAACTTGATTGGTCATCAAGAACATCCTCCTCCTAGACGTGGCAAATTATTACGCTGCTGTGTCCTTCACCTTCAGTACTATTTCTTGTAGTAGTAGCCAATGTCAAAGAAATTCAACGCAAGTACTTTCAATACTTTACCATTTGTTCGGCTACATTGTGGCACTGTTCTAGTGTACTGTCACCTGCTATATTCTCTATCGTACCGTTCTAATGCTACTGTAAGGACAAACAAGGTTTTATTTTCTTTTTTTTCAGATGCTGCAACTGCCACTGTGTAACACCACAAGTACCACCGCAATGATGACATTTCATCCGCCCAGGATTGCCAACCTTAATCGCCATTTCCCGTGCAGCCAGCCCTGTGCCTAGCCCTATTTCCAAACACAAATTACAGGTAAGATAAGCGTTTGGGGGGAGGTAGTATAATGGAGTATTAGGAGAGACGAGAGACTGATGGTCCTAGGACTATTGAATTCACTTACTCTGTGACACGCACTTAGTTTTGAAAACATTTGGGCAATTACTAGTACTTACACAACTTGAATCAAGATGCCACTTAAGTTTCAGGAAAACAAACTTACTGTTAAACCCCCACCCACCAGCATCAAAAGCAGTAAAAAACACGTATGCTAAGATAAAGTATATTTATATATCCCTAACATAAAATCTCCTGCAAGACCCAACCCACCCCCCCCAACCCCAACGAATGTCCGTGAAAACTAAGTCCAAAAAAGTAGAAAACCCAACTCCCAATTCCCACCCCCCAGAAGTCTTTAAAAAAGGGGCAAGGGAGAGTCCCCTCCTACTGCTGGCTGCTGTTGACTTTTCGGGCCAGGTCAGCATGCTCCTTGCGGAGGGTCTCGAGCAGGGTTTTGGTGTTGAGGAGCTCCTGCTCGAGGTAGGACACCCTCAGTGAAAGGCGGTGCGCGCGTGCCTTGCACCTGCTGTGGGGGGCAGCTGATTTCTTTGCTGCTCGGCGGTGGCGGGTGGCTGCGGTACCCCGGCTCCGTACCGCTGGAGACCTGCTGCGCCGACTGGCTGACCCAGGGAGCGCGGAGGAGGATGCAGGTGTCGCTATGGATGTTGTTGACGTACTCTGCGTGTCCTCCTCCTCCTGGGCCACCAGCCGCCGATATTCGGCGACAGTGGCCTCCAGCCTCCGTTGCCGGGCCCTTTTAGCCAGCTCCTTCCGTGTTGGTTTGGAAGGAGCATCTATATGAAGAAAGAAAGACATAGTCTGTAACCAATGCTCTTTAAGATTAACACAAAATGATTCAGCAGAAAGTTGTGTCACAGTAGAACTAGCAACTTAAACCACAGTACATAACTATTGTGGCCAGTATCTATTTAACCTCCCACTTCTTCATCCTTGCTCTAACATTAGTGGGAGTTTAAGGAATCAATTCTACGAGCACTATGGACTCATTCCATTAGAGTCGACTATGACAGTACACCAGTCTTATTCTTCTTCTTCTCTCTTGTTTAGCAAAATTGGTACGTTAACTTCTGCAAGCCGGCATAATGCCAGCGCAGTCAACTTGCACCCGAGAAAAACAGACGCCAGCCATGATGAGTGAGACAGACTTGTGTTACTGTACCAGTCCAGTACATGCAGGTGGTGATGCTCTTACTTTTCTATTACGGGTGGCACTGAGAATACTCTGTTACAAGGGCTACTGCTTAATTAATTTAACTTTCACCCTACAGTGCCAATGAATACTAGAAAAGGAAAATGAAGACGATAAATAATCTGATTATCTATCACTGCACATGGTATGTATTTGCTTACATATGGGATGACTTTAGGTGCTTTGCTTTTTATTGAGTGAACAGTGATACATACACACATGAATGACCGAGTTCTACAAAACTTATTAACAGAGGTAGTGAGTGGCCATCGTAATAGCCGGATATATGCTGTGCTTGCAATACAAACTACTGCTACTATTCATGTTAGTATTCGGACAAAATTACAACTTCTTTTCCTTGCCTTTCCTACACTGGGACGGACGTGCGGGTGCGGTGTTACATGCTCTTCAAAGTAACACTTAGTTCATCCAGTGACCGTCTACTCTCTCTAGATACACATATGCTATCTAAGAGTCAGATAGTACCATGATCCAGGCATCCATCCATTCAAACTATATGTCAATCATTCTTCGTCATGTCTCTCATCTGGACAAACCTTGCGTCTTCTCACGGGAAAACAACCTTTTCATTTTATTTGGGAAACCGCAAGCCATACATCCGTGCTTGACTTGCATTTGAATTTCAACCAAAGCATATATTGCGCACACATACAGTTTCTGTTTCACCCACCCAGGCTTTTCTCCTTCCACCCATCCTTGCTTCATTCTTCACCCAGCCATGCATCATATTCCTTCCCAGCCACCTCGGGCACCAATCAAACATGTATCATTCTTCTTTGTCAGTCATCATTACTTTTAACTTGCTCATCCTTCCACACTTACTTACACCCTTCTTTCGCTTTTCGTTCATCCCATCCATCAAGTTCATCTCAGATCTGATTTGGATTCTCGAAAAAAAAATCACCGCTGAGTTGAAGTAAATTTAGAGGAGGCTACTACCTGGTTGATAAAAAACTTTGTTCTAAATTTTGAAAGTCTGCTTAACAGTATAGTAACTTAACTGTAGAACATATATACTACACCCATGCAGAGAGCACACTATGCAGTCTGCAATCTCAATAAGTAAGGAATATAAGAGCTTACCACTGCCCGCCACTACCGTGGCAACCCGCACAGCAGTTTCGTCCGGCACTTGCACCGCCTCCTCACCAGAACTGTCCTTCACCTCCGCGCTGGGCCCAGCACCAGATGTTCCAGCTACAAAGTACATTTAAGAATGTTAGATGTCATAGACATACACCACTCACTAGTATTTTGTCTAGGAATGAAGAAATGTGAATACAGAAACCAATCTAATAATTTGTGACTGTCTACTCTAAAGTAAAATGTCCCTTTTTCCAGGGAAGGGTGTTGTCTTGCTGCACTTTTTGGCACAACTGATGAATGCTTGCTTTTTAACACGCACCATTTTTCTCATAACAGACAGAAGCTTCACTTCTAAGAACAAATCATCATCACTAGGACGGAGTGACCAATGATTCAGCACCAAAAAGAAAAATTAAAGTTCAAACCAGGTGAGGGCTCGGCTCGCCCACAATAAATGTGTGACATCACTAAGCACTTTCCCATTTTTAATCAACCGTTTGTTTTATGACAAGCTTGATTTTAATTAATATTTTTACTTTTAATAAAGCTTTAAAACTTAAATAGACTCTGTGGTTTTTGGTCAAGAGTGAATGAGAAAAAGGTTTTGCAATTTCCAAGCATGAGTCTGACACTTCTGGACTCTTGTCCTGCGTTGGATAATCATCATTGGGGAACAATCATCGATGAATTCGGGAGCTAAATGACTCTGCCACACTATCTAGTCAGTAAGGAGATTGGGGGTTCTTCAAAGTCTGATATCACTGAGGTATGTGGAAAGTCTACCTGCGCCTATTATAATTGATAAACAACACACTATTTAGTGTCCATAGTTCTGTTTCTGCAGATTTGTCCCTGCAACAGTAGTAGTATGGATTGTCCTCCTATCCAAACCAAAAGTAAAGTAGTATCTTATTCTTTCTTGGTGGTCATTCACCTTTTTATTGTTGGTAATTGTCAAAGCATAAACATTTAGAAGACTTGAAAAGACATTATGGACAATCCCAGAGGACTTCACTCAGTGCATAGAGCTATTGCTGACTAGAATGGGAGTTTCGTTTAACACCTTTTGCCAAATGTGCAATCTTAGTTAGCTACACAGACAGACAAATAAGAATAATCTAGTAATACCACAGGGAGTCATAGTAGAGGCAGGATAAGAATTTAGATACAGTCTACAAGAAGATCAAAGACGATTTAGAAAAAATCGAATGAGGAACGCTAGGAAAAAATAGGTACTCCATATTAAAATTAAAACTTACCGGGGCCAGCAAAGGAGCCCTCGCCTGACCGATCCTGGCCTTGAACAGCAGCAGCAGCCGATAACCCCTCCTCCTCCTCCTCTGTCCTCTTGCCCCTGGGGGGAGCTGATGTACAACATGAAAGAAAGAAAGACCCGAAAACATGGATGATTGTTGTCAACCAAATCAAACATTTCAAAAGAACAATAACAAAATATTTTGGCGAAATAGCAAATAGACAACTATTCCACGGGATATATTGACCTATCTCATGTGGTCTACTACGATATTAGTACTGCTTGATTTGCGGACCGTCGACTTGGAAAGTTATGTAACTCACTAAACAAACTACTAAAAAGGTTCGCCTAGGACTGGCAGGCAGCAGCAGCAGCACGCGAAGTGACAGACAAACTCCATCGTGATTGCAGATCAGCGACAACACTAAAAAGTTGCCTACTACATTAACTAGTCATTAAAATACTCAAACTATCAATCCACCACCACTATTTCTTCTTATTGCCAGGTGTACAAACAAAGGAAGGACTGGACTTGAGTCTGTAGGGGCAGATTTACAAGCCCCTTGCGGCTCATTTGCTCCATTGTTGCGTGACTTTTGTAACGCAGCGGCAGAACAAAAGAGGCGCCATGGTGCGGCGTATATTAACAACGTGACGCATATGGGAGATGCATCACGTTGTAAAGCCCTGCGCCATCAGGGGACGTCCCGGCGCAAGGGATGGTGTTCCTGCGCAGGAACGCATCCTAAAAGTGGCTGAGGGAAATCTACAAGTTTTCAATCAGTCACTTTTAGGACAATGATGCGTGACTCAAACCCTGCGCCGGCTTGAAGCAGACGTACGGCTTCAGCAGCATTGGGGAGATAGGGCACCCCAGAGCATTGATGGAGCTGCGCCATCGTTGCGACGCAACTCCAGCAATGCGCCGCCTTTACAGCACAGATGCGTAACGCTTCGGTGACGTTTTGGGCCCATGGTGCGCCGCATTGTAAATATGGCGCACCATCGGTGGTGGTGGCGTGGCGCACAATTACTGGCGCAACCCTGCTACTTTGCAGGGATGCGCCGGTAATTGAAAATCTGACCCTTAGTGTCTAGCATTACGCAGTTCTTTACACTACACTCATACATAATTTCTCAGGCCAATGAAATGAACACAAAATCGAAAACAAATAAGCATAGTAGCAACGCTACTGAGAAGGAGAGCAGTGCACCTGAAATGCACAGAAGATTTTGAAATATAATTTACCTACAATGTAATCGGCAGCATTATTGCTCTTGGTAAAAAACAAAAATTTGCAATATAATAACACACAGAGCAGGAAAAAACAGAGTAGTGATTAAATACCTAGAAATAGCTACTACTACTCACCAACCCCGGGGATCTCGATGCCGAGCACGTCGAGCAAGTCGCGTTCCCGGTCCAGGAGATCCGTCCAACGGTGGGTGGCCTGGTTGTAGGTGCACAGGACCCGAGAGTGTTGGAACATGGCCCGGCACACCTTCTCCCACCGCTTCCGGCGCTCCCGGATCCTGTAGCCGCTAGCGATCCTGCCGCCTGCCATGATGGTCCTGGGGAGGCGGCGCTGGACATAAAACACTAGTGCGGCCACCTCCTCCGCGCTAAAAATCTCCCAGGCTATGACTTGCTCCCCCCTCAAACGCCCGCACGGGAGCCGGGCACGGGGTGCGGGACCCTTCCCCTTCTCAGGCTGCTTCCTGGCTCCCTTTACCATGGTCTGGGCAGAAAGGAAGGTAAATAATAAATAAGAAATAGAATAGGGAAGAAGAAAAGAAAAGAGTTTATAGAGCTAGAAAAATAGAGGGATAGATAATAAGTAAAATAGATTAAAAAAAACTTCAAATAAGCAAAGGATGGCAGAGATTGACAGAGGATACAGAAAGCATGCCCAGAACCATAGCAATGAATGAAAAACAAGATGGCCGCGCCCGTTCACGACCGCGTGGGTAAGTTCGTGCGAGATTTCTCCCGCGATCATACGCGAACTTGTACTAGCGAGCCGCACACTTTGCGAGATTACACATAGCGCCCAGAAACGGAAATACGTCACGCAAACAAGATGGCCGCGCCCATGTACGACCGCTAGGGTAACTTCGCAAACGTTGCGCTACAAGCAGCTTGCGAAAACGCAAAAAATCCCGCGAACTAACACGCCGCAAAAAAAACCAAATCGTATATTCGCAGGAATTTGCGGCTTCCGAATTCGATCTCGCGCGCATTTGCGCCCCACGAATCGCGCGAAATTGCAGAAAAACGATTGTTGCAAAACTGAAAGCACTCAGGTGACAAAGTTCAATCTTATCATTAGTAACCATTCCCTGAAGTGCTTCCTGAGGGGCCCCTTCAGAGTTCAGTTGCCTACTTGCAACTATTCTATGACCCTGCTCTGACCCTCGCAGCAGGCTCAGAGAATAGCTACAAGTATGCCACAAAGGTCCTGTTTAAAAAAATTATACTGCAACAGAAAGCAATTACAGATAAGGAAGCAGGTGCCAGCCTGGAAGTTCAAATTCAGTGACACATTAATCAGCCCCTAATTCATTCATGTCAGTTGAGGCAGGGCAGGTGTGCTAACGAATTTTATAAAACTGAAAGCACTTGGCAGGTTCAAAAGTTCAAGCTCATCATTAATGAGGAAGCACTTACAGCTAAGGAAGCAGGTGCCAGCTCAAATTCAGTGACACATTCATCAGCCCCAAAATAATTCATGTCAGTTGAGGCAGGGCAGATGTGCTTTTCCCACCATAATCTACAGTGATGAACCAAAGGGTGGCATGGGTGAGCCAGAGGGTGGCAGTGGTGAAACAGAGGGTGGCAGTGGTGAAACAGAGGGTGCTGTGATGAACCAGATGTAGAAACAACATGGTCGCGACCGTTGCTACCCGACAAGTAAGTTCGCGTTTGCGAACTGGTAAAAAAACCCTTGCGAAATGGCAGAAACACTTGCGAACACAAAAAAAAAGGAATCCGCAAAATTCGCGAAAGTTCGCGGATTTTGCGGATTGCGAATCCGTGAATACGCAATTTCGCGGATTGCCAATTCGCAAAATTCGCCCATGCTTATTACAAAGTCACTTTTTAAGTCACTTGCATGTGGCAAGGAAATCGGCTGATTTCCCATTACCCTGTCAAGGTTTGCTCACTCACTTTTTTCGTATATTATCCTTGCGTTGAACTTAATTGTTGATAAGCCTTTATTTTTCCATTGATACATTTGTAATCCCAATTTTGATTGCTAAAATTGTGAATTTGTACTAATTTAACTTGTATGGGACCACTGTTCTCTTTAACTGTATTTCAAAACGTCTAGGGCTCTTCTTCGTCTTGGACAAATAATTGCAGGATACTTTCAAGATACTGTCCCTAAGCCAAGCCTTACTGGTTCTTTATGTGAGAAATTGATTGTGTGCCTGGAACTCCAGGAAGCCTATTTTCATCTTTCCATTCTTCCTGCCCACAGACGTTACCTGAGGTTTATGTGGGATCCTAGCACTGTCAGTTTATGGTTCTGGTATACGGACTAAGTACCACTCCACATGTTTTTATGAAAGTGCAAACGTTTGTGGTGGCTTTAATGCAGTATCTGGAGTTCAAGTATTTCTGCATTAGGACGACTGGCTAGTGATAGCGGATTTTGCGGTGTTAGTCTGGAAAGATTTTCAGTGAGCAATAACTCTCTACACGACTTGTGCTTTACCATCAGCATCCAACAATCTCTCCTATGCAGAGAATGACCTAACTAGGGGTAGCACTGGACACAACCCACAGAAAGACATTTCCTCTTCCTAAGAGGTTCTTGGACTTCCAGGAGATGATTAGTGATTTCTAAACTTGGGCTTGGATACTAGTACCAAAGATCTTACGTCTGCTTAGCCTCATGCCTCATGCATCTTGTTGGTGCTACCTGCCAGGTGGCAGATGAGTTATCTTCAGATGTTCCTGTGGTCACAGTGGTTCCAGCATTAACATCACAGCTCTGGTGTAGATTGTAACAGGGTCCAAAGTCAGGACATCTGGGATGAGAGGGTTTAAGGTTTTATATTACTCTTTTTTAGTAGGTTATCCCAAATGAAACATATTTACTATTACTTCATAGTTTCTTTTCTCAAGTTTAGAAATCAATAGCATGTCTTCTCCTTCCATCTGGCTGGAATGGACTTTATACTCAAGCACAGAATTAAGCTGTGAGTGCTGCTACCCTCCAGAGTCTTCATGGCATTCCCTCAAAGCAAAATGAGGACTAGTATTACTATCTTAATATGTGCTCATTTTATAGCACCCTGTGCTCAGTTGGGGATGAGTGCATATCAGACTAAATACACCACGGCCTAACGTGCATTAAAAATGAATATTTTCAGGTAATGTTACTATTCATCAAGGAAGTGTTCAGTTCATACAATGGTGAAAATCCCTTTTTTCTCAACCCTTATAATCAGCAGAATAATGCCCTCATCCCTTTATCCATGATACTTGCCTCAATCAATGGTACTGACATAGGACTGTAGCATTACGAACTACAGCACCACACATCCGAGTGCCGCTAAGTATCTCTTTATTCTCCTGCCTGAAACCTTCCCCTCAATTTTTCCCTGTGCCTCACATTCCCTCCACCACCTCCAATATCCTGCTTTTGTAATGTCTGTCTACTTGCCTGTTTCTCGCTCTTGGTGAGTCTCAGGCTCCTGACATTTGATTTTCATCCTTGTCAAAGGGTCTTCCTATTACAGCAGCTTCTTGTATTCGTCAGATGATCTTCCTCTTCCAGATGCAGAACCTCCAGCCTGCTTCTCATCCTCGTCATACACTTTGCCTCATCCAGTCACAGAACCTCATGTGTCCTTCTCATCAGGCATTCTTCCTCTTCCAGAGACCTGCTGTCTGCTTCTCGTCCTCGTGAGATGATCGTCTTCTTCCTGCTTCTCGTCCTCATTTCCGGACAAAGCAAAGACTTCAGTCATGTGTTGCCTTATCCTTTCTCTTATATCCTTTATCCCAGAAGTTTTCTCTCTACTACTTACGTATTGGGAAATGCCCTCAACCCAAAGTACTTGTTTGTAATGTTCATTCCCAATGTTCATATCCTGTGCTTCTTTCACATTGGATTTGGGTATTCTGATTAGTGGAGACTTTTGAAAACTTGTCTCCCGTGCACTGTTGGATGGGCCCCTCCATACCTCTGGTGGGTCATCCTTATAGCCCTCCACAGGTTCAGCTTAAAGTGGACAAGGATGAATCTTCGCTGGTTTTGCATGGCCATGTGGATGTCATGATGGAACGGGGTCATTAGTCTGCCTGATAGCCGTGCCTTGTTCAGGTCTGGATGCTTGCCTGTAATCAAGTTCTGGTCTTCGAATGTATGGGCACTGTTTCTGGAAAACACAATGTCATCATACACTCGAATAGGTGGTAGGAAGTGTCCTTAGGAAGCTACCACCTTCTCAGGAGGAAAAAGCGAAAGGCGTAAAAAAAACCTTTGCTCTACGAAGACCTCAGAGAGTTGAAGAAAACCAGGAGGCCGGAATCCGATAGTAGAATTCTTCAGGAGCAAGGAGACAGGATCAGCATGCGGAATAAACAAACTGTAATGTGTTTACTATGGGAACTGTATCGATAATCCTATTTCTGACCCTTGTCCGGTTAATAAATCACTAGTAGCCATACAACGGCACAGAAACCCGTTTTCTGATTAGGTCATAGCGCATGCTATCACATTAGGCAAGCACTATCCCTTCAGCCCCCCCTAGAAAGCATACCGAGTTCTCAAAACAAATCAAACCTCCAGCCGACCTGGGAAATCCCCGCAGCTATTGTTTTGATTTAGCCAAGAACTCCAGTAAAGAATGTAAGAATGACCAGTTCTTATGACATCCTTATTGACGTATTTATGTCCATCCTTACGTTAACCTCGACACCTTTCAGGTATAAATAATACCGACATTGCCCTAAGCAAGCACACAGTGGTGACGAGCTTGGAGCAGCGCGACTTGCCGAGGAGCCCAGCTGATGAAGAAAGCCCACGGACGCTGCCCCTCCCTTTTTGACGCGCTGAGATAGACGCTGCCTTTTCTCTTGCCGAGAAATCCAGCTCCGGCGTTTCCAGCCGCCCTCGCAGGCAGCTGGGATATCAAGTCCTGAGATAGAGATACCAGCCCTCCAGCCTTCTAAATCCCAGGTACGGAACTGACTAACCCCTTACAGAGAATTCTTGAGTCAGATCCTTGGCAAACCAAACTTAACTTAAACTGCTACTTATCTACTCCCACCCACGTATTAGGCTTAGGTCAGGTACACTGGGGTAGGCGTAGTTAGAAGCACCAGTTGAGTACGATTCGTCAATGTATATATGTATGTATCTATTTTATCCATTTTAAAGTATCATATGGCTAAGAAACCATATCAATGCTTTTACAGTATTATTTTATAATTCTGTTTTTACTGTATGCACTTTACTTAACCTTAAGTATTGCAATAATAGCGATTCATTTCTCTTGTATGAGAAAAGAGACTGATCAATAAATAACACCTTTTTATTGAACACGCCCGTCTCTCCTTTTCTCTACAATCTGGTGAAACTAAGTATGCACGTACTGACTGAGTAAAATAAGTTGTCTTTTGTTTTCACACGACTCTAGAGATATACTCTTGATTAGGGGGAGCAAAGTTGTCATGTTCTATGGTTGTCAGAAACTAAATCCCTTCTTGTCTATCCAGGGAGGTTAAACTCCTCCTTGCATATTCGAGAAAGTTTCTAGTGAACTCTGAGCTAGCTGGCACACATAACTTTAAGTCTAATATCGTCAGTAGAAGACCTAGTTAACCACAGTCCTACGTCTATACTATTGAAGATATTATTCCAATGCGCAGAGCCTATTGGGAAAATAGGAACTACACTACATGGCGCCCAACTGTTTGGATAGGCGATAAATCTAACGTCAAGTCAAGTCAAGTCAGAGAATTTATAGAGCGCACTACATACCCAGAGGGTCTCAAGGCGCTTAGAAAGTGGAGGAGGATTACTTGTCAAATATCCACGTTTTAAGTTGCTTTCTGAATGCTAGGTGGTTCTGGGTAAGGCGAAGGTAAGCGGGGAGTGAGTTCCATGTTTTAGCAGCCAGGTAAGAGAAGGATCTGCCTCCCATGGTGGTCTTGTTGATGCGAGGTACCGTGGCGAGGGCTTGGCTGGAAGAGCGTAGTTGGCGGGAGGGGGTGTAGAAGGACAGTCGTGAGTTGAGGCATTCTGGTCCGATGTCGTAGAGTGATTTGTGTGCGTGGGTTAGCAGTCGGAAAGTGATCCTCTTCTCGACGGGTAGCCAATGGAGGTCTTTAAGGTGACCAGAGATGTGTTCGTTGCGTGGGATGTCTAATATGATCCTGGCTGAGGCGTTTTGGATTCGTTGGAGTTTCTTCTGGAGTTTAGCAGTAGTGCCTGCGTAGAGGGTGTTTCCGTAGTCTAGTCGGCTCGTGACCAGAGCATGGGTGACTGTTTTCCTTGTTTCGGTGGGGATCCAGCGAAATGTTTTTCTGAGCATGCGAAGAATGTTGAAGCAGGAAGAGGATACGGCGCTGACTTGTCTGTTCATTGAGAGTGAAGAATCCAGGATGACGCCTAGGTTCCGTGCGTGGTCTGTCGGGATGGGTGCTTTTCCGAGGGCTTCCGGCCACCAGGAGTCGTCCCATGCAGCGGGGGATGTACCTAAGATGAGGACTTCTGTTTTGTCTGAGTTAAGTTTCAGACGGCTTTGTTTCATCCATTCGGCAACTTCTTTCATTCCTTCGTGTAGGTTAGTTTTGGCGGTGTTGGGGTCTTTGGTGAGTGATAGGATCAGTTGGGTGTCATCCGCGTAGGAGATGATGTTGAGGTTGTGTTGGCGTGCGATGGCCGCGAGGGGGCTCATGTATACGTTGAAGAGGGTGGGACTGAGTGAGGATCCTTGTGGTACGCCACAGATGACTTCAGTGGCCTCGGACTTGAATGGTGGAAGGCGGACTCTCTGTGTTCTTCCGGTGAGGAAGGAGGTGATCCAATCAAGTGCTTTTCCTTGTATTCCGATGTTTCTGAGGCGCTGTAGAAGGGTGCTGTGGCAGACTGTGTCGAATGCTGCAGAGAGGTCGAGGAGGATGAGGGCGACTGTATCTCCATTGTCCAGTAGAGTTCGAATGTCGTCTGTTGCTGCGATGAGGGCGGTCTCAGTGCTGTGTTTTGCTCGGAAGCCGGATTGTGAGGAGTCGAGGGATTTGTTGGCTTCGAGGAAGGCGGCGAGCTGGTTGTTGACAGCTTTCTCGATGACTTTGGCCGGGAATGGAAGGAGCGAGATGGGGCGGTAATTTTTGAGTTCGGTGGGGTCCGCTGTGGGTTTTTTCAGAAGGGCGGTGAGTTCAGCGTGTTTCCAGTTTTCCGGGAAGGTGGCGGAGTTGAAGGAGCAGTTGATGACGTCTCGGAGGTGCGGTGCTATGACGGAGTCTGCTTTGTTGAAGATGTGGTGAGGGCATGGGTCTGTGGGGGATCCTGAGTGGATGGAATTCATCAGGCAGGACCGCAAGTCAGCAAGGAAGGGTGGTGGTATCGCTATTATATACCGCAATACCCTGCGAGTTAAAGCTCTCGATCTTAAACATGCGAACTGTGAGGCTTTTGCCTTCACAGTTTTACTTACCACTAATCAATCCTTTACCGGTATACTTTTATACCGCCCCCCTGGTTCTCGCAATGCATTTCTGTCTCAACTCCATCAACTGAGCGAATTGGCCGCGGAACACAAACATTTCACTCTTTTAGGTGATTTTAATTTTTATTTAGAATCCCAGATGGACAAAGATTCGGTCCAGCTCATCACGGACCTTTCTGCGGTAGAACTCGAACAATTGATAACTGCTCCCACACATGAGGCTGGACATACGCTTGACGGTATTTTTACCAATAATCCTCATATTACCGTCAACAAAATACTACCTCTTACATGGTCTGACCACTCTGCTATTTTATTTGATATTAAAACCAGATCAAATACAGATAAAAATACCTCGCACAATGCTTATTTTACCACCAGAGATTGGCGTAACATAGATCATAATTACTTAGATCAGATTCTCACTGATGCCTTTGCGGACACTGACGGGGAAACGGATCCAAACATAGCGGCTACCACATACACTTCTATCCTGGAAAGGACATTTCAAACGCTAGCCCCCCCGAGAATCTCCAAACGCAATAGGAAAACACCATCAGCCCCATGGTTTACAGAACCTCTTAGGCTACAGCGTCAATATTGCCGTAACTTAGAACGTCATTGGCGCAAACACTATAACCCCTTAGACAAATTAACATACAAAGCAGCACTCCTGGACTATAAGCACAAAGTAGCCATGGGGAAAAAGATCTATTATACCACCCAAATAGACCAGGCGAAATGTAGTATGAAAAAATTGTTCGAAGTAGTGAACCATCTTTCAGAACCAGTAAACCCTCCCACTGAAACATCACAAACTCTATGCAACATACTAGCTGATTTCTTTTCAGATAAGGTCACCTCTATATTTAAGGACTTCACCCCCAACTCCATTAATATGACATTCACGAATGCAGAATCTAAACGGAACCCATCTACTTTCACGGACTTTATTCAGGTACATTCAAATTGTATACACAAACTAATTTCCTCAATTAAATCTGGCTCCCCTTTGGACCCTTGTCATCCCTCTATACTTCATACTATTTCAGATACTATCACTCTACCACTGACACACATTTGTAATATCATGTTTTCATCAGGTGTTTATCCAAATATTTGGAAAAACACAATAATCAAACCACTCCTGAAAAAACCATCGCTTGATCCTTCTGAACCTTCCAGCTATCGCCCCATTGCATCATTGCCATTTCCTGCTAAGATCTTTGAATCTGTCATGAATGAACAACTATCTGACTATATTCAAACGAATGACCTTTTAGATGACACCCAGTTCGGTTTTCGACAAGGTCACGGGACAGAAACGGCTCTGATCAAGGCCGCTGACGAAATAAGAACCATAATGGACAACGACGGCCAGGCGGTTTTGATTCTGCTGGACTTATCGGCGGCTTTCGACACGGTCGATCATTCTACTCTGATCGGCCGTGTCGAGGCCATCGGTATTAAACACAAGGCCAAGGATCTCATAGCATCTTTCCTGGCCGACCGTAAACAGGCTGTCAAGCTGGGCTCATTTACTTCTCCGACATTTGCCCTTCCTTGCGGTGTCCCACAGGGCTCCTCGCTGAGTCCGACCCTTTTCAATATTTATGTGTCGGACTTAGCGAGGGTAATAAAAGCGTATAACATCAATTTGACCACTTACGCTGATGATACCCAGCTGGTACTATCTATTCATAAAAACGGTTCCACTATAGCGGCCAACTTTAAAGACGGCATGCGGGCCATCAGCAGTTGGATGGCCTCCAACTGTCTTAAATTGAACTCCTCTAAGACCGAGGTAATGCTGTTCGGTAAGGTCCAGCCGGTCTGGTCTCCCTTATGGTGGCCGGAGGAAATGGGCACTCCACCTGAACCAGTCAGCAGGGTGAGAAACTTGGGAGTCATATTCGATGACAAACTCCAGTTCCACGATCACGTGAATTCTGTAGTCTCATCGTCTTTTAACATCTTGCGAAAAATTAAGAAGCTTTTGCCATACCTTCCTACCACTGCTGGCAAAACTCTTATTTCTACCCTAGTGTTTTCACGTACGGATTACTGCAATGCCCTTTTCCTCAACGCTCAAGAAAAAGTTATATCCAAACAGCAAATGATTCAGAATGCTTCAGCTAGAGTTTTACTTGGTGTCCCAAAATTTATTTCTGTCTCTCAACAACTACCTCAACTACACTGGCTCCCAGTAAGGAGCCGTATTAAATTTAAGTCCTTATGTATTGTATATAAGGCAATAAACAACATGGGACCCAAATTTCTTAGAAATTCTCTTAAGCCTCTACCAACCCCCAGAACGCTTCGTTCCAACACCGCTAATTTGCTCCAACTTCCCAGAACAAGGAAAGTTAATTGGGGAGACAGACGTTTTAACATCGCATCAGCAAGATTATGGAACTCTCTTCCTTTCCAAATAAAATCCAGTTCCACATTGCTTATTTTCAGGAAGCAACTGAAAACGTGGTTGTTTTCTCAATAAACTAATCAGCACCTTAGACATAGATCGCTACACCTGCTCTTAAAAACACGGGTAATGGATCTAGCTCTTAGCGCCGAGACACCCACGGGTAATTGCTGCGCTGTAAAAATCACAAAAATAAATAAATAAATAAATAAATAAATAAATCAGGCGGATTGTGTCCTCAGTGGAGATTGGGTTCCAGTTGTTAAGGGTGTTCACGGGGGGAGGATGTTCAGCAAATGGTAGGGTGGGTTGGTTTCCGGGTTGGTTGTCGAAGCTGTTGTGGATGTCTGCAATCTTGTTGTGGAAGAATGAGGCTAGGGAGTCGCAGAGGGCTTGGGAGGGGGTGATGTCGTTGGAGTTGGCCGAGGGATTGGAAAATTCCTTGACGATGTTGAAAAGTTCCTTGCTGTTGTGGGCGTTGTTGTCAAGTCGATCCTTGAATGCTGTTTTCTTGGCCTTACGGATTAGTTGGTGGTGAGTGCGGGTGGCGTTTTTGAAGGCGTCCTTGGTGCTAGTGGTTGGGTCTTTTTTCCAGGCTTTTTCAAGGGAGCGGCAGAGTTTCTTGGACTTCTTAAGATCATCGTTGAACCATGAGGCTTTTTTGCTGCCAGGTTTGCTTTGATGTTTTTTCAGTGGTGCTAAGGTGTCGGCGGTGTTGGATAACCATAGGGTGAGGTTGGCGGCGGCTTCGTTAGCGTTAGAGGAGTGGGCTGGGTCGTTTAGAAGGAGCGAGGCGGAGATCTGGTCCGTGGTGATTTTGTTCCAGTTTCTTTGCAGAGTTGGTTGGAGGTGGTTGGTGGGTTTCGGCTTGTTGTAGGTGAAGTGAACGCAGCTGTGGTCAGTCCAGAGGAGGTCCGTAGTGTGGCTGAAGGAGACATGATTGCTGGAGGTGAAGATGGGGTCGAGTGTGTGACCTGCGATGTGGGTGGGGGAAGTGACTAGTTGATTAAGTCCGAGGTTGGCGAGGTTGTCTAAGAGGGTGGCGGTGTTGCGGTCGTTGATCTTTTCGAGGTGAAAGTTGAGGTCTCCCAGAAGGATGTAGTCTTTGGAGGGGAGCGCGTGTGGGGTGATGAAGTCCGTGATGTCTTCACTGAATTTTGCGCGGGGTCCTGGTGGTCTGTAGAGGAGGGTGCCTCTGAGTGTGGTCTTGGGGTCGATGTGGATCTGGAAGTGGAGGTGTTCGGAGTTTGCGAGGTTGGCGTCAGAGCTGGTTGAGATGCGGATTGATTTCTTATGGACGATAGCGATTCCTCCTCCTGTGTGGTCGGTGCGGTCCTTGCGTGTGATCTTATAGTCATCAGGGATGGTAATGGTGATGTCTGGGGCGGAGGAAGCGTTCATCCAAGTTTCTGTTAGGAAGGCGACGTCTGGAGAGATGGTGTCTAGTAGATTCCATAGGTCAATGGCGTGTCTGTGGACCGATCGGGTGTTGAGAAGGATGCACTGTAGGTGGTTGGGGTCGAGAGTCTGTGGTGTGATCGTAGCGGAGATGTTGTCGGTGCCGCTGAATTTGCAGGAGTAGCAGGAGAAAGGTCCATGGGTGTGTCCAGGAGCGGCTTGGACGCAGTTGGGGGCGCGACCGGGGTTAAGGGTTAGGAGGGTGGCGGCATCGTAGGTAATGCGGGAGGGCTGGGGAGCGCGAGGGGCAGGGGGTCTGGCGCTGGGCGCGGTCCAGGCGCGGACGGGCGTAGACGGGCTTACCTTTGGCGCACCTTCGGCGCGGATAGGGCGCGGTCGCTGCGCGTGGACGCTGCGCGCGGGAGGAGCTGTCATATATGGATGGTGGAGGGGGAGGGGCGAGGGCGTCTCAGCTGGGAGGCGGGGCGGGCACACGAGGACAACAACAACACTTAAAATGGAGGCGGAGGGGGGAGCACAGCGGAGCGCTACAGTTTAGACCCGCAAAACAGAATGACAATCACCAAAACAATGTAAAACAGTGTAAATCAGGCAAAGAGGCAGGCAGCAGGCAATTGTATTCGGCAGAGGCACAGGCAAAGCAGCGCTACGATACCAGAACCAGCAGGGGACGCTGGGAGCGACCACTCGGCTCGAGGAGAGGAGTGAGTCACAGCGAGCTAAGGGGGAGAAGCGCTTTTTCAGGACAGTGGGAGGGCGTCTCAGCTGGGAGGTGGGGCGGGCACACGAGGACAACAACAACACTTAAAATGGAGGCGGAGGGGGGAGCACAGCGGAGCGCTACAGTTTAGACGCGCAAAACAGAATGACAATCACCAAAACAATGTAAAACAGTGTAAATCAGGCAAAGAGGCAGGCAGCAGGCAATTGTATTCGGCAGAGGCACAGGCAAAGCAGCGCTACGATACCAGAACCAGCAGGGGACGCTGGGAGCGACCACTCGGCTCGAGGAGAGGAGTGAGTCAGACATTAGAGTAACTCAGTCGTGCTTTTTCACACAGACCCCTTTTTCCCATAAAACTCCAAAGACGTCTGGAGTGGGTGAAAGGTTATATCCGCCAAACTTAGTAGGAGGAGACTCCTATGTATGGTTCTTGGTTTATTCAACGTTGAAGGATACAATGTTCCAAAATATTGTGCATCTAATCTTTGTTTCCGTAGAAACTTGATCTGCAAATAAACAAAACAACCTTCCTGTCAGTAAAATGTCAGACAGTGAAGACGGAAGAGAGACAGCTAGAGTAGCAGCTGAACTCCTAGCAGCTGCAAACTGACCCGGGCGCAATACTCATCCCGGTCAACATAAGAAAAACTATAACATTAAAACTTATAGAAAATGGACTGACACCGAGAGGTGGTACAGTCATATTCGTAATTGAGGCACACGAATATCGGCAGACAGAGGTATTTTATTCATGGATAAACTTTCCAGCAGCAAACGCTGTAACAAAGGAGTTCCACTACTACAAAACAGAGGAACCTCCAAATGAATACACTCCTTTCGAGGAAGTGGAGATATCACTCAAATACCAAGAGCACCTGCTCTGGTTTAATGGCGCCCTAAAACATAATAATCACACCACCAGGCTCGGTCCACTAGGTAGACCAGGAGCAACGTGGCCGGTCCTAGCCGGATACACACCACATCCAGACATTGAAGAAATGTCTGCACCAGATCTTTTAGCACAGCTAAAACAACTAATTAAAATACACAGACAATTAGTCCAATATGTAATGAGGACTTCAACAGTCCAACCAGCTATTAAAATTCCACAGCTGACCCATCATCAGGGAAACACAAATAAAATTACACCACAGAACATACAGTCCTGTCTAGGTAAATTACCCACAAAACGGGAACAAATTCCATTCTGGTTAGCACAAAAAATCACTCAAATAGAGGCGGTATTTCCAGATACCACCCCTGTTGAGAAACACAGAATTCTGACTATCTGTCTTCCAATGGGAATCGCACCACATGTGGAGGACTGTGACACTTGGGGTACAGTCTTTGCTTCCATTTACACAAAAACACATGGTGTTCCATCCATGTCAGTAATACCAGATGTGCTAAAACAGATTCAAGATGAATACGGTCCAGAACCGGCTCTAACTCTGGGTATGAAATTACTGAAAGACTTCAAGCAGGTCTCGGCAATATTACTGCCAATATAAAGGGGGAAGCAGCAAATGTGGCGATCCGCCAGAGGTTGAAAGAGACAGACATAGCAGACCAACCATCTGAAATTGCCAGAATCATAGAAAAATCCTATGAAGAACTAGGAAGAGATAGTTTGGGTGGAAAACCAGTGAAACCCCAACTAATTGAAAATCCTGAAAAGGTATTTATTAAAAATAATCTAAACACTCCAAAAAAGAGCTGGGATGGAAATAAACAATCCACTCCCAAAGAAAAAAGATTACAAACCAGAGGAAGGTCTCCTTAACGGAGAGAAAATTCTCCGGACCAAGGACAAAAGCCTCCCCAAAGGGAGCCCTCTGAGAAAAAATACAACCTTAGAAATAGGGATAATGTAAAGAAACCTGATAGATATCAAGATATTGATACACGTCCCTCTCGATCTTTTCAGACTTCCTCGCAGAAATCGGAAAGAAGAGGACGGTCAGAACACAGGGAAGAACACGTCAAGTCCAAAGACAAGGAACCTGCTCATCAAAATAAAAAAATACAATTTCCAAAGAAGAAGGTAGCCAGTATTAAAGTAATCAACCATGCCGAGGATATTGAGGACACAGCTGAAAAACGGAGAATGGGCTCAGACAATGCTAGACAGCGCAGCAGAAGTGATCATAGCTCGCAAGATCCTGATGAATCATCTGGAGACAGTGGACACGAATGAATACATTCAGGTGGAAACTGCAGATACCAGAGTTAGCAAACCTCATAAAATATATGAAATAACATTGCGTATAGAGGGGGATAAGACTAGGAAATAAGGGGTCTATTTTGGGATAATCTCTCCAAGGGCTATGACATCCTTCTAGCTGAAAAAGACTGGCAACCAGAGTTTGTCAGGGAGTGCCCTCATGGCGAAGAAATAATTATGCCTGCCTTCTCAAATCATATTCCAATTCATAAAAAATATACACTTGCAAGAAAGTGGGCAGTAGCCCAAGCTCCTACATTATATAAAAACCATGTGGGATGGGATGAGGACTCTCCTCCTCACAAAATCCAGTTAAAATCACAACCAACAGCACAGAGGCAGTACCCAATTAAGCAAGAAGCTAAAAAACAGGTAAAAGAGATCCTAGATCAACTTGAATACCAGGGGGTGATTGAAACTTGCACCTCACAAATGAACAATCCTTTGTTTCCTGTCTCCAAACCAGATGATTCATATCGTCTTGTTTTGGACTACAGACACTTGAACTCATGTTGCAAAACTTTTGCAGTGCAAAACTCACACAGTGCAGCACTAATGAATAACATAGTGCGCAAAAAATACAAAACAACATTAGACATCTCTAATGGATTCTTTTGTCAAAATATAGCCCCAGAAAGCAGATATTTGACCGCGTTCTCAATAAACGGCTCACAAAAAAATTTCTGTCGTTTACCACAGGGGTTCAAGAACAGCCCAGGATTATTCTCAGCAAGAGTAACAGAGTTACTACAAATATATGATGACGAGGAATTATCTTATGTCGATGACATCTATCTAACAGATGATGACTTGGATACTCACTTGAAAAGAGTGAACACCATAATACTTGGGTTCGCAGCAGAGGGTTACAAATTCAACTTTAAAAAGTCAAGAATTGCCCATCTAACTGTCCTGTTTTTAGGATATGAACTATCAAGTGAAGGCAAAAGCCTGGCTGACAATTTCCTAGAGAAATGCGCTGTAATCCAAGCACCTAGAACACTAAAAAACTTACAATCAATTCTAGGTTTCCTAAATTTCGGAAGAACATACATTATAAATTATGCAGAGAGAGTCAAACCTCTCTATGATCTAATAAAACCAGATTTTAAAAGAATCAACTGGACTCAAAAACACACAGAAATTTTGAGATCTTTACAAACAGACATGTTAGTTAAAACAAAACTACAAACACGTGATAACACACGCAACCTTGTGATTCGAGTCATCCCAGGAAGATGCGGATTCACATACCTGACCTCTAATGAGGGAGAAACGGTACCAATAGCATACAAATCACACTTGTACACAGAAGCTGAAAAAACGTTCAGCATTAAAGAAAATATTGTTCATGCGGTTCAAACGGCAGTAGCAAGAGAAAGAGACCAAGCTAACGGTAGACGTATTACAGTCAGAACAGCAGAATCAGCTTTTGAGGCATTAACAAGCCCATGTAATTTACCGACTACGGCACTGAATCCAGAATGGATACAATGGGAGAATTCTCTTGCTACGGACAAAGTAAAATCCAGAACTGAAAAAATTAAAAAATCTAGAATATGGAATGGAATATCCTCTGCCAATCGACATTCTGCCCTTACGACAGTACGCCTGTGTAATATATACAGACGGACATGCTCAACCCTCAGTTTGGGGAGAACAAGCATACAACGCCACATGCAAGATTGTAAAAGACGTGTGGCGCGGAGGTAAATTGAGACCTCTATTCACGAAAACACACTCAGTGGAAAATAATTCAGAACAACAAACTGAAATAATAGCATTAAAAATGGCGCTAGATAATGCCGATCGCGAATTCCCGACACTAATAGTGTGCGATTCGTATTACTGCGTCAAATCATACAATAACGATTTACAGAAATGGATTCAAAACGGTTACAAAGATGACACAGGTGCCACAATAAAGCAAAAAGCGCTTTGGGAACAAGTAGCTCTTTTACAGAAAGAACTACAAAAACTCACGTGATACATTCACTGAGTCATCAGCGTGATGGCGTTCACGTTGCAGGGAATACATTGGCTGAGACAGCCACAGCGGTAGCAACTAAATCGGCTTCCGTAGCTACAAAAAAGCATACAGTAAAATACATTGACGGTGAAACAGTGCTGGCGGTGAAAACGTCATCAACAGGCGACTGCTCAGCGCTACCGATCAACTATCCACTCAATTATACATACATAATCGATGCAAACTCCGTTCCTTTTGCTCGAATCCCTGGAGTGGGGGATAGAGTAATTCCAAACATGGACAGGAGAGGCTTGTTAATAGCAGACACACATATGGGTGAGGGTCTTAGACACCTTAAGCTTAAAGATTCTCTGGAAGAATTACAATCAATATACTGGTGGCCAGGCATGAGCCTGCATCATCACATGTTTGTAAAAAACTGCCCAGACTGCAACAGAGATCGCAGTGGCGACCGAGACGGTGTATTACCATGGCGTTTTGCTCCAGATTGTATCAACAATAAAAAATAAAACCCAGTATGAATATTGCGTCAAATTAACATGTAAAGACTATTCTCACTTATAAATGTAGACCCCAACTCTCGGCTGACGTCTGAACTGTTATAAAAGATTTGCGAGTCTATAATGGCATATACGCTAGAAGCATGCTACGTCCTGACCAATATCTTTCCTTTAGCTCTCGAGCTTATGGGGGGTGCCTGGCCAGAATGAGCATTGCATTGCGGGACTCTTCTCACTTCCTTCCTGAGGGAAACGGGATGGTGTAAAGAAAAAACCAAGGCATAAAGCAATCTATAACAGCAAAGGTATTAGGTTCAGGAGCTGGGTGGGTCAAACATTCAATAAGTGTCCAACGTAGTCTTAATAACCTGCCAAGAAATTCTCTGAGAGGTCTCAGTCCGTACGAACTATTGTTTGGGACTAGAATGTTAGTCCAGGACCTTGATAGTCAGACTTCAGTGGTTAAAGAAAAATGCTTTGATATCAAAGATCGTTTGGCTATTTTACAGGACTTAAATGCAACAAGAAAAGACCTAAGCAACATAAAGTTGAAACAACTGCCAACAACCACTGAAGAGAAACCACCTGTCCCAGCAAGGCCTATCTGGATTCCAAAGATCGGGGATCTGGTCAGAGAGAAGATCGCGGTAAAGAAGGAATTTGGGCCTTCTTACAGAAAAGCAGTTCCTGTCTTGTCTGTCAACGGGACAAGATCAGTAGTACTACCGCCCCATGCTGGTAAAAAGGAGAACCGAGTTGTATCCATCGACCTGGTTAAACCACAATCATGTGGCCAATAACAAGTAGTAGGCCAAGTGGACTCCCAAGAAGTAGCAGAACACCAAAGTTTGCTACAAATACAGAGGTTCAAACTGAGAGACTAATCACATTTGAAAAATCTACAGTGAATCAACAAGGACTATGCAACAAAGCAATGGAACTTAAACCTCTTGAAACCCAAAACAAAATTTTTCATCAAGAAACACCAATCTACAATGATGTAACAACTGACTATGCTGATGAAACAAAGCAAATTCCTAAAGCAAAAAGAAATCCAGAAGCAATTGGAACAATTGACAGAACAGCATCAATCTACTTCATCAACTTCGATGATTTTTCTGAGGATCCAAGTGAACCAGAAGTACAGCAGACAACAAAAACTTTTAAAGATAAAGCGAAGGAAATCTATCATCAACTAAAAGAAACATATCTGATTTCTCCATGGATTGAAATTTGGGTGGCACTAGGTACATTTGTCCTCATACTTTGGCTCATCATGGTACTATGCTTGGGACACTTCATTGAGGGAAAATATGTTAAAATGGACACAGCAAGTCAGAAATTCAACTTAGTCCTGAAACCACACAAGTCTTCACACATCGAGAAAAGAGAACTTTCTTCAGTAAACTTCACAGCCAATCCTTTACCCGGTGGGGTAGCATGGGACAATACTGATTACGAAATATATGGCCCGGTTGAGCTCCTGAAGTATCCACACCAATTTAAGATTTCATTGAGTGACTTTGTAAAACCAAGCACATTTGCTGATGATTGGGACTTTGAAAGAATTAATGATATGATGTCAGATTTAATGATGTCAGCTAAATTTACAGAACATGATTATTTGCAAGGTTCGTCTAATTATGATCAGATGTTTTGTTACAACCACTATGGTAACCATTATCTGTATAAATCTGCTCAACCTAGAAATGTTTTGAATTATAACCAATGGGAACATTGTGCAACTCCACCAAAAGGCAGTTCAAAAACATTTTATGATAAATATTCATACTTTTCAGGGTTTAACACAAGTAATGCAGAAACATTCTATTTCAAATTGTTAAATAAGATAGGAGTGAAAACCATGCTTACAAACACAAAATTGATATATTCAGACTCATTTTTTGAAAAAATGAATACATTTGGTTTTGATTTCTGGAACAATAACATTGATACGAAAATGATCTGGGGCACAAAAGATTGGCAAGTGCAAGGTATAGAATCTTTATTTAGAGCCTGCATGATCCCAGAACAAATTATATTTTTGAATGACACTATTCAACAGACTACCTGTCTTGGCCTAGCCAAAATCAAGGACTTAAACAAACCGTCTATTCCAAAGCCAACAACGGACAGTAATAGCACTACGGATGTTGAGATAGACGTAACCCATATTTTAAACCAAAACAGAACACATCCTGATTGGAAACAATGCTTGATCTGGCCTACAGACACAAATAACTGTCAAGACAGATTCCTGAACAAAATACAGGGGTTCAAATTGACCAGGCCAGACCCTAGATACTCCCAGAGACAACATCCAGGGATTATAACTACTTACAGTGTGGGAAAACTCTGCCTTGAATGGCTACATACATCCACACTGGCAGAAATTAAGCAACACTTAACTTTACTTAAAGAAGGTGCTGACTTGCGTGATTTCATTATGGGACCACGCAAACAGCGTCAAAAACGTTTCATAGCGGCCTCTATATATGCAGCTTATAACGAAGCTTGGAAAGAAACTCAAATTGAAACAGCAGAAAAAATACGGGAAATTGACCGTGTTAATTTGGAAAAATCACTTTCTGTTGTGGACAATGGGTTAATGTCTCTGTCTTAAAGAATATATTCACTGGACAGTATTGTGTCTTCGGCAATCAATATAATAGAGCAGACTTACTGATGTTACAACACAGTCTGTCTCAATTACGTTCTATTGTACAGCTTGGCTGGACGTTACAAAATCTGCGTTCAGGCTATGTGCCTTGGCGTTTAATCAACACAACGGCACTATTTAATATCTTTAACCTTACTGATAAACAAATCAGTTTGGCACAAAAGGGTGCTGATTATACAATTCTGAGCATTGAAAAACTTGAGAGATTACCATTGACGATGTCAGATCGACCTGTCATTGAATGGATAATACATGGGATAATAAATATTCCGATAACGACTTTCCAGTTTCAATACTGCCAAAAATATATACAGGCAAGCCAGTATGAAAGGTTGGGTAAAGGATACATTAAGTCAACATGGAACTTGCCCTATACACACACATGTGTCAGTAATAAAGGTCAGAGTGTATTTCTTAGTGGCAATAATTGTGCGAGATCACTAAGTGGTAAACTTCTGTGGCAGGGTATAAGTTTGCATGGGGCCTGTGAAGGGACTTCAAATAACCTTTCATGTCACCAACTAGGCGCACCTGCGACACAAATAGAACCATTCTTTAGGAGGCTCTCGAAAGGGAGTTACATTCTAATTGTGGATCACAGATGTTGTGGCTTAATGCCAGGAAAACCTTATCTCATAAGCGTGACTACCAGGGTCATGTGCTGTGAAAGAGTATTGTTCCCGAATGATGCTCCAGACAGGGAGGCAAGGTTATGGCCCAGTTTGAAAATCTCTTCTATTCGAATTGATACTTTAAGCAGAATGAAGACTGTGCTCCTACAGACGCCAACCCAGTTGACGTCATCAAAAGAAACGTATGATCTCCAAGTTGCAAGGACAACGGCAGAGATTCATTCACTGTTATCAACAAATTGCCCCCTACACTTCGCAGAAATGCTAAACGAAATTCTAAACATTTCTGATACAAGTGGTATCGCGAGTGTATTTAAGACAGTTTTTTCAGGAGCTTTAACCCCATTCAAAGCGATCCTGGGTATTTTTCCAAACTTCGTCCATTCCATCTTTGGCGGACTTCCACTCCTGTTGGGACTAGTAGCAGGCATCCTATTTTTGCTACTGTTGCTTCGCTATGACAAGCCATGTCACAGACAAGACTCCAGCAACAATGGAAGAAACGATCCTAGCTATCCGCTACCGGGACCGCATAACTAAAGTCCTTGGGTTAGCCCGGCTACGAGATCTGAATATGACTTGGTTTCTTTCATTCAGACCCTTGTGGCAGAATTGTGTTATGCCTGTACTAAGGTGCATGCTGTGCGGCGAAGAATGCGTGTTGGATACCTGTCTCACACTACAATCAGAAGTGCCATTGGATGCAGAGACTTTGTTGAGTCCAGTTAAGGCTCATGCATTGTGCTGTCCCCAGCGGCTACCCATCCTGATGACGGCATTCGTGTAGACTTCACCACTACGATTGAAGGGTAGTGAAGTACTAGATGAAAGCAGCATCGATCAGGTACGACCCTCTGTCAGCAATGCTGATCAAACCATCACTGAAAGCAATCATGCGCATAACTGCATGGTAGCGACGTTTTCCAACCTAGTCGAACTTTCACCAGAAGCTGTAGACTGTTTTTTCGAACATCTAAATGATATGATGTTTTCACCAGAACAGAGAGAATGACTTTAAGCAACTTGCACGCAGCTTTCCCTGAACACTGAATTTGGCCTTCAACTTTGAAAACAAAGCCACCAAGAATTTTTTCCAGTTTTGCTCATGAAAACAAGAGTTTTTTCTCCAAAACCAAAATATTTACCTTTCGGCACTTATCTTCTGCTTAAAGTAAAACTATTCTTAGAGAACAGAACTTCTATTTTAGGGTACTCTAGAAAAGTTACCTCGACCTCTAGGTTGTTTACATATAGAATTTAATATTTTATGTGATGAAGTGGTCTCGCATTTTTCTTCTGTATTAAGAGCCATTTCATGTGTTATTTTCGCAATATCATTCATGCTTATATGAAATATGCATCCTCTTTTGAATGATTACTCTGCTTCAATGCATACAGTACCTATACTCATTTTTCGTGTATCACACAAACCATTTTTTTAATGCAAATTAATGTATTTTGGGGTGGTTTAATATACACAACTGTTAGTTATGTTTTACTATGCTTAGGTTAGTAAATATGGACATAGATTCCGTGGAGTGGCTGTAATGTGTTTACTATGGGAACTGTATCGATAATCCTATTTCTGACCCTTGTCCGGTTAATAAATCACTAGTAGCCATACAACGGCACAGAAACCCGTTTTCTGATTAGGTCATAGCGCATGCTATCACATTAGGCAAGCACTATCCCTTCAGGCCCCCCTAGAAAGCATACCGAGTTCTCAAAACAAATCAAACCTCCAGCCGACCTGGGAAATCCCCGCAGCTATTGTTTTGATTTAGCCAAGAACTCCAGTAAAGAATGTAAGAACGACCAGTTCTTATGACATCCTTATTGACGTATTTATGTCCATCCTTACGTCAACCTCGACACCTTTCAGGTATAAATAATACCGACATTGCCCTAAGCAAGCACACGGTGGTGACGAGCTTGGAGCAGCGCGACTTGCCGAGGAGCCCAGCTGATGAAGAAAGCCCACGGACGCTGCCCCTCCCTTTTTGACGCGCTGAGAGAGACGCTGCCTTTTCTCTTGCCGAGAAATCCAGCTCCGGCGTTTCCAGCCACCCTCGCAGGCAGCTGGGATATCAAGTCCTGAGATAGAGATACCAGCCCTCCAGCCTTCTAAATCCCAGGTACGGAACTGACTAACCCCTTACAGAGAATTCTTGAGTCAGATCCTTGGCAAACCAAACTTAACTCAAACTGCTACTTATCTACTCCCACCCACGTATTAGGCTTAGGTCAGGTACACTGGGGTAGGCGTAGTTAGAAGCACCAGTTGAGTACGATTAGTCAATGTATATATGTATGTATCTATTTTATCCATTTTAAAGTATCATATGGCTAAGAAACCATATCAATGCTTTTACAGTATTATTTTATAATTCTGCTTTTACTGTATGCACTTTACTTAACCTTAAGTATTGCAATAATAGCTATTCATTTCTCTTGTATGAGAAAAGAGACTGATCAATAAATAACACCTTTTTATTGAACACGCCCGTCTCTCCTTTTCTCTACAATCTGGTGAAACTAAGTATGCACGTACTGACTGAGTAAAATAAGTTGTCTTTTGTTTTCACACGACTCTAGAGATATACTCTTGATTAGGGGGAGCAAAGTTGTCATGTTCTATGGTTGTCAGAAACTAAATCCCTTCTTGTCTATCCAGGGAGGTTAAACTCCTCCTTGCCTATTCGAGAAAGTTTCTAGTGAACTCTGAGCTAGCTGGCACACATAACTTTAAGTCTAATATCGTCAGTAGAAGACCTAGTTAACCACAGTCCTACGTCTATACTATTGAAGATATTATTCCAATGCGCAGAGCCTATTGGGAAAATAGGAACTACACTACAAAGCAAAGGAACCCTGTGATGCGTCCTCCAAACAGACTGAAGCCTTTATATAGCAAAAGAACATGAAAAAGAAATGCCATAAAACATCACACTATAGGAAATACAAAGGACAGAGAAAACCAGAAATTACTCAAGTAAGAAAAAGCCGTGATGTTAAAGGGAAAGAAAAAGGGACAAAAACCTGAACCAGAGTAGCTGCAATCCCACAGGCAGGTGATTGCCATTTTGGAGCTGGAGGAGTAGCAGCTAGAAGCCTAGGAGCAAGAGGGAAGGCATCCCCAGGAGAGTAGAAGTGGGAAAACAAGGAACCAAGCAAGGTACTGCAGTTGTCAGATGCACCGGTGGCAGAGGCACTGCGGTTACAGCAGTATACCTCCCTCCTGTGGACAAAGGGTTGTCAGGAAAGGACAGAAAAAAACTGACGAACCAAGCAAGGGGTTTGGACTGAAGTGGCAGGAACCCAAGAACAGTCACTAGCAGGATAGCCCTTCAAGTGAACAAAGAACTGCTAGCGGCCCCTGAAAATCCAGGAATCACAGATCTCACTAAATTCGTACTCTGGTTCCCCATCTACCATAACAGGATGGGGAGGAGAACTCAGACGAAAAGGATCAGGCATAAAAATACATCATCTGGAAGGCATGAAAAGAGGGGTGACACTTCTAAGAGTTAGGAAGACAAAGCCCAAAGGCAATGAGATTAATTTGTATGGCTATTACAGAGGGACCCAAAAATTTAGCATGAAACTGCAATTTTTGAGTGGGTACGAACTTGGAAGACTGCCAATCCTTTTCTCCCACTTTAAAGTTTGAGACTGGTCTTCTTAATTTATCAGTTCTAGCCTTCATTACAGTTTTAGACTATTCCAGAAAATCACTTTTCTTTCAGAGTCAACTCTCTAGGAAATCAGCAGGAACAGTTACAAGAGGAGTGGACAATGGAGAAGATGGAAAGGAACAATGATGAAAACTCTGTATACAATAGAATAGAGAAACTTTGCGCTGTTTTGTTGCCTGGTACGGATAGCTAGGTGGTGCCCAATTTGTTCACTTAGTTCATATGCTTTCTCTTTGGCTATTGTGGCGTTGCAGATTGTTTTTTCTGCAAATAGTTCCGTTATTCTGTTTTTGGCAATAGCCACTTTTTGTAAGGCGGTTTCTGGATTTAGACCCTGCTCGATTGTTCTAATGAGTCCTTGACCGCTTCTACTAATTTCCCCTGTAGTTCTGTTAACTTTCGTTTTGCCTATTGATTATTTCTGATAGAGAATCGAAGTGTTTCCCCCCTGATTCTAGCTTTGAGTGTATCCCAGACCACTTCTAATGGTGCGCTACCCAGATTATCTTCCAGAAATTCTGGGATCCATTTCTCCATGAGTAAACAGTATTTTTCATTTAATAGTAGAGCCCTTTCAAATGTCCAACTATTTTGTTCTTGTTGGATTTTGCCAACATCAATATTTAGAATTAGTGGGTTGTGGTCTGATAGGACCTTGGGTAGTTTATCTATGTGACACTTAGTTAGAATGACATGGGAGACCAATATGTAATCTAGTCTGGAAAATGACGAATGGGGGTAGGAAAAGAACGTATACCCAGATCTTTGGTGGTGGTTGTATTGCCAGCAGTCAGTTAACCCCTGTATGTTACATAGCTCTTGGAACGCTCTAAAAACCTTGGGTTTCCTGCCCTGATATTTGCTGTTGGGTCCGAAGGATCCATCTGCAGGTAAATTTAGGTTAAAATCCCCACACATTACAATTGGCTGCGGCCAATGTGTTAATTCGTTGGTGATAAACTCTAGCAGGTCTGGATCATCTGTGACTCCTCCGTGAATGGAGCAGATGGTTAGTCTCTTTCCAAGACTGTAGTTACATTCCGTTATCGCCCATCTCCCAAATTTATCTGCCGCGGATCGAGTAAATTGGAGCCCTCTATGTGTTGCCAAGATAGCTACCCCACAAGTCTTAGTTGCTTGTGTTGTGGCGATGATCAGTTTGTAGCCTAGTGTTTGTAGTAGATGATGTTGCGAACCTTCCACATGAGTCTCTTGGAGACAAATAATGCTAGCCCCGGTCGACCTCAGACTTATTGCAACTTTTTGTCTTTTTCGTAGGTCATTTATTCCACAAATATTAATGGATAGTATTTTTAAATTGGCCATGTATGTTTCTTTGTTTTTTCCTTCCTTTTGCGCTGTGTATGCATAACTATTACTATGAAGTTACTCCTATTTGTAATTTGCTCTATTTTATTTCCTATGTGCCAGAATATCCACCCTCCCCCCCTCCCCCCCCCTCCTCCTCTCCTTCTCCTCCCCGCCCTCCACTGTCTCCCCTGGAGCCCCCCTACCCCCCTGCCCCCCCCACCAATCGAGGCGTCCTGGGTCATCGGGCACCCAGGTGTGGGCGTCAGAGCGGGCCGTACACCTCAGCTCGCTCGACGTCCTGACCATATGTACATATGAGTGAGGTGAACAGGGTGAATATAAACATATTTTACGCTGTAAGACATTACAATTTCCCCGTCCACCTCCCTGCCCCTCTTTCAGCATGAGTCCCTTAGTCCCTTGAATGTTTAGCAATAGAGTCCATTTTGATTTGGTCTACTACTCGCTCCGTTACGTTTGGTGTATGTTACTGTTTACTCAGGTTTTGTGTCTTTGGCTCGGATATTTCTTTTAAGTAAGCTTCCGCTTGAATTTCGCTTGTAAAGTTTTTGGTAGAACCTTTGTAAATTATTTTTAACCTGGCTGGATTTTGTAAAAACACTGTAGCTCCCACTTGCTCGAATGGAGTAAAGAGTTGCCGCATTCTCCACCGACGTTCCACCGTAGCATGTGCGAGGTCTGGACGGACAAAAAAGGTAAATCCTTTGTATCCTCTTTTGTTTGTTGGCCTGGCTATGTCATAAATAGCTTCACGGAGAAGGAAGTTCCCAAAATAGACGATCATAGCCCTTGGGTATTGGTTTGTCTGCTGAGTGTGCTGGGGAGGTACTAAGGGGAAGCGATGAGCGCATTGAATTTCTCCATCAATTTCCCATGAGCGAAGTTCTGGGATGGCAGATTTCAGGAGGTTGGATATGAAACCTTTTGGGTCGTTGCCCTCTGCACCTTTGGGGATTCCGAGAAAGCGCAGATTGTTTCTTCTGCCGCGATTTTCTAGGTCTTCAACTTTGAGCATAAGATCCTTTATGATACCAGTCTGTTCTTTTCCCTGGGTTTGAAGAGTGGAGATATCGGTCTCAAGATTTTCCGTGCGTGTTTCAATCGACACCATTTTGTCTGCGATCTCTGAGCAAGTGTTGTCCACTTTTTGGATAGCACCTTGCAATTTTTGTATGGCTGCATGGTTCCTCTGGCTGTCCGTTTTCACGTCTGTGTGGAAACTCCTAATGGAATTGAGAACTTTGCTCAATGATGGTTCTGACGGCTTTCCCGGACTACCACTAACTCCGAGTCGGTTTTTGGCTCCTCCCTTGATAGTCCCTTTGGTGTGTTGGTTACCTTCTGTTTCTCCTGTTGATTTTGGGGTTGAATTGTTCTTTTTATATTTAGTTCTTTCTTTGACTCGCTCCGAATTGCTCCCTGGATCGGTGATTTCATCATAGGTTGGCTTGTGCGGTCTTTTTTGTCTTGACCTTTTTTTTCCCTCTCTTTTTTTTGGAGTTGTTCCTTGACCACATTTATTTACTTCCATTGTGCCTGTGTGGTCAGACACCTCCAAGGTTATAACATCTGGTATTTGATTGTCACTATTATCGCTTATCTCACTTGACTCGCTGGTGACCGATACTCCTGTTTCATAAATGTCTGAATCTGTTTCTGTTTCCTCGGAGGAATCTTCGTTCTCTGATCGTGGCGTTCTCCCCGTGGTGTGTAGTTGTGCCATGGAGGAGAGATGATTACGGTCCTTGTCCAGGTCCTGAGTATCCTTTGCGCGCAGGCTTTAGGTGTATTTTGTTAGATTGTGATTCTATCTGTGTTGGCATTGTCTTGAGCCTGATCTGAACTTGCTGTTATCCCAGTGAATGGTTGCTTATTGCCCGCATCAGAGCCTGTGCCTGTGCTCACACTCGTGTTGGTCACATATGTGAGGCCGTCTTGCTTTATATGGTCGTCTGTAGTTATCAGTTGTTGCTTCCTGTGCTTATCTGAGTCTGAGTCTGAGTCGTTCACCCCTTCCTTAGGGAGCGGGCAAAAAATGTTAGAAAACTTTGGCTGGGCGTTTGTAGATTGTCCAGTGATTTTGTCCGCTGCCTTCAGATTTTTGATGGTTTGTAACTTTTTAGCTTTGTTGGCCAATAACTCCACTTTGTCATTATAGATGTCACTGATAACATTGTGCTTCACTTGATCACTTTCCTTCTCTTTCCTTTTCATTTCCCCTTTATCTTTCTCTATTTCGACTTTTTCGTCAGTGTTTTTATTTTATTCTTGTGTCTCTCCTTATCAGTGTTATTTACTTTGCTTTCTTTAGCCTTGGACCCTCTGGTTTCTGGCCTTCTCTGCATGTTTTTTGTTTCCTGTAAGATATGACCGATTTGTTGATTTGAGGTACTGCCATTATCCTGCAATTCTGATATGTCTTTGGTTGCAGGTGTCTCTCCTTGGGCCTTCTGGGATTCTAAGGTTTCTGGAATTTCTTGTGTTTCTTCCGGGATGGTTTTGGGATCCATTATTTGCACCCCGGGTGGCTCCCCCGGTATCTGCGCTGGTGTCTTGGCTGGTTTTAGGTTACTGCTAGTTGCTGTGAGTGTTGTTATTGTATATTGGTCAGGTATGGTCAGCTCCGCATTCTCACTTGCCCTTATAGTGGTTCTAGCTGTTGTCCGGTCTCTTTTGCAAGTTCTTATCCCTGCTTTGGCCGCTTCCTTGACCTTCCACAGGTAGTTGTTAGAGCATTTTTTTTTTTAGAGCTTTCGGGGCTTTTTCTGTTACTTAAGTGGTTAGCCAAGCAAATCTTAAATACGTAAATGTTCCGAGCAATATTGATGTTGAACCCATAATTCTGCAGACCCCTCCAGCTTCACAGTGCTATATCGCGGCTACCAGCTTCTGGTAGTCCTTAGCACAAAGTAGTTGTTGCTCTTGTACTTCCTCTGCTATTACTCTTGTTGTAGGCCAGCGCTAGTGTTTGCAATTTAAGCGCTCAGGTTTCATTTCCATATTCACTGTTACTGCGTTGTTCGTCTCGTTGTTTGTTTTGTTTCCCCCCACAACCGCTCTCTGTTAAGTTTTTTTTTATCCACTCACCGCTGCATTTTTTTCCCCCTTCCGCCCGCTTTTTCAGCCTTTTGTTTTTTTGTTTTTTGTCCTTCTCCTCCCCCGCTTGCTACCTTCTTATCTGCCTTCTTTTTTTTTTTTAAACCACAGTCTCTCTTGATTACCCGGGCTGCGTCACTATCGCGCTATCGCGCACGACTTAACTCCCCCTCCTGGATGGCTGGCGCTTGTTCAGTGAATCTTTAAAGTGAGAAACACCCGGTGTGCTCCGATGACGGGTTTGCAAACTTTGACGAGGATGACGGGGGTGCCGAGGGCCGGTGGAGATGACTAAGCATAGCAAACACAGCAAACACGCACGGTGTCAGCGTGAGCGGCAGAGCAACCGAGGCGGAGAATAATGCCGGCAAACTGGCGGTGATGACGGCCGTGATGCGACGCAGGTCGGTGAGAAGCGACGGGAGCAGGGGCAGAGCGGGGTCAGAGCGGGGGACAACTGTGATAGCTGCAGAGGATACAGGCGCAGGAGAGCGGGATAGCAGTAAAGCAGTAAAGCGATCTGGAGGGTGATCTGTCAAGGTGAGGGAGTGATGGCCAAAGAGTCGGACAAATAACCTCTTTCGTGGTCCAATTCAGCCTGGGGTGTACTGGGGTGCACTGCTTGCTGACTACTTACAGTTGTTTTCCTGATGCTCGGATCTCTCGATTTGCTCAGAGCACACGCTACGGGATAATTGTACACTGCAGTGATCAGCCCTCCGTGACGGACTTGTCAGCTTGAAGATTTGTAGACTTGTCAATTTGAGAGCTCCATAGTTTTCTCCGTAGCTCGCACAAGTAGCTAGCGTAGATACCAGTGTAGACGATTTAAAGGTATAGTCGGCGTGTCTAGCAATGAAACTTGCAGCGAGGCTTACTCCTTCGGTTTTCTCAGCTTCCCCACAGATTGTCGGGCTCTTCAGAAGCCGAATCAGAATAACTCTCTCAGACATGATCCAGAAGAGATTAGATCAGAATTTCAGACTTACTATCAAAATCTGTATAAAGAAACCAAGAAGGATGAAGAACTAATTAGGGAATATCTAGATCAGGCTACAATGGTCCAACTGCCTCAGATAGATCAAGAGAATTTAGCTACAGAACTCCAGTGGATCGAAATTCTATTATCCCTGAATAGCCTGTCCCCGGGGAAAGCTGCAGGTATGGATGGTATACCTGTGGAATTTTACGTCAAGTTCCATAAACTGCTTAAAGGCATACTAACGGATTTGATAATTCGAGTATTTCTAGGGGGTAAGCCACCAAATTCATGGGCGCGGGCCAAAATCGTCGTTTTCCCAAAGAAAAACAAGGACCTAACCGAGCTCGGATCCTATCGCCCAATTACATTAATTAATTCCGATTCGAAAATTTACTCTAAATTATTAGCTACCCGACTATCACCGATCATTCATAAGATAATCTCAGCTCGACAACATGGATTCGTGCCTGGTAGATCCACGACCGATCACGTACAAAGGGTAATCACACTCTTTGACATGGCAGAAGTAGCAGGAGACCCTATGGCGCTCATACTTTTAGACGCCGAAAAGGCATTCGATCGGGTCTCCTGGCAATATCTTTGGACCGCTATGTCAAAGAGTGGGATCGGCGATCCATTTATAACTGCCATCCGTAGTCTATACCACAACCCAGAAGCCGTGGTCATGATTAACGGCGGAATGTCAGGCAAGATCGAGGTGACCAGAGGGACCAGACAGGGCTGCCCGTGTTCTCCCCTACTGTTTGCGATATTTATCGACCCCTTTATCCGCACACTGGAGAACAATCAGAGAATACTGCCTATCGAAACTCTGAATGGAAACACCAAAACTTTGGCATACGCCGATGACATAGCGATCACCACGAGTAATCCCATTGTAGCTACCAAAATGATGGAAGAAGAAGCTAAGCGCTTTGGAGAAATATCTGGGTACAAATTAAATCAAGGAAAAACCCAGATAATCATCAATAAAAACACTAATTAAAGAGATGAAAGAATAGTTGGAAATGCCGTATATCTGGGCGTTAACATCACTTCCAACCTAGACCAATTAGTAAAAATTAATATGGATCCACTTTTGAAGCAAACAAAGAAAAATTTAAGTAAACTACATAATTTACACCTTACCCTAATTGGTAGATGTAACGTCATCAAAATGATTTATTTACCGAAATTTCTATACCTCTTCAGAACCATCTGCCTAAATTTTGAACAGCAAATCTATAGAGAAATAGAGAGCATTTTTTCTGGATTTATATGGGGATATGAAAGATCACGCAGAGCCTACAAGTTTATATCGCTTCCAAGAGACAGAGGAGGCCTCTCTGTCCCTAATCTCAAGATTTATTGGTGGGCTACATTATTGAAGTATTGTAAAACCTTAATGACCCCAAACAGACAACCGGTACAAGTAGGAGGGGTCCCGACTCCCCAAGAACTCATCCTAGGCTCGGATACAGGAGAACAACTGTGGCGATTAATTTATGACAACCACTTTAAAAAAGTTCGATTTAAAACACTCGCAGGCATTTACATTGCATGGAAAAATATACGCAAACTTCTTGGCATCGGACGGTATTCCCACTACACAAGCCTCTGCCAAAACAGCAATCTACCAGAAATATTTTCTGACTTGTGTATGCAAAGATGGGCTAACCTAGGGATTACCAAATGTGGTGCTTTTTTTTCATCAACTGGTTTTAAATCATTCGAAGAATTAAAGTGCGAGTTTGGGCTAGGACATAGAGATTTTTTTAAGTACCTTCAAATTAGAGATTTTTTAATGAAAAAGGGGGGTGGAAATGCAGAGTTTCATAAAATTCAGGCAATCTAGGTAGTTACCCGAAACACCATAGTCAAAATAGGGGAAATTTATAACAATCTAATCTCTTCATTACTGGACGATTTGGATAAACACTTCCTCAAATGGCAAAATAAATTACACATAAACGAAGGCTCAGTCCAACAGGCATATCAGCTCTCGCAAACGATACTAATTTCACCCAAACTACAAGCACAATTTTATAAAACTTTTTTTCATCTATATTACACACCACGTAAAATAGCTAAATGGGGCACCGGTAAAGGTACTCAATGTCCAAGATGTGCATTACACGAAGCTGATATAATACATATATTTGCCACATGCGATTCCCTAAGAATATTTAGACATGAAATCTCTAATTTTCTGTCTGTAATATGTAACACAAGAATAGAAATCTCAACAGCCGAAATATTACTCGGCATTGATGGAAACATCAGACCAGAAGGAATACAGGGATTGATCTTTATCTCTATGGCCGTTTTTAAGATATGTCTGGCATCCAGCTGGCTGGATCCGAATCCCCCAACTTTTCATCAGTGGCGGTCAAGATTTTTAGATACTTTTAGCTTAGAAATAGCAATATATAGGAGGAAGGGGGTTAGAAGGAAAAAAAAGGGCCTCGAAATATGGGATCCCCTGATACAGTGGATGGAACATACAGAATTCTAAAGTGTAAAGTATAAGATCTAATAACTGAAACCAATATGACTTGAAAACAAGTTAATCCTGCGCTGATTTTTTGATTATGCTGTAATGAAATGTATTCCGCTTTTCTTTCATTTTCTTTTCTTCTCTTTTTCATTTATTTATTTATATGTATTTTTTATTTTTATTTTTTTCCAAATTACCTATGAAAATTGGCCGGAGGGGGGGGTGGGTAAGTGGGTGGGTTAATCTGAAGGGTGGGTTCTGTTAAAAAACTGTGCAATAAAGATTTGTTTAAAAAAAAAAAAAGAATAGAGAAACTTTGGTAGCAGAGTAAACTGCAGAGTGAACTGCCAACGGTAAGAATTCTGCCCAGTTGTTTAGAGTAGCATTGCAGAAACAGCTCAGGTACTATTCAAGACCCTGGTTGACACTCTTAATCTGTCCATTAGATTGTGGATGGTAACCTGAGCACAGAGCTTGATGGATATCGTAGAGTAAATTGAGCCACAGAATTTAGAAATGTACTGAAAGCTCATTTCTGAGGTTATAATATCGGGACTCCCATGAAGTCGGATCATAACAATCATAAACGTCTTTGCCATCATACTGGCTGATGGAGAACTCCGGAACAAATACAAATGAGCTGTTTTTGAAAGGAGGTGTGACCATGAGCATTCAATTTCCTGCTGAATGGGGTAAGCCCACAATAACGTTGATGGAAATCGTGCCTTTGATGAGGTGGGACAGGCAAACACTGGAGAAAGCCAAAAGGCTTATCATGCACTGCCTTGAATTGTGCACCATTAGGACTATAGGCCACCAGAAGGAACATAGGACCCATTTTATGGTTGACTTAACCCCATGATGACCTGCTACTGCAGTGCTGTGAAACACTGCCAGATCTTGCCTTGAAGAACCTTAGTACAGATGACCAACGCCTGCTGCAATAAAATATAGCTTTTGGCAGTAGGCAGAGGGTACTTGACTCTGCAGAGCATCAAGATCTTCCTGAGAGATCTCAGCATGCGCACCTCTCACACGCTGTAAATGTACCTTGCCAGACAGACAACTTTGTCAGAAAGAAAAAAGACAGGAGTCTCAGAATCCTCAACAAAAATGTCCAAGCTAGACAATGCATTGGCAGGAACGTTCCTTATGCAAGGCATGTGAGTAATATAGAAATAATTTTGAGAAAAGAAATAGGCCTAGCAAGTTTGTCTGCTTTTTTTACAAAAACTGGATGTTTCAATAGTCTGTGCAAACCTCAAAGGTTCTACTGCACCCATTAACAGATACTCACACTCCATACAAGCATGCTTGAGGACCAAAACTTGCATTCCGGTATTGAATACCATTGCTCACATCAATTCTGCCATGGGAGAGACAAACAATTGTATGCCCCAGTATGTCTTTCCCATGGAGCTGAAGTAGCATAGCCGATACAGCACCATTTGAAATATCAGTAATCACAATAAACTATCTGGGCTTTAAGAGTTTAAGAAAAACCTTTAATTAGGTTACCCTTATTCAAAGTGGCATATATATTGCTACTCATGCCAGCAAAGTTCTTTACGAACGGTCTATAAAAGTTAGGTAGTCCTAAGAATCTCTAGATCACCATGATGGACTTAGGAGTCACCCAGCCCAAGATGGCAAAGATCCATAGGTAATCTACTCTAAGAGAGGAGAAACCCCAAATACTCTATTTCTGTTCTTTCAAACTCGCACTTCTCTGCTTTACGGGATAGATGTTTTTTCCTGACACATAGAAGAACGGAACGAACAGGGACTGAAAAGAAAGCAGAAAAGATTAGGATATCGTCCAGGTACACCTCAAGAAACTGATTCAGAGAAGTTGCTAATAATGAATCTATGGTAATCTGATGGAGCATTGATAAAGCCAAAGAGCATCACCCAATTTTCATAGTGGCCAAGCGGTGTCCAAAAAGTAATCTTCTACTCATTGTCTATCTTTATCTGGAGCAGATGGTAAGCTCCACAGAGGTCTAACTTTATGACTTTGTTGAGTAGAAGTGGGTAGCAATCCCTAATTGTGACCTTATTCGCAGTAATTGATACAAGATCTTAGTTCTTTGAACCTCTTTGGGATGAAGAACTGAGGCACTCCAGGGACAGATGTTGACCAGGCAATTAGGCCACTCGAAGGTTTTAATCCAAATACTTCCTCAGACCTGCTTTTCGTGCTGAGAAAGAGAGTATATTCTACAATAGGCAATATCATTAGGAAATTATGGCCCTGGGTACTGTCAGGATCGCACAATCCAAATCCCTTTGTGAAGGGAGTGACACAGAAGTAGGCCTCTGAAAGACGTAAAAAAAAACTCTTAATAATCCATAGGAATGGACAAGGCCTGGGCTATAGTGTAATGAAACTGATCCTCAGAAAGGTCTTTTACCACTTGAGCCCAATTCAAATACCAATTGTCTCTACAAAACTGGAAGGAAAGAGAGAAGACCCTGGTCTCCCAAATGATGTACGGCTTCTGTTGTTCCAATAGGGGTATCCTAATCAAAATGGCATAATTTGGAGACATGATTAGATCAAAGGTCACCATCTCTTTATCATAAACAAAAGACACTAAGGGACTGATTTAGAGTATGGCGGAAAGTTACTCCATCGCAAAAACATCAGAGTATAGTTGAGGAAGATCCGCTCGCCTCATTATAATTGGGCAGACCTTCAGTATGTCAGCAGAGGACTCTACTCTCTACCACTAACATATACCTCTGATGGCTTGATGGACTAAGGGCCATCCGAGGTTTGGATTTTTGACAGCCCGCCTGATTTAAAGTGGGCAGTCAAATGGCCAGTTTTCACTCTCCATAAGTAAGTTGTAAGCGGCAACGAAAACTTGTAACTGACCCCAATGCCATGCAGAAATCTCCTATGGCAAGATGGGTCAGTGCTTTTTTTATTTTCAAAAACAAACTGCCTGGTTCAGATTTTGTTTTAAAAAATAAAATATAATTGAATGTTTGCTGTATGACTCTGTCATGTTGACATAGACATCTGTCAAACTTTCAATGCATTGACAGGAACCGCTGTTGAGGCACTGGATATTTCTAAATCCAACAGGCTGATACTCACCATGATGGAGTAAATCCCGCCCACCAAACTATAACTCAGGCAGTAAGAGAGGAATCATGATGGAGATCACTATAGCTGACATTAATGATGATCCGTCAATGGCATCTTCCTGACCATAATTTAGAGTCTCTGGTCACAACTGAAGTCCATAGGCATTCTGGAGGTACTGGAATCGAACATGGCTGGAACCAAGATGACTGGACGAAATGGACTTAAAATAGAGGGCCGGCCAAACCGTTCATGCACACTTACGGAGTGCACACCACTCCTCCCCTGCTCTGGCCAGCCATGCCCTGCCCACCACTGACTGCAATAGACAAAATAAAATGATAATAAAAATGTTATTATTTTTTATTTTTGCTTTTGAGCAGTGGGGCGACGCTCCTCCGCCTTAGCAGAGGAGCCGCCTCTGCCTGGCGCTATACTTAGAGGACTATGGATTCCCAAAAGTAACTGAACTAGTTAGATGAGTAAAATACAGAAGGAATCAGGGGCCTAAAATAACGAGGTTCTAAGTTATTTTTTACATGATTATATCAAATCAAATTTATTGTTACATTATTTTGTTTAATGCAATTTTTATTGCATTTTTGAAAGAGCACATATGTAGAACACAGACACCGGTGGTAGTCGGGTTATTGAGCACATACAGTAATTGTGTCTCATTGTTGCAGTGTGTTAAGTTAGCAATGGGATTGTACATTGTCATGGAGAACGGTGGTTTGATCATTATGGTACATATTTCGATGTCATTGCAGACCAGTGTGTTTGTCGGCATCAAGGTAGTCTTTCATCCGAGGGATAGATCAGTGTGCGTGACAGCTTTCCACAAGTCAAGGTCCTCTTATAGTAGTCCTCTGTAGCTTGTTGTCAGTTCTGGTCAGAGTCATTTTTTATTTCCTCTGCCGTCGCCCACTCCCGTCACATCCTGAATCAATTGTCGTATCTCTGGTGACCTTGTGCTAAGCCGGAATATGGCTATTCGTCTGTTTTGCTAGCAAGAGTGTAAACTGTACACATTTCCAGTTCATTTTCGACTTTGTTTTTATGACATCAATACCTAGGAGACATGTTTGTGATGCCAATTGCACTGCGAGGGATATATATATATATATATATATATATATATATATATATATATATATATATATATATATATATATATATATATATATATATATATATGTCAAGTAGCTGTCCACTATCTCCTATAGTATGCCGCTACTCTCAAGCACTCCTACACCAAATGATAATATGTGGCTTCTGGGTCCCTACATTTGGGACAGTACCCCAGGATGTTGTTATGTATATGGTGCAACATTGCAGGCGTCATATATGTCCTGTGTACATAATTAAAATGCAATATTCTGTATCTGGCATTTCTAGAGACTTCTTTAATTAACAGCAATGCTTGCTTCCACTGTGAATCTGTGAAGCACTGGATACAGTCTGACTCCCACTTTGTGTGGGCATGCGCTTGTATGCATTATCCCTAAATGGCTGGTGATTTATTTACCATGATGGCGGCCCGCAGTGGTTTAAATGAGCGAACTGCGATTAAAAAAGATTTTTTCGGGGATATTGAGTACCCCGAGCCAGACGCTAGTGAGAGCTCTGCTTGAGCAGACGTGCCTGCTGTGTTGGAGCAGTGGTATTGTCCATTGTGAAGACTTTCTGCTTGGTGCCGCTGGATTCATTTCCAGGAGTTCTTTATCGCCCTGTCCTGAGGAGGTCAGATTTGTTGGAAGGCCGAAACACGACCGCGCCGACACTTTCCATAAGGAGGAGTCAATATTTTTTAATAATTTGGAAATTATTGCCATTTTACACATTTGATGGGATGTATGACATTACAAAGCATGCTTTTACATCGCATGCTTTTACAATGCGGTTTTTACAAGGCATACCATTACAACGCATAGTGCTTTTAGGCGCTGGATAGTGAATTGTTTAATTTACTATTCCAACGTGGATAGTAGGGAAGGTGTTGGATAGTACATTAAACATATTTCCTATCCTAGAGCGCCCCCCCAGCGCAATGCGTTGTAATGGTTTGTGTTGTAAAAGTTGCGTTGTAAAGGCACTGCGTGGTAAAAGTTGCGTTGTAAAGGTTGTTTACCCATTTGATGATTTGGGTTCTGTTAAATCATTTGTTGAACCAGTTGTGTCTGACTACCTCTTAGTGTACCCCCTAGACTGTATAGGAGGACACTCAGCTGTTGCTGTAATATTGTTTCTGATTGTGTGAAGAAGAAATTATTTTGTAATTTTTTTATTTTTTGTACAAAGTTTATATGTTATTTTGTTTATATTTATTGTATATAGGTGTGTACATATTTATGTATATTTGTGTATAGTGTAAAAAAAAATTGAAAAAAGAAATTAGCGGAGAATAATTCTGCTTGATTACAATAAATAAGATGTGTAATCACGTCCTCACATAGTAGTGATGGCTTTGGTAATTTGTTAGTTATTGATAAGTGGACAAGTGACACAAACAATAGGAGAATTTAGAGTCCCCTATTGGACAAAAATTAGATATATTTTTTCCTCCTTTTTCCACTTTATCGGTCTTCTGTATTTATCCCTAAATGGCGGCATATAGACAGGTTCTAATATCTCTGTCATTGTCTGCTTGCACCAAGAACAATTGATGGACAGAATGCAGAACAATGTCATACATTCACCCCAGTACAGAGATCTGGGCCTAAATCCATTGTTTTTTTGCTCACCATGCCATTCCAGTTTGAACCCAGCCATATGCAAATCAGTCTTGACCCTGTGCCTCATGAGAACAGTCCAGCCCGAACTGCCAAGCCAGGTCCTCCCTGGACTAGAAACAAGCATCTTAGGACCGGTTTCGGGGTTTCACCCCTCTTCAGCCAGGATAGCTTGATTCCAGTGGCATGGAGGGCACGGGAATCACGTCTGAGCATACCCGTCCCACTCGGGTTACAAATGCAAAAGCAACAGTTGATGGACAGAATGCAGAACAATGTCATACATTCACCCCAGTACAGAGATCTGGGCCTAAATCAATCGTTTTTTTGCTCACTATGCCATTCCAGTTTGAACCAAGCCATATGCAAATCAGTCTTGGCCCTGTGCCTCATGGAAACAGCCAGCACAAACTGCCAAGCCAGGTCCTCCCTGGACTGGAAACAAGCATCCTAGGACCGGTTTCGGGGTTTCACCCCTCTTCAGCCAGGATAGCTTGATTCCAATGGCATGGAGAGACGGGACTCACGTCTGAGCATACCCGTCCTACTCGGGGTGACAAATGCAAAAACAACAGTTGATGGACAGAATGCAGAACAATGTCATACATTCACCCCAGTACATAGATCTGCCTGGACTGCTCCCATTGGGTGCAGGGTCAAGACAGATTTGCATATGGCTGGGGCCAAACTGGAATGGCATGGTGAGCAAAAAAAACTATGGATTTAGGCCCAGATCTCTGTACTGGGGTGAATGTATGACATTATTCTGCATTCTTGTTTCCTAATGTAATACATGGTTGTTGTGTTATTTGTGAGTAGCAGCACATTTATGTCAATTTCTGCAAACGTGTTTGAAAAGGTTTCAGTCATAAATGCAGTGCCTTTTAATTCTAACACAATGATGTGGAGTAGTTGATTTGTAGTGTTACATTTTGCCTGGACTGTGAAATGAAACGTGTGCTCCCCATAGCTGAAAGGAGGAGTGCATTGTGTTACGTACGGCCAGGATCTGCAAAGTCTTGCCTGCTATGAGATTGTGTTTTCCACAATTATCGCCTGTTGTTGATCTGAGGCAATAGGTGCTTGGCCCATTTTCACACCAAATACTCTTGCAACAGACTCAGATGTACATTGGGAACCAAATATATGCCTGAAGCCATCATGCCTAAGAACTTCATCACAATCCTTACTGTCCGAGAGAGTGACATTTGGAAAATTGGAATCAATCTCTGAAACTCCTGTACTCTCTCCCAGTGTTGAGAAAGCATGAACTAACTGGGTATTTTGTGTTTTTCCAAGATAATTATGGGTCAGCAGCGATGGCAGATGGTATACTTTTGGCACTGATAGTGAACCCTAACTGAGGAACTGTAGGGGGACTGTCCGGGACTATGTCAGGAGCACAGTCAGGGACTTGGGCAAGGACTAGGAACGGGGTAGAAAACGTACACAGAGGAGTACAGCGCTGCCAAGGTTCACACAGGAAATCAGAGTGGAAAAGGGATCCAAAGGGGAAGCCTGTACAAGTGAACAAGATGGCTAAGTCTCAGAAAGGAAGGGAAATTTAGTTTGCAGACTAACTACACCAAGGACGGACGTGCAAGACATATATATAATACAACGCGCAAGACATATATATAATACAACATTAACAATAAAGGGAATGTGGGGTAAAGCACTCAGGAGCTCCAAATGGTAAGACTGAAGCTCAGTAAGTTCCTCACCCACAATTGCTGTTACAGATACTGACCGAAAATACCCACATGTAGGATATCCATGCAAAGGCAGGGTCTGTGGAGCTTATACCTTTGGTGATGTTGTAACTGTAACTCAAAGACAATACTCACAGTGAACAAGAAACTCCACCTAGGTAGTCAGCTGTGCCCAAGGATCCTGGCGATCAAACAGGAACACGCAAGGGAGTAACAGCAAAGGGGCAGAACTAAACACAAGCACATTAGACAAGAAGCTAGCAAGGAGGAGTGCTTAACAGGAAAGGAAGGAAATCATTGTGCACCCTTGGCAGAAAGCAGGTAACAAAAATACAAGGCAACAGAAGCAAGGCAGCCGAATAGAAAGACAGCAAACTAGGAACTGGAACTAAGGAACTAAGGAAATGGGAAGAAAGGCAGGAACTGGGGAAGGATATACACAAGGGGAGGCTACAAGGGTATACTAGAATAGTGCAGGTTAAGGAATCAAGAAAACAAAATAGCATAGAAGGCAGGGCTGGGGCAGGACCAAAATTGAGCTAAGGCTCAGGAGTCATGGATGGGAGAACTGCAAGCAGGACTGGTTCAAGGAAACAGGACATAGCTACAGCTCAGGAAACAAGGAGTCAAGAGAGCACTGCAATCAGTGCAAATCAGGAAGAAGAAAATAGCTGAAGACCAGGAACAGGAATAAAGAATAACGATAGCTCAGGAACTCAGGAAACAAGGTAGCACTGCAGGCAGTGCTAATTCAGGTACAAGGAAGAGCTATAGCTCAGGAAACAAGGATTAACTATAGCTCAGGAATCAAGGAATATTAAAAGCTCAGGAAATAAGGATCGGTCCCACCGGAAAACAGCTACAATGACCAACCCTGGGCTAAAGGGAGTTGTGGCTTAAAAGCGCTCACAGTAATCACATGCATCAGGTGTGAGCAGGCTAGCAGCAGCCAGCCACAGGTGAGCTGAATTCCTCCACCCATTCTTGGCCTGCAGGGGTGGAGACAAAGCAGTGAGCAGGGAATTATGGGTAATGGAGTTTCAGGCATGAGCGGGATGGCTTCCACAAAACCCAGCATGGATTGAGAATGGATGTTAATTCCAAAATAGTGTCCAAATGGCTGGAAATCAAGATATGCATGCAGGGGAGTATCTGGAAGCGTATTAGAACACTAGAAAGCCCCACAAATCGGCCCCCTGGTGGTGGGCACGAGAGCACAGGGAGTGAATCCTGACAGGAAGTTAGTGTAGTATTCTCTCCAGTCTGGCCACTCGCTAATGACTACACCACACACAGAGGGTAGTTTTGCACGTCTTTATTTATCAGCATGCAACACAAACTCAACATTCTAAACCTGCATTCACTTCACTACGCTCTAACTCTTATTTCACAGGTTTGTGGAGGCCAAAAGGGGTCTGTCGTTTCTAAATCACGACACTACATCTCCCCTTTGTTAAATTAAAAATGAACATTTTTACAGATATATACACAATTAGAACTCTTCAATGAGCGATCATGGTGTTCTAATCACACGTCCTGATCATCGGAAACTGGGGACAGGCAGTCGAAATGTCTGTAAGATGTGATGGCGATGTGGAAACAACGTCTCTAATAAAAGAGAGGGACCCACAGACCAAAGGGGTAGGGTACCATAAGAGAACAAGTCAGAAATGTTTCCCCTTTGGGTAAGTATATAGCATAACAACAGTTACTTCCAACACCATATCATACACAAATACAGTTCCTAAACAAAAATAATTAAAAGAGTAAAGGTGATTGATTTGGAGATGGCTTAAACTCCAAGGAGTAGTAGAAGTGTATGATGATATCAATACAGGTTAAACACTGCTGTTCATTTGGGTTGATCATGTGGTTATTTTCATGTACTATAGACTTGTTGCTTTTTTAAATATATACAGCCTACAGTATTGGTGGGTTGGTCATTCATTTTGACTATTTATATATGATGTTGAGTATGATACATATTTAGCATCGAGTTGAGTGTCAAATATACGTGTAATATAACAAAGGACCATTCTGCCGTACGATGGATACAACTATGTATTAACTAACTGTCGCCATCTTATACTGACTATTGTTATACATGTTAGTCTTTGAATATCGAGCGTAGCTATATAGATATTACACTATGTATAAAGCATTAAGATGGGGATGTTGTAATGCATTGTACACTTGTTGCTAGATAATCTGTGTATTTTTAGATACTAACACAGCTACTGTGACTAGTAGCTACCTTGCTTAGTAGTTAATCAATTAAGAATGTTGAGCCTTCATTTTTACAATATAAAATCTGGCTGTCATTTGAAAAGCTTGATTATAAATTTAGGTTTATGCATTGTTGTGGTAACAAAATGAGATGCCCGCATAATAGATCGTAAAAACTAAAAGATATTCGTCCCGGTCTCTGTGATGTTTGCCAGTTGGATAGCAAGTCCTATTTCTATCATTAGTGACTTCTAGCCGTGAACCGGGATGAATTTGTAATTACCCGGAAATTATTGGCTTAGGTGAAGAGTAGCTGCGACTGCTACGCAGGAAAATTAGGATATATAAACGGAAGTTCAAGAAATGCCATAATCGGCTTTTTGCTACGGAGCTTGCCTGACGTGCAATCGCGTGGTCTGAACAGCAGGTATGAGGCATTTTCACAGTTAGATTTTAGATTCATAGTAAAGATGAGAATAGATAAAGATCTATCTCTCACGATTCACTCGATGTCTGTTTCAATTTCAGGCTGCGGGCGGCCTAGCTACGAGGGGACTAGTTTATTATAATAATAGCCCCGTTTTTCGGACTGAGACAAGAAATATCTCCGACTGCTACAGATGAGCATATTTTTATGCAAATGGCTTAAGATTGCCAGGTAATTACCCATTTTGTCGCTCTATTTGTAATTGAGATACTCGAATATAGATGACATAGATCCCGCTTGGAAATACTTACGCACGATAAATCATTGTCATTATTTAAAAAAAATTTGATTTATGATAATCTTAATATTCCTGTCTTCCTCACAGAAAGCTGATGAAAATGTTTGGTCATTGACCAGGTATAGAGGAACTGACCCCATCGAAGTATAACATGTGGGATCGTACATAGCCGAGATAGATTTTGAGGCGGTTTTGTGACTCTTTATGAGGTAAATGAGACCGGGTACTAGCAACGCTGATATATTCCTATTAGCTGCGTATTTGCAAATGAAACAGAATCTAATAGTTTGGCCGGTTTATTTACATGCTAGGTAATTATGCCAGTAGCACTGCTAGGTAATCATGCCAGTAGCATCTCTATTTTAGTGGCATATATACCTTTGCAATCAGAGGACAATATGTAGCGATATTTATCGCGCTGTCTGGAATAGACATTTTAATGTCATATAATATGTCAATAAATATGACTAAGGAATATGTATCAGAATATAACATGTGAATGTCTGAGTGTATATTTGTGTTGTATTAGAGTCGCACTCTGTAATAGATTTAGGAGTATTGGTGTTAATGGTGATTTGAATTGATTATGTACAATACTTTTATATTTGTAGATATATCTTTTTTGTTTCAGATATACTGTTATTTTGTGGGATATTATTTATAATCCTGAAGAAGGTGCTGGCTATAAAATATAAGTGCCAATACCGAAACGCTTCGATGCTAATGCAGAGTCATGATACACTAAGCTATTGGATACAACGACTCCTCTTACGATATAACTACGATTTGGAGTTTGATTATTTTCCTCCCAACTAGCGTTTTCATCACTTTTAAATTGGAATTATTTTCCTTTATGTTTTTCTCCCACAGTATGCACTGATTAGATAGCTATTAATTGTTTTTGGTTTGTTTTTATTGATGCCCTATTGTTTTTAATAATGCTGTAATAAAATGTACATTTTTTGACAAATCAATCCCCTTTACTCTTTTAATTATTTTTGTTTAGGAACTGTATTTGTGTATGATATGGTGTTGGAAGTAACTGTTGTTATGCTATATACTTACCCAAAGGTGAAACGTTTCTGACTTGATGTGGAAACAACAGCAGTCAATGACTTTTCAACCATCCATTCAGACCCAGTCTTTGTATTGACATCAGTGCTCGGTGAGCTATGGGCCACATGTTGGAAGTGCTCGGATTCACAGTCTCCATGTGCTGTTTACTGGTCGCAACATGAAAAGGTTCAGCATTGAAGGGAGTATCAGATTTCCTTTTTAGAGGCTGACATCCAAGCACTCAATCTCCTTTTATGAAAGTAACATTCCGCATGTTGTTGCTTGTCAGCATATTCTTTCATTTTCTTCTTACGACCCAAGTCAGTGGTACAGGTATCTTCTTCTGTATTTGATCTCTGGTTCGTCCATTGAGGTAAGTTGGTTGTCATGGCTCTCTCAAACATCAGGGTTGCAGGGCTTTCACCTGTGGTCGGGTGAGGGGGCAAAGAGTGGAATTCAAAACAGATTTAAGATCTTCTCGAACACTGCACATTGAACAGCTTTGTTGAAAGTGCTCATGAAACGTTCAACAAGGCCATTGGCTAGTGACCAAAGAGGGGTGCTTTTCTGATGCTTCACACTATCACCTGACCTGACCTTGTCAGAGCCGGTCGCTCCTCCTGCCGCGTGGCTCCTCCTGAGTGCGCCGGTCCCCCTGCTCTTGCCGCCTGCTTGCCGCTGCCCCCAGCGCTTAGGTGACTCTTGGTTGTGTTTACTGTGCTCTATTGTGCTCTGTGCCTAATTTTTTTTGCCCTGTACTTTTTGACTTCCGCCTGTTTCCCCGCTGTATTTTCCCCGCTCCCTGCCGCTGCTCCCCCGCGGCCCCGCCCCCTTTTGTTTTCTGTACCCTCTCCCCTCCTATTCGCCACCCCGCTCCCGCCTCCCAGCTGCTCCTCCCTCCCTCCTCCCCCCCACTCTCCATTTATGGCAGAGTCCGCACGTACGCGCAGCGTTCACACGCAGCGGGCGTGCCGATTGTGCACCGAAGGCGCGCCAAAGGCAAGCCTGTCTACGCCCGTCCGCGCCTGGACCGCGCCCAGCGCCAGGACCCCTGGCCCCCGCCGACGCCAGACAACACGATGGACCTACGACGCCGCCACCCTCAATGCACTCAACGCCGGCCAAACCCCCGCCTGCTATCGAGCCACCCCGAGGCGCACCCAGGGACCCTTCACCTGCCAAGCCTGCAAATACACCTGCCTTCGGACCTGCACAGCACCCGCCAAGCCGAGCACCAGCAGCAACCACCTCAAGTGCATCCTGCTCAACACCCGCTCCGTCCACAGACACGCCGTCGAACTCTGGAACCTGCTCGACACAACATCACCAGACGTCGCCTTCCTCACGGAAACCTGGATGAACGCCTCCTCAGCGCCCGACAGCGCCATCGCCATCCCGGACGGATACAAGATCACCCGGAGGGACCGCGTCAACCAGACTGGAGGAGGCATCGCCATCGTACACAAGAACACCATCCGCATCACGACCAGCTCCGACGACACCTTCACCGCCGCCGAACACCTCCACTTCCAGATACACACCGACCCCAAGACCACCCTCAGAGGCACACTCATCTACAGACACCCGGGACCGCGCACACAATTCAGTGAAGACATCACAGACTTCATCAGCCCGCACGCCCTCCCCTCCACTGACTACATCCTCCTAGGGGACCTCAACTTCCACCTGGAGAACAACAAGGACAGCAACACCACCACCCTGCTGGACAACGTCGGTCTCAAGCAACTGGTGAACACCCCCACCCACTACGCCGGCCTCACGCTTGACCCAGTCTTCTCCTCCAGCAAGTACATCTCCTTCAGCCACTCCACTGGACTTCATTGGACTGACCACAGCTGCATCCACTTCAGCTTCAGAAGAACCACGACCCACCACCACCCGCAACAGGTTCCTCGCAGGAACTGGAACAAGGTCACCGCCGACCAGCTCACCACCTCCCTCAACAAGAACCCTCCCGCCAGCACAACGGACCCCAACGAAGCAGCCAGCAACCTCACACAGGGGATCAGCAACAGCACAGACGACCTCGCACCACTGAAGACCCCCCCAGCAGACACAGCAGCAAGAAAGCCTCTTGGTTCACCGATGAACTTAAGAACTCCAAGAAGAACTGCCGCACCCTCGAGAAAGCCTGGCGCAACGACCAGACCACAGACAACATGACTGCCCTCAAGCACGCCACCCGCAAACACCACCAGCTGATCCACACCACCAAGAAGACAGCATTCAAAGAACGACTGGACAACAACGCCCACAACAGCAAGGAACTCTTCAGCATCGTCAAAGAGCTCTCCAACCCCAGCGTCGGAAACAACAACATCACCCCCTCGCAAGACCTCTGCGACTCTCTCGCCTCGTTCTTCCACCGCAAGATCGCCAAAATACACAACAGCTTTGGCGCACCAACCACGCACCCAACCACCGAACCAGCGCCCCCCACCACCACCCTCTGCGCCTGGACCCAGGTCAGCACTAAAGACACCACCCGCACGATAAACACTATCCACTCCGGATCCCCAACCGACCCCTGCCCCCACCACGTCTTCAACAAGGCCGACTCCATCATCGCACCCCAACTCCGGGACATCATCAACGCCTCCTTCAACACCGCCACCTTCCCGGAAAGCTGGAAGCACGCCGAGCTCAGCGCCCTCCTGAAGAAACCAACTGCGGACCCCACCGACCTCAAGAACTACCGCCCCATCTCGCTCCTCCCTTTTCCTGCCAAATTCATCGAGAAGACCATCAACAGACAGCTTGCCGCCTTCCTCGAGACGAACGGATCCCTCGACCACTCGCAGTCCGACATCCGAGCCAACCACAGCACCGAGACCGCCCTCATTGCAGCCACTGACGACATCAGATCCCTGCTGGACAACGGGGAAACAGCGGCCCTCATCTCCTAGACCTCTCCGCAGCGTTCGACACTGTCTGCCACCGCACCCTAGTGCAGCGCCTCAGCAACATCGGAATCCAAGAGAAGGCACTGGAGTGGATCATCTCGTTCCTCGCCGGAAGAACCCAGAGAGTCCGCCTCCCCCCGTTCAGATCCGAGGCCACCGAAGTCATCTGTGGCGTACCACACGGATCATCGTTCAGCCCCACCCTCGTCAACGTCTACATGAGCCCCCTCGCAGCCATCGCACGCCAACACAACCTCAACATCATCTCCTACGCCGATGACACCCAGCTAATCCTCTCCCTCACCAACGACCCAGCCACTGCCAAAACCAGCCTACACGAAGGGATGAAAGACGTCGCCGAGTGGATAAAGAACAGCCGTCTGAAACTGAACTCAGAGAAGACGGAGGTCCTCATCCTGGGATCATCTCCCTCCACCTGGGACGACTCCTGGTGGCCCCCTGCCCTGGGCACCACTCCCAAGCCAACGGACCACGCACGTAACCTGGGCTTCGTCCTGGACTCCTCCCTCTCAATGACCAAACAAGTCAACGCCGTCACATCATCGTGCTTCAACACCCTGCGCATGCTCCGAAAGATCTTCCGATGGATCCCCACCGAAACCAGGAAGACGGTCACCCAGGCACTCGTCACCAGCCGACTGGACTACGGAAACACCCTCTACGCCGGAACCACAGCCAAACTACAGAGAAGACTCCAGCGCATCCAGAACGCCTCCGCACGACTCGTCCTGGACATCCCCCGACACAGCCACATCTCCAGCCACCTGAGAGACCTGCACTGGCTCCCCGTCAGCAAGAGGATCACGTTCAGACTCCTCACCCACGCACACAAGGCTCTCCACGACCTGGGCCCCAAGTACCTCAACAACCGCCTGACCTTCAACACGCCCACCCGCCAGCTACGGTAGACCAGCCTCGCCCTCGCCGCCGTTCCACGCATCCGCAGAGCCACCACCGGTGGAAGATCCTTCTCCTACCTGGCAGCCAAGACATGGAAGTCCCTCCCCATCCACCTCCGGCGAACCCAGGACCATCTCTCCTTCAGGAAGCAACTCAAGACCCAGCTTTTCGAGCAGTAACGGACCCCTCTCCCCCCAGCGCCTTGAGACCCTTCCGGGTGAGTAGCGCGCTATACAAATGTCATGATTGATTGATTGATTGATTGATTGACTATGATGACTGAGAAAGTCTCTGAACCCTCGACTGTCGAAAGGTGAGCCAATGACAGATTTTACGTTCACAGGGACACCTCATGTCACAAAGATGCCTTCTAATCTTTCAATTACTTTTCCTTGAGTAATAGGTGAAAAATCTTTTACTAATGGAAAATGAGAGTAGTCATCGACGATCACAATTAGGTGATGTCCATTGTCTAGAGGACCGAAAAAGTCAACAGCAATTCTTTCAAATGCATGCTTTGGCAACTCTGACATGTTCAATGGGTGTTGACCAGTTTGCAATGACAGTAGTTGCAGAGATGACAAGCCCAGTTATCTTTCAACTCTCTTGTTGAGATGAGGATACCAGACTCGATCTTGGAGAGCTTGTTTGTGGCAACGATTCCACGATATCCTTCATGGGCCACCTAGATTATCTGTTGTCACAAACTCTCTGTAATAACAATTCTTGAAACTCTCAGGATAAGTCCTTCTTGAGTATAGACCATTAATTTTTTTTTTTTTTAAACTTCAAGTGTTCACGGTCACTGGTGAGAGTTCTAGAGTGCTGGTTCCAAGACTGATGAGTAATAATGTTTTTTTAATTTCAACATATTACCATCATGACTTGTGGCAGTGACAATATGTTCCAACGAAATGGCAGCAGGGGTGCTTGATTTTACGATTACATTTACGTAAGCTTCAGCTACCATGGAAGGGGTGCCAGGGCACTGCAATGGCACTCTTGAGAAATAGTCAGTAGGGTTTTTTATCCTTTCCCTGAATGGTGCCCAATTGTGTAGTTAGTTGTACTCTTGCTGCCTCAGATTCCAACGTTCAATGCGAGGAGGCATCTTTGCCTGTGGATTGCAAAAGAAAGTAAACAAGGCATGATTATCGGTCATAAATATAAATGGTTTTCCATATAAAACATTTGGAAATGTTCATAAGCCCACACCACTGCTAAACTTTCATACAGTTTGAGATATATTTTGCTTACATATGTCACTATCAGCCACATGCATCAAGCTGTTTTGCATTCGCAAATGGTGCGAATTGCAAAATTCGGCCGTTTGCGAATGCAAAAAGCTTTTTTGGGATGCATCATTTTTTTTCTTTTTTCGCAATTTAAGAAATCGCAATTTTTTGCGATTTCTCAAATTGCGAAAGCATTTATGAAATCGCAAATTTTGCGATTTCTTAAATGCTATGCATGATTTTTTTTAAATTTGAGGATTCGCAATTTGTAAGGAAAAAATTACCACGAAGTAAACCTTCATGGTAATTTGCGAAAAGTTTCTAAAGTGCAAATAAATGCATTTTTGAAACTGATATTTTACACACACACCTGCCCTTGGGACATGTGTGTGAGTAAAATGTACTTACATGACATTTCAGGGGTGCAGGGGGGGTCCTTTGGACCCCCCCTGCACCCTTGAAATTGCATTCTCATTTTGCGATTCCTTAATTGCGAATTCGCAAAATGAGAATGCCTTCCCATTGATTCCTATGGGCCTCTAGGCCCATAGGAATCAATGTAATGCAATTCCTTAATTGCGATTCGCAATTAAGGAATCACAAATAAAGAAAATTAAGGAATCGCAAAAAGTTTTGCTATTTCTTGATGCATAGGATTTTGCAATTCCTAAATTGCGATTCCTTAATTTTCACAATTTAGGAATCGCAAATTCCTACAATGATGCATGTACCTGTATATGTCTTCAAGCATGTGGGCGTTCGGTGCGCTGTGCAAAAATTGTGCCTAACCAGACAGGGCTAGCATCAAGAGCAACCTTTGTATGAAGCTTCGGATCAAAGTATGCCACTTCAGTGGCATTCTCTATGGCTTGCTTAATTTTCTTGAAGCTTTGCTAGTACTCAGGTGATCAATTGAATGAAACTTTCTTTTTCGTCTAGTCTCTTAACTGAGCACGGATCGTGGCAAAGTCTCATATGTATCTAGAACAGTAACTGGCCATGCCAAGGAATAAACGTAACTTGGAAATGTCTTGTGGGGAATTGTCAGTAGACAACGCTTGTACTTTAGCTGGATCGGGTGTCATAACCCCACCAGAAAGGATATGGCCAAAGAATGTAAACTTTATCTTATGGAACTCACATTTATAAGCATTCAAAGTGAAACTTGCATCAGCTAGAAAATAACACACTTGTGTGAGAGCTTTGTCATGCTCCTGAGTAGTACCGAAAACCAATATGTCATCGCTATTATTAAAAGCATTCATGACAGGCTTTATGATACATCAAATGATGTCTTGGAAGAACTCTTCAGCAGAAGACACACCAAAACTTAGGCTTTTATATAGGAACAAATCAATTTGTGTAGAAAAAGTTGTAATGTACTTTCAATTCTCCTCTAGTTCCAACTAGTTCCTTTATTTAAATCAAGGCACGAGAAAACCTTTGCACAATTTAATTGCGTTATCATGACAGCAATGTGTGGGCCTAGATGTCATTTTATTTCAATTGCCTTGTTAGCCTAACAAACAGCTACTTCACCGTCTCTTTTGGGAACTGCCACTATGGATGAAACCCAGGGCGTCGGACCAGTGGAAAGCTCAATTCTGTCATGTTTAATTATTTTTCAACTGCTTCCAGTAAATGAAATGCAATCTGTGTCTTTGAGCTATATGCTGAAAGTCATCATTAATGTGTAACTGTACTTTCATAGTGTTAAGTTTTCCTAACCCATGAAACAACAAATTTAATGGACTTACTATTTCATGATGAGAATTCATGTTATATTTCACTGATATCAGTCCCATATCAGCAGCTGTACTGAAGCTGACTAAACAGGCGCTAGACGCCGTACATTGAAGTACATGAATGGGTGCTTTTACTTTTGTTTTCTTGTGTTTCCTCGTGGCTACAAACTAACCTTGACGTTTTAAGGGTGTTGATGCAGTCCATGTGTACTTTAGTTTTCGATGGCGTAAATTGAGGCAACGGAGAGAGTTCATTGTACTTCTCATGAGACATCATTTTTTATCAACACACCACTGTCGATGATGAAAGGTATGGAACATCCGTTTATTTTAAGTGTAATCTTTGGTGCGTTCTCATGTCGACTCTTGGTGGGCCTATGTATTTCTTCACATGCAACCAGTCCCGCATGTGCACATTTCTCTGAGGTGAACGCTTACTTTCCACAGCCATCAATCAATCAATCAGTCCATTTTGTATAGCGCACTACTCACCCATGAGGGTCTCAAGGCGCTGAGGGGAGGGTGATCTCGAACAGCCAGGTCTTGAGATGCCTCCTGAAGGTCAGCAGGTCCTGGGTCTGATGCAGATGGGTGGGGAGGGTGTTCCACGTCTTGGTGGCAAAGTAGGAGAAGGATCTGCTGCCGGTGGTGGTTCTGTGTATGCGTGGGACAGCAGCGAGGGCGAGCTGGCGATTTGGGGTTTAGAAGGTGGGACGCTTGTTGAGGTATGCTGGTTCGGCGTTGTGGAGTGTATTGTGAGCATGGGTGAGGAGCTTGAAGGTGATCCTCTTGTTGACGGGAGCAAGTGCAGGTCCTTCAGGTGGGCCGTGATGTGGGCATGGTGGGGGATGCCGAGGATGAGGCGTGCGGAGGCGTTCCTTATACGTTGAAGTCTATTCTGAAGTTTGGCCGTGGTTCCAGCGTAGAGGGCGTTGCCATAGTCCAATCTGCTGCTGACGAGGGCGTGGGTGACCATCTTTCGGGTTCCGGTGGGGACCCATCTGTAAATCTTGCGAAGCATGCAGAGGGTGTTGAAGCAGGATGAGAAGACGGCATTGACTTGTTGGGTCATTGAGAGTGGTGAGTCCAGGATGAACCCCAGGTTGCGTGCATGGATGGTGGGCGTCGGTGCGGCTCCCTTATGCGGCTGGCCACCAGGAGTCGTCCCAGGCGGAGGAGCTGAGGATTAAGACCTCCGTCTTGTCTGAGTTCAGTTTCAGGCAACTGTTCTCCATCCAGTCGGCGACGGCCTTCAGTCTTTCGTAGAGGTTCGTTTTGGTGGTGGCGGGGTCCTTGGTGAGTGAGAGGATTAGATGGGTATTGTTGGCATAGGAGACGATGTTGAGGTTGTGCGAGAGCACGATGTTGGCGAGTGGGGCCATGTAGATGTTGAAAATGGTTGAGCTGAGGGATGATCCTTGAGGCATGCCGCAGATGATCTTGGTGGCTTCAGAGCGAAATGGGAGAGGCGGACCCTCTGGGTTCTGTCGGTGAGGAAGTAGGTGATCCAGCCAGGGCCTTGTCGCTGATTCCTGCATCATGGAGGCGTGTGAGAGGGGTGGGGTGGCAGACGGTGTCAAAGGCGGCCGAGAGGTCCAGGAGGATGAGGGCCGCGGTTTCGCCGTTATCCAGCATGGTCCTGATGTCATTGGTGGCAGCGATGAGGGCAGTTTCAGTGCTATGCTAGCTGCGAAATCCTGATTAGGACGGGTCCAGGAAGTTGTTTTCCTCGAGGAAGTGGAACAGTTGCTTGTTGACGATCTTTACAATGACTTTCCCCAGGAACGGGAGTAGGGAGATGGGCAGGAAGTTTTTGAGGTCCTTTGGGCCTGCTGTGGGTTTCTTGAGTAGTGCGTTGACCTCGGCGTGCTTCCAGCATTCCGGGAATGTGGCAGTCTTGAAGGAGTTGTTAATGATCTTCCAGAGTTGGGGGGCAATGATGTGGTTGGCTTTGTTGAAGATGTGGTGAGGGCAGGGGTCAGATTGTGAGCCTGAGTGGATGGTGTTCATAGTCTTGATGGTATCGTCATCGTTGACGTGGGTCCTGGAGGTCAGGTGGTTTGTGAGGCTGGGGGGTGGTGAATCGATGGTGTTAGCGGCTGTTGGAGGGCCCGGGTGTTGAAGCTGTTGTGGATGTCTGCGATCTTGCGGTGAAAGAAGGAGGCTAGTAAATCGCAGAGGTCTTGAGATGGTGGGATGTTGTTGGCGCTGGAGCTGGGGTTGGAGAGTTCCATCAAAACATTGAAAAGCTCTTTGCTGTTGTGTGCGTTATTGTTGATACGTTCCTGGAAGGAGGTCCTTTTGGTGGCTCCAATGAGTTGGTGGTGCTTGCGCCTGGCGTCCTTGAGGGCAGCGTGGTTGTCCGGTGTCTGCCCATTGGGCCACTTCTTATCGTGTTTCGGCAGTTCCATTTGGACTCCTGGAGGTCGGTGGTGAACCAGCTGGTCTTTCTGTCTGTACGTCTGTTTGTGGGTTATTTGGTCGGGGCGAGGGTGTTGGTGCAGTTGTCGATCCACTGCCTAAGGCTGCGGGCGGCTGTGTCGGCGGTGTCGGTAGGTGGGTTGCGGGTGAGGGTGGTGATGAGCTGGTCTTCGATTATCCTGTTCCAGCTGTGGTGGGGGATTCGTTGCGGGTGGTGCTGCGTGGTGGGTTTCTTCAAGGTGAAGTGGACGCAGTGGTGGTCCGTCCAGTGGAGTTCGGCGGTGTGCCTGAAGGTGATGTGTTTGCTGGCGGAGACGATAGGGTCTAGCGTGTGTCCGGCGGTGTGGGTGGGGACCGTGGCGAGTTGTTTGAGTCTGAGGTTGGCGAGGTTGTCGAGCAGGGTGATGAAGTTGCTGTCGTTGGTTTTCTCGAGGTGGAAATTCAAGTCTCCGAGGAGGATGTAGTCTGTGGATGCAAGGATGTGCGTGCTGACAATGTCGGAGATGGCGTCGCTGAACTGTGGCCGGGGCCCTTCACTTTCACTTGATGTTGACTCTGAAGAACTGTTCGACGATGATTTAAATGGTGATCAACTTCATTCTGTGTCAATCTGCCTCAGATGTTGTTGTCGCTGCGCCTTGTGTCCTGGTTTACTTTTAATGTTCAAGACTGGCTCACTCTGGGCACCTCCGGCCTCTATGTCAGCCACTTGTCGATCAGCACGCTCTTCAGCCCTGGCAACCATGAGAACGCGCTCAAGGCCAAAAGTCTCTCTTAGCATTCGTCTCAATAAATCTGACATACATCCATCAATAACTCTGAGACATATAGCTTCTTTGTCATTAAACTCATTGAACTAACAGTGTTTGATGAGGGTATCCAGTCTTTCAACAAAGTCATCGATATTTTCACCCAATTCCTGTCCTTTTTGATTGAAAATATACCTTTCGTAATCTACATTTGGCACTGGATTGAACTTGAGATTCAAAGCTGCTTTGACTTGAATGTATGTAATTTCATCAGCTTCTGGTATTTTCTTTATGATTTCTTTTACACCTTCAGCAAGATTCTTGAGACACTTGATAATCTTTTTATCAGCTTCTTCAATTGCATCAATGAAATCTTCAAATTATTCTATCCGAGCAATCCATCTATCACCAATATTTTGCTTTTTGGCTGTATCGAATGATGATGATGGTTTAAAGAAGGCAGGGGCATTGTAACCAGTCGAGGTGGAAAGTAAGGTTCTTTCCAATGCTGTTTGGTGATTTTGTTTATGCAAACGATGTGCAACATGCTGGCCTCAGAGTTATCTTTGATAATCAAAGGAAGCGTGGCCTCTTTCTTCGAAGAGCTATGGAGTTGTTCTGAACCCCACCCAGCAGTCTTAGTGGCGTGCCGCTACAAGTATGGACAGCACCATAAGCACATCCCTGCACTTCCTCTGGGGCCACTTCACCCAGCACTGCGGTAAGATGACTCTCTTTAATCAGTTCTGGTAAGTCAAGACCTGTTTCGTATGTGAAATGGCTTTGCACTCAGGCGTCTTTTGCACTGTTTGATACCAGGTTGAATCTCTGCCTTGCAGTGTGTCTGTTCTCAGATCTAACTCGCCCTTGGCTGTCAATATAGGCTGCTTTTTTAAAACCTGGTTGCATCCGCCTTTAACGTTATCACTCCGCATGATGTGTGGCATAAAATTGAATAGTATTGTGGCACCTCTTTTCATGGCCTTCTCATCTGGTTCTCATTCAGCGATGTGTAGACTTCTCAGTGAACCTTTCATTAGCTTCAAATGCTGTTCACAGAACTAGGGCTGCACTTTGACTCTACATATTCCAACTTCGATTCTGCACTTTGAGGCACATGTGGAAAGCACAAGCAGTCTGCTGGACCACTACTGCAAACTATCTAGGAGAGCACTGTCGATCTTCAGGTTATTTATCCCCTATCTCGTTACCAGCTGACCATTCCGCCAGCCTGGGCATTTTTCAATGACTACGCCACACATGGAGAGTAGTTTTACACGTCTTTATTTATCAGCATGTAAACACAAACTCATCATTCTAAACCTGCATTCACTTCACTACACTTTAATTCTTACGTCACAGGTCTACGGAGTCCTTCAGGAGCCAAAAGGGTTCTGTTATTTTTAACTAACTACACTACAGTTAGGACACTGTCTTCTGTGTGCAAGACACACATTGCTCGGAGATTTTTTCTTTCAGCAGATTATCGTCTGGAGAAGGGTAAACAGGAATTGCCTGGTGGCAGAGATAACCCCCCACCATGGCATTGTGGTAGATTTTATGCTGCAAGATAAAACAATTGGAGCCTCTGCTACAGCCTTTAATAGTGCCTCAGAAGCCTCTGTCGGAAAAGAGTTATTTTGAGGCTTCTGTCATTGTTGCATTTACTAAGGCCAATATTGTGTGCCTTGAAAGACTTACCTAATGGGGACTTGCCATGTTTTTTGATGACGATGGAATGAGCATTGCTCCCGAAAGGGAGCTACTGGACTTGCCCATATCCATGTCCTTTTTATGTTTTTCAAGGCTCTCATCAACCTACAGGTTGAACAAATCATTACCAGTGAATAGTAGAGATTAACAGGTCTAACACAGAAATATATAGTCCAGCAGGGTGAAGTAAAATAATAATGGTGGTGATTTGTTGTACCTGAGGCATCTAGAGAGCAGGTTATGACTACAATGGAAATAGTTTTACCATCAGCCACAATTTATTCAACCTCCTTCTAATATTTTTTTAGGAATGTTCTGGAGGAGCTCTTCTATTTCCTCCCAATAGAAACAATCATACTGGCTCAGGAGTACATGAGAGTCAGCGGTGCACCACAATATTGCTGCCCCAAGTGTTATTCTGCGTATCAAGGCATTTGCTTTCCCTATCTGGAGGTGGTCCTTCTGTGGCAACTTGAATAATGGGCCTCTTTTAAGTATTGTAAACTACCTTAGTCAGGGGTGCATGCCCACAAACATATAAGAAAGATCCTGAGAGCAGTTTTATATTTGTGCTCATATCTTGCAGATTTATACTGTGTTCATATGACATCGTAAATGTTTTCAACAACATTTTTAATTAACATGAGTAAAGACTGAACTGCTCTCAGTTGAGCTTGATATTTCAAGGAGAAATCAACCAACTTCTATTCTACAGCCAAAGTGACATTCTGATGAATGACACCTATTGAAATACTGCATGGTGGGAGGAGGTTTTGTCTGGAGGGGACGTTTTAAAGAAATATTGCTGAAGAGGTTCCTTATTTTCTGACAAAAGTGTACATTTGTTCTATGTATCTTCAGGGCGTGGGACAATGCTTTTACATGGTTGGCCCAGATCCTATTCTTCATTTCTGTCTGTATGATGTAGCATAGATGATAAATATAGCATTGGGTCCTGTGCGTTGGACATGAACTTCCTGTCTACTTCAGTGGCTTTTCTATGTTCAGTAATGTAATGACATATTTTGGGTGAAATAGCAACCTCAAATGTTTAGTACAAGTCCTGCCAGAAGGTGGTATACTTTGTGATGAAGAACTGGTTGATTGGCTTCTGTCTTCTTGACCCTGCATAGAGTACTAACTGGGGCATATCAGCAAGGACCGGCGATAATTATCGCTCAGCGCGCTTAGCGCGAGGATAATTATCGCCGGCTAACGCGGATTTTTATCGCTGAGATAGCGTGCTATCAGCAACGCTTATCTCAACAGAAATAAAAATCAAGGCGCAAGCTACCAAATGTGCGATTATCGTTGGAAATCCAGCGATAATAGCACAACGTTTGGCGAATGCTTGCTGATAGGGCAGGGCAGACTTAGCCATGATATCCACCTTCCATAGGATATCATGGCTAAGTCAGATGAATGGCAGGCATAAGGAAAGTAGCGATAACCGAGGTTAGCGCTACTTATCGCTCTGCAGGTTAGCGTGAGGCTAGATAATAGGAGAAATGTCGGTTAGCGACATTTCTCCTGTTATTCTGGGGAGGAACGCCCACTTTGCATCTCATTAGAGATGCAAAACTGAGCGTTAAGGGAAAGGGCGCCGAGGCAAAGATTCACGCGATAGCGTGACCTTGCTAATAGGGTGATACAATTATCGACGCTTTCCGGCTAAAGCTGCGATAATTGTCTTGATGATATGCCCCTAACTTCTGTGAATCATGCACTTCAAGGTGGGAAGAAACTGACAGTAGAGTAACTGTTGCTTGCCTGGCCATCAAGAGGAGTCCAATACTGTTTTGCAGCGTGCTAGGCTATATACTGTTTTCATGCCCCTGCATAGAGTAGAGACTTTTGCACTCAATGGCAGATGTCTTCAGACAGCATATGCTTCAAGGTGAGAAGGAAGTGACAGTAGAGCAACTGTTGATTGCCTGGCCATCAGGAGGAGGCCATTATCTCTTGGCAGTGAAGTAGCTGTTATTTTCTTGACCCTGCATAGGGTACTAGCTTTTGCGATCATTAGAGAATGCCACCATGAAGCATGCACATCAAGCTGAGAAAAGACTGTTTCTTGCCTGGCCTTCAAGAGGAGTCCACTACTGCTAGGCAGCATAGTGGCTGCTGTCTTCTTGCCCTTGAATAGGGTAATTGCTTATGTGATCACTGGTAGATATCTTCAGGGCTTATAGGTATCAAGGTGAGAGAGCAACAGTTGCTTGTCTGGCCATCAAGAGGTGAATACTGCTTGGCAGCATGGTAACTGCTGTCTTAGTGCTTCTTCATTGAGTATCGGCTTCTGCGTTCAATAGCAGATATCTTCAGGTGGCATGTGCCTCAAGGGGCATAAAGACTGAGGAGAAACTGCTCTTTGCCTGGCCATCAGAAGGCCAATACTCCTCTGCAGCATGATAACTGCTATCTTCATGACCCTGCATACGGTACTGGCTTTGTAGATCATTGGCAGAAATCTTTAGGTGGCATATGCCTCAAGGGGAGTAGAGACTGACTGAGAAGCAACTGTTTGCCTGACAATCAGGAGATGATTGATACTGCTTGGCAGCAGGGTAGCTGCCATCTTCTTGCCCTTTGATAGGGGACTGGCTTCTGCAATCACTGGCAGATGTCTTCAGACAACATATGCTTCATGGTGAGAAGAGATTGACTGGACAGCAACTGTTGCTTGTCTGGCCATCAAGAGGAGCATTGTAGCTGCCTTCTCTGTGCTCCAACATAGGGTATTAGCGTTTCCCATCACTGGCAAATATCTTTAGATGGCATATGCCTCAAGGGTAACACAGACTGATTGAGGAGTAACTGCTGTTTGCATGGTCATCAGGAGAAGGCTGATACTGCATGGCAGCGTGGTAGCTGCTGTCTACATGCTACTGCATAGGGTACTGGCTTCTGCGATCACTGGTAGCTGTTTTTGGGCAGCAAAGGGTTCAAGGTGAAAACAGATTGACTGGGGAGCAGCAGTTGCTTGCCTGGTCATGATCAGGAGGTGGATATGCTTTGTTGCATGGCAAAAGATGTCTTTGTGTCCCTGTATAGGTTACAGAGTTCTGGGATCACTGGCTGATATCTTCAGGTAGCACATACCTCAAGGGGAGATGAGACTGACTGGGAAATATATGTTGCTTGCCTAGACAACAGGAGAAGGCCAATACTGCTTGGCAGCATGATAACTTCTGTCTTCTTGACCCTGCATAGTGTGATGGCATCTGTGAACACTGGTAGATAACTTAAGAACAGTAGAGACTGACTGAAAACCGACTATTGTTTGCCTGGTCAGAAGGAGAAGGCCGATACTCCTAGCTACCATCTTCTTGCCCCAGCATAGGATACTTACTGGCTTCTGCAATCACTGGCATGTGCCGTCAGACAGCATATTCTTCAAGGTAATAAGAAACTGACAGTAGAGCAACTGTTGCTTGCCTGGCCATCAGGAGGAGGCCAATACCACCTGGCAGTGTAGTACTGCCTGTCTTCTTGACCCTGTATAGGGTACTAGCTTCTGCGATCATTAGAGAATACCATCATGAAGCATACATTTCAAGGTGAGAGAAACTGACAGTAGAGTAACTGTTGCCTGTCTGACCTACGAGAGGAGTCCAATACTGCTTGGCACCATGATAAATGCTGCCTTCATACCCCTGCAGAGGTGCTGCCTTCTGCGATCACTGGCATATATCTTCAGGTGCATATGCCTATGTGGAGTAGAGACTAAAGAGCAAATGTAGTTTGCTTGGCAATCAGGAGAAGGCTGATACTGCTTGGCAGCATGGTAGCTGCTATCCTCTTGCTCCTGCATAAGATACTGGCTTCTGAGATCACTTGCAGATGTCTTCAGACATCATATGCTTCACGGTGAGTAGAGACTGACTAGACAGCAACTGTTGTTTGCCAAACCAGCAAAAGAAGGCAGATACTGCTTGGCAGTATTATAGCAGCTGTGTTCAAGCTCTTGCATAGGTATTGGATTCTGCAATCACTGGCAGACATCTTCAGGTGGCATATACCTCAAGGGAATTAAAGACCGACTGAGGAGCAACTGCTTGTTTTCATGTCCTTCAGAAGGCCAATACTCCTCGGAAGCATGGTAGGTGCTATCTTCAGGACCCTGCATAGGGTACTGGCTTTAGAGATCATTGGCAAATATCTTTAGGTGGCATATGCCTCAAGGGGAGTAGAGACTGACTGAGGAACAACTGTTGTTTGCCTGGCAATCAGGAGAAGGCTGATACTGCTTGACAGTTTGGTAACTGCTTTCTTGCTCTTGCACATGGTACTGGATTCTGCGATCACTAGCAGATATCTTCAGGTGGCATAGGCCTCAAGGTGAAAAGAAGCTGAATGGGGAGCAACTCCTGCTTTCTTGGCCCTCAGGATGAAACCGATAATGCTGAGCAGCATGGTAGATGCTGTCTTCTTGCACCACAGAGGATACGGCCTTCAGTGATCACTGGCTGTTTTCGGACAGCAAATGATTCAAGGTGAAAACAGAGTGACTAGAGAGCAGCAGTTGCCTGCCTGGCCAGACTGAGGGGGCGGTTATGCGTGGCAGCATGGTAATTGATGTCTTAGTGCCCCTGAATAGGTTAATGACTTCTGCGATCATTGGTGGATATCTTCAGGCGGGATATGTCGCAAGGTGAGAGGAGACTGACAGGGAAATAACTGTTGCTTGTTTAGCTGTCAGGAGAAGGTCGATACTGCTTGGCAGTGTGATAGTTTCTGTCTTCTTGACTCTGCATAGGGTGCTGGCTTCTGTGATCACTGATGATATCTTCAGGTGGCATATGCCTCAAGAGGAGTAGAGGCTGACTGAGGACCAACTATAGTTTGCCTGGTCATCAGGAGAAGGCCGCTACTTCTTGCAGTGTGGTAGCTGCTATCTTCCTTCCCCTGCATAGGGTACTGACTTCTGCGATAACTTGCAGATGTCTTCAGATAGCATATGCTTCATGGTGAGAAGAGACTGAATGGAGAACTGCTGCTTGCCTGGCCATAAAGACTAGGCCGATACTGCTTGGTACTACGATAGCTGCTGTCTTCGTGCCCCTGCAGAGTGTATTGACTCTTGCAATCACTGAAAGATGTCTTCAGAGAAATGAGGGAGCCGCTGTAAGAAGATATGTCCCTAAGGGGTGTAATTACGTGAGGCCGATAGAGTAAGGATGAAGGATTTTATTTCTTTTCTATTATTCGTATAAATATGTTTGGGTAACTTTTGTCCGGTATGGATTATGTGTCATGCACTTTATGAACTGTTTATAAAATGGTCCTAATCATTAGATTGTATAGTTTGAATGACACCGTTAAGACACTAAGGGGTGACCCCCTTTGTTCTCTGGGTTACCTTTGTTTACCCGCAATGTACCAACTTTTATGAACTATTTAAATGAATTTTTATCCCCGGCTAATGTACACATCCACTAAATGTCATGTGTAATATTTATAAGCAAAAACTAACTTCTGTGTAATATGATGGTCCTGGATATAAAATGAAATAATAAAAAGAATTTAAAAAAAAGAAAGATGTCTTCATGTGACATATGCCTCAATGTGAGAGGAAACTGACTCAAAAGCAGCTGTTTCATGTCTCGAAATCAAGGAAGATAATAGTGACTGGCAGAGTGTTACATGTGGTTTACATATTCATTTGGTGCTGCATTGGTTGCAGCAGTACTGATGCTGCTTGACCGCCTCCATGAGAAGATGAACTAGAATACATTGTATGAGGTTGCTTTTCTGAATAAGGGGCAGGAACAGCTCATTTTTAAGAGGATGCCTCGGGTAGTACATGTTAGCAAATCTGGCAATGGCTTCATTATCTCATTAGGTTCACAAGCCAATATTATTAAATCACTGAGGGCCTGATTCACAAAGGTCCTCCGTACTCATGGCTGAGACCCCACAGTTGTGTGGGAGACCGCACTCGAGGCAGAATCTCCACAATGAGAATTGTCATTGAGTAGATTCCGCCCTGTGTGCAGAGACTTCCCCACGACTGCGGGGCCTCCACCACAAGTACGGTGGCCCTTGTGAATCAGGGCGAATGTCTCTTGTCTCCCCATTTGTTGCCCAAATTATTTTTCACAGATTTCATACAAATCTATTATTTGTAGCAGTAGTAATAGGTAATAAGAAATAGATTTAAAAGATGCAAAACCTGGGAAAATGCTCAAGATAGATACACGAGTTACTGCCTGACAGTGAATGCCCGGTACATTCTTGTCTGAAAAATAAGATTTTGCAGTTTCCAGTTCGGATTGTAGAAGAGCTCGGTCTTACTACACCCTCTGGATATTTGTCAACAATAAACAGTGCAGATGAAAAGTCCAAACAATTTCAGCTTCTGGATTGAACATTCCGACAGCAGATAAGAGACCCATGTCGTCCGTAAATCGAGCATCAAATTAATTTTCAAATCTATCCAAAGTAGAGAAAGAAACTTCTTGCTTTAAGCGCTCAGACAGTGGAGTTCGACTTTCTAAGACATAAAAATGACTGGATATTTTCCTTACAGAGGTACTGATAAAATCCTCTGTCAGTTTGTTAATTTATGGTGTCTCAGAGGTAGAGCCCTTGGATTGGATTTTTCTTGATTCTCAATTCCACACTGCTCTGCTAAGTCTTAGGCTAACTTAACACTTTGGTCGACTGACTGTCTTGACAGAGTTTCACTAAATCACATCTTGTTGACTCAATTAGTTCACATCCTCTTGCAAGTCACTATCTTTTTTCCGTAATTCTTCAGATAGACTGTGAATCTTTTGAAAAATAAGTTCCATACACAGAAATGTAAGTAAGAAACCAAAGTGTTTTATGTTCTTAAGAATTCCTTTGGCTTCTGAACTAGCCTCTGTGTCACGTTGTTGTGAGTCTATTACAACGATAATAGACTCAAATCGCAGCTGTACTTTTCTAACACAGGAGTACTAGTAAAACCACCTTGTACGGAGAGTCTTTCTAGCTCCATTATATAGAATACACTCTTTCTGAACTTTCACAAACGGCTCATGCCTTGGTGAACTTTGCAAAAGAAAACCATAAACTGAATGCAATGTTGAAAAGAAATGTTCTACTGGATTTTATGTTAGTTACTGTTTGCACTAAAGCAAGGTTTAGACGATGGGCATGGCAGTGTATATACAATTATTGTGATGCAATGTTATGTTATGTTATGTTATGTTATGTTATGGGGGTTTGTATAGCGCTCAGCTGCCCCAGCCAAGGGGTGTCCCGGCACTGTATGGATGACTGGAGGCAGAAGGGAAGGACACAGAAGAGGGAAAAGAGAAAGGTCATTGAAAGAGGTGAGTTTTGATGGCTTTCCTGAAGGCCAGAAGGTCCTGCATGCCACGGATGGTTTCCGGTAGGCTGTTCCAGAGTTTGGCGGCCAGCAAACTGAAGGCTCGGCCTCCCATCCTGGCTAGTTTAGTGCGGGGAATAACCGCAAGATGTTGTCCTTCTGAACGAAGTGACCTCCTGGGAATGTACTCTGTCAGGAGGGGGCATAGCATAGGGGGGAGGCGGTTTTAAGGATTTTGAAGGCCAGACAGAGTGCCTTGAACTGAATCCTCTTGCCCACCGGGAGCCAATGTAGCTTCTTCAGGACTCCAGCCACTGAGGAGTGGCGGGGAAGGCCAACCAGAGCCCTGGCGGCAGCATTCTGCACTCTCTGAAGTCTAGTAATCTCTGCTAGGTTGGCACCAAGCAAGAGGGAACTCGCGTAATCCAGCCTAGAAAGGATAGTAGCTTGAACAATTAGCTGGCGTGTGTGACAATCAAAAAACTTCAGGATGGGTCTTAAGTTGCGCAGGATGCCCAAACAGGTGGCTGCCACTATTTTGGTGTGGTGGGTGTATTTCAGTGTCGAGTCCACCCACACTCCCAGAATTTTTACACATTCTTTGGGCTTAGGGGGTTGGCCCAAGGTTTCTGGCCACCAGCTGTCACCCCAGGATTCTGTGTTTTTACCCAGGAGCAGTATCTCTGTTTTCCCGGCATTGAGCTGGAGGAAGTTGGTCGTCATCCAGTTGGTGATCTCAGTGAGGGTCTGTTTGAAATGATGGGCCTTCAGACCATTGTTGTCATTGAGAGCTACCACCAACTGGGTGTCGTCTGCGTAGGATACTAGTGTCAGCCCATTCTTTTTGGCCACCTCTGCTAGCGGCCGGACATAAACATTGAACAGGGTGGGGCTCAGTGCTGACCCCTGGGGCACCCCCTGTCCAATATTATGTTCTTTAGAGAGGTAAGGAGGGGTGGAGACTTTAACCACTTGGCTGCTAAGGGTGGTCGATGAGCTTCATTGACTTTCCATTGAAATCAATGGAAAGTCCATGACGAGTTACCCTTGTCATTAGCGCTGAAGGGGTTAAAGGATCTGTTGGAGAGGAAGTCTCTGAACCATCCCAGGGCAGTTCCCGAGATTCCAATTTCCTCCAATCTAGTCAGAAGGACCTCGTGTGACACCGTGTCGAAGGCAGCACTGAGATCCAGCAGGATCAGTGCTGCCGTTCCGCCGGTGTCAAGAATAGCACGGAGGTCCTCTGTAACACTGAGCAGAGCTGTCTCGGTGCTGTGTCCAGCTCTAAACCCGTGTTGGGAGTTGTCCAAGATGGTGTTAGTTAAAAGGAAATTGGTAAGTATGGTATTGACATATGTCTCTATTATTTTGGCTGGCCAGGGAAGTAGTGAAATAGGCCTGAAGTTTTCAGGAAGGGTTGGGTCCAAGGTGGGCTTTTTTAAGATAGGGGATACCCATGCCTGCTTCCACTTGGAGGGTATTTTAGCTGAGGAGAGGGACAGATTAATAATGTTCCGTAGGGGTTCAGTGACCAGGTCGCTAGCGTTGCTAAAAGTTTCAGGTTTAAGGGGATCAGCCGGGGATCCAGATTTGATTTTATTGCCAATTTTTAGGAAGCTCTCACGGTCAAGTGTTGGGAAGGAAGAGAGACAGGGTCTGGTAGGGTCCATTGTAACGGAGATCTGGGGAGAGTTGGGGAATGTATCATAAATTTTCTTTATTTTGTCGGTGAAGAAATTAGCCATGTTATTGCATAGATCAGGGGAGGTGGCGGCGGTGACTGCCGTTTTTTTTGCAGTTAGTTCTTTTAAAATTTTAAAAACTGCTTTAGAGGTATTGGTACTGCTGTTGATTTCGGCAGCATAGTACGCTGCCCGGGTTCTGCAGACATGACGATGATAGGTTTTTTGGGATTGGACATATATCTGCTTAAGGTTGGTGTCGTAGTTCTTTCTCCAGCCTCTTTCCGCTTTTTTACATTCTTTTTTCAGAGTGGCTAATTCTGAATTGTACCAGGGGCTTGCAGCGTGGGCGCGGGCCTTAGTCCATTTAAGTGGGATCAGGGTGTCCAATGCTTGGGTGATCCAGTGACAGAACTGGTCGTACCCTGAGTCGGGATCACCGCTAGGAGGAGAAGGGTTAGATACCAGGAGATTGTAGAGGTCTTCTAGGCGGAGTTTCCTCCACGGACGTTTTTGGACTTGAGGGGTGGGCGCAGGAGTGGGGGTAGGGCTGCAAGGGATAGTCATGATCACCAAATGGTGGTCCGTCCATGCCATGGGGGTGGGAGTTCCTACCACTCCGTTTGTTAGGTTCGAAAAAATGGGATCTAAAAGGTGTCCCGCTCTATGGGTGGGGCCACTCACGAGTTGATTAAGCTGGAGAGCAGCGAGATCTGCTAAGAAGGCAGACATTTTAGGCTCCGTGTCCCGGTCGAGGTGTATATTTAGGTCACCTATGATCGTAAAGTTGGAGGTTTTGGTTATGTTGGTGCCCAGGTACTGTAGGAGTGAATTAATAAATGGAGTGTCGGCGCCGGGGGGTCTATAGATTAAGAGGCCTGTCACACAAAATTGGGAATTGGCTTTAATAGAGAATCGTGCGCTTTCGCTGCCCTAATATCAACTTTAGTTAACTGGCAGGCGAGGTGTGCTTTGGCTAGAAGCGCTAGTCCGCCTCCTCTGGAATTTCTGTTCAGGGTGTGTGTAGTAAATCCCATAGGGGTGGCCAGGTTGATAACCGATTCCATGTCCTCGTGGAGCCATGTCTCAGACATAAACAGGGCGTCAAGAGAGTGATCAGCCAGGAGATCGTGTATGTCTAGGTGATGCTTCTGCATCGATCTGACATTAAGATGTCCCATCCTGAGGGCAGTCTGAGGGAATTGAGGTGCTATAGGCTTTAAGTTGAAACGGTTGCAGAGTTGGAACGGGTGAGGCAGTGGATTGGAGATGTGTGCTGAGTTCCTCCTGGTGCATGTACAGTTGTGTTGTCAAAGCCTCAGCAATTCTGGCTTCGAGTAGGATATCTTACCGCTCATGGTGTGGCCACGTGTCGGCAGGGGTTCTGGCGCCTGGCGCTGCCTTAGCGCGGACGGGCGCAGACGGGCTTCTCTTAGGCGCGTCTTCGGTGCGCCCTTCGTGCGCCCGCTGCGCTCGTCCGCTGCGCTCCCTCTCCCCTGCCGGTAAATATACTTCCGGCTGTCTAGGTTGGGGCGGAGCAGCTAGACCGCTCACCCAACCAAGATGGCGGTTCAGATCGGGGCAGTCAGGAAGTGACTCTCTTATATTTGCTTGTACAACATTAAAACAGACTCATAACGAATGCTCCATCATAGCACTGTGCAACACACTTCCAGTTAAGTCTAACTTTGTGTACTGCTTCAACAATGGCTGCAGCAAGGGTGGAACAAAAGGGGGTGGTGATGGACGGAGCATCTGAACCAATCAAACACTCACACCCAGTCAACAGATCTGGGTCCAATCCATCACCGTTCTTTAGCTCACTCTGCCACCCCAGTTCAGACATGGCCATATGCAAATCAGCCTGACCCTGTGCCTCATGGGAACAGTCCAGCCCGAACTGCCAAGCCATGCCTTCCCTGGACCGGAATCAAGCTTCCTAGGACCGGTTTCTGGCATTACAGCCGTCTTCAGCCAGGCTTGCTTGAATCCAGTGGCAAAGTGAGCAAGGGACTCAACGTCGGAGCATACCCTGCCAACTTATGGCGAACAAAGCAGTACAAAAGGGGGTGGTGATGGACGGAGCTTCTGAACCAATCAAACACTCACACCCAGTCAACAGATCTGGGTCCAATCCATCACCGTTCTTTAGCTCACTCTGCCACCCAAGTTCAGACATGGCCATATGCAAATCAGCCTGACCCTGTGCCTCATGGGAACAGTCCAGCCCGAACTGCCAAGCCATGCCTTCCCTGGACCGGAATCAAGCTTCCTAGGACCGGTTTCTGGCATTACAGCCGTCTTCAGCCAGGCTTGCTTGAATCCAGTGGCAAAGTGAGCAAGGGACTCAACGTCGGAGCATACCCTGCCAACTTATGGCGAACAAAGCGGTACAAAAGGGGGTGGTGATGGACGGAGCTTCTGAACCAATCAAACACTCACACCCAGTCAACAGATCTGGGTCCAATCCATCACCGTTCTTTAGCTCACTCTGCCACCCCAGTTCAGACATGGCCATATGCAAATCAGTCTGACCCTGTGCCTCATGGGAACAGTCCAGCCCGAACTGCCAAACCATGCCTTACCTGGACCGGAATCAAGCTTCCTAGGACCGGTTTCTGGCATTACAGCCGCCTTCAGCCAGGCTTGCTTGAATCCAGTGGCAAAGTGAGCAAGGGACTCAACGTCTGAGCATACCCTGCCAACTTATGTCGAACAAAGCTGTACAAAAGGGAGTGGTGATGGACGGGGCATCTGAACCAATCAAACACTCACACCCAGTCAACAGATCTGGGTCCAATCCAACACCGTTCTTTAGCTCACTCTGCCACCCCAGTTCAGACATGGCCATATGCAAATCAGTCTGACCCTGTGCCTCATGGGAACAGTCCAGCCCGAACTGCCAAGCCATGCCTTCCCTGCACCGGAATCAAGCTTCCTAGGACCGGTTTCTGGCATTACAGCCGTCTTCAGCCAGGCTTGCTTGAATCCAGTGGCAAAGTGAGCAAGGGACTCAACGTCTGAGCATACCCTGCCAACTTATGGGGAACAAAGTGGTACAAAAGGGGGTGGTGATGGACGGAGCATCTGAACCAATCAAACACTCACACCGAGTCAACAGATCTGGGTCCAATCCATCACCGTTCTTTAGCTCACTCTGCCACCCCAGTTCAGACATGGCCATATGCAAATCAGTCTAACCCTGTGCCTCATGGCAACAGTCCAGCCCGAAGTGCCAAGCCATGCCTTCCCTGGACCGGAATCAAGCTTCCTAGGACCGGTTTCTGGCATTACAGCCGTCTTCAGCCAGGCTTGCTTGAATCCAGTGGCAAAGTGAGCAAGGGACTCAACGTCTGAGCATACCCTGCCAACTTATGGCGAACAAAGCGGTACAAAAGGGGGTGGTGACGGACGGAGCATCTGAACCAATCAAACACTCACACCCAGTCAACAGATCTGGGTCCAATCCATCACCGTTCTTTAGCTCACTCTGCCACCCAAGTTCAGACATGGCCATATGCAAATCAGTCTGACCCTCTGCCTCATGGGAACAGTCCAGCCCGAACTGCCAAACCATGCCTTCCCTGGACCGGAATCAAGCTTCCTAGGACCAGTTTCTGGCATTACAGCCGTCTTCAGCCAGGCTTGCTTGAATCCAGTGGCAAAGTGAGCAAGGGACTCAACGTCTGAGCATACCCTGCCAACTTATGGCGAACAAAGCGGTACAAAAGGGGGTGGTGATGGACGGGGCATCTGAACCAATCAAACACTCACACCCAGTCAACAGATCTGGGTCCAATCCAACACCGTTCTTTAGCTCACTCTGCCACCCCAGTTCAGACATGGCCATATGCGAATGCGTCTGACACAGTGCCTCATGGGAACAGTCCAGCCCGAACTGCCAAGCCATGCCTTCCCTGGACCGGAATCAAGCTTCCTAGGACCGGTTTCTTGTTTTACAGCCGTCTTCAGCCAGGCTTGCTTGAATCCAGTGGCAAAGTGAGCAAGGGACTCAACGTCTGAGCATACCCTGCCAACTTATGGCGAACAAAGCGGTACAAAAGGGGGTGGTGATGGACGGAGCATCTGAACCAATCAAACACTCACACCCAGTCAACAGATCTGGGTCCAATTCATCACCGTTCTTTAGCTCACTCTGCCACCCCAGTTCAGACATGGCCATATGCAAATCAGTCTGACCCTGTGCCTCATGGTAACAGTCCAGCCCGACCTGCCAAGCCATGCCTTCCCTGGACCGGAATCAAGCTTCCTAGGACCGGTTTCTGGCATTACAGCCGTCTTCAGCCAGGCTTGCTTGAATCCAGTGGCAAAGTGAGCAAGGGACTCAACGTCTGAGCATACCCTGCCAACTTATGGCGAACAAAGCGGTACAAAAGGGAGTGGTGATGGACGCAGCATATGAACCAAGCAAACACTCACACCCAGTAAACAGATCTGGGTCCAATCCATCACCGTTCTTTAGCTCACTCTGCCACCCCAGTTCAGACATGGCCATATGCAAATCAGTCTGACCCTGTGCCTCATGGGAACAGTCCAGCCCGAACTGCCAAGCCATGCCTTCCCTGGACTGGAATCAAGCTTCCTAGGACCGGTTTTTGGCATTACAGCCGTCTTCAGCCAGGCTTGCTTGAATCCAGTGGCAAAGTGAGCAAGGGACTCAAGTCTGAGCATACCCTACCAACTTATGGCGAACAAAGCGGTACAAAAGGGGGTGGTGATGGCAGTTCGGGCTGGACTGTTCCCACGGGGCACAGGGTCAAGACTGATTTGCATATGGCTGGGTTCAAACTGGAATGGCATGGTGAGCAAAAAAACGAAGGATTTAGACCCAGATCTCTGTACTGGGGTGAATGTATGACATTGTTCTGCATTCTGTCCATCACCTGTTGCTTTTGCATTTGTCACCCCGAGTGGGACGGGTATGCTCAGACGTGAGTCCCGTGCTCTCCATGCCACTGGAATCAAGCTACCCAGGCTGATGAGGGCTGAAAGCCAGAAACCAGTCCTTGGATGCTTGTTTCCAGTCCAGGGAGGACCTGGCTTGGCAGTTCAGGCTGGACTGTTCCCACGGGGCACAGGGTCAAGACTGATTTGCATATGGCTGGGTTCAAACTGGAATGGCATGGTGAGCAAAAAAACGATGGATTTAGGCCCAGATCTCTGTACTGGGGTGAATGTATGACCTGTTGTTTTTGCAGCAAGGGTGGAGGCATCAAATATCTCCATATGATAACACCCTAGTGCAGTTTTCCGAACATTTGAATCACCATCAACAAAGCAGATAATAAAACTCAGATGCTCTTCATGTAAAACATCTTTGGTTCCATCAACTAGCACCGCTAAATATTTTGTCACTTTTTCAACAATGCGTACATGGACAAGATCTGCCACCACAACTATCATGTCACTTTGGTTAATATGTGAGGTATAGTGCCCATGCCTCTTGGCCATTTATGCTTTTGACCTCTCATCTTTATAAGAAACTAGCAGCCCGTCCCGACGTTGTCCGGGTATGAATTGCTGCCGGCCAGTAGTATATTGTTTTGTAGGATTTCGTTTTGATAGCATTTCTTATGTGACAGGCCTGTGAAACGCTCCGATTCACAGTGCACTGCTGATGCACTTAAGAGTGCGCGTTCAGTAGTGTGTGGACTCGAGTTTCCCTACTTTATTTTTCCTTGCAATATTATATAGCGCGAACTCGACAACATGGCATGAGCACAATTTACATTACAGAAGAACACATTCATTTGTGGTAGGCACGGGGAAACAAAGCGATTTGCCTGGAATCACAGGATGTTGAGCTGATGCCGAGATTCGAACGTAGCTCCCCAGCTCTAAAGTTCGCAATTCTAGAAATTGTGGCAGGAGGTGTGTTTAAAAGTGTATGTCGGTGCTGGCCATCAATGAGAGAGACCTGTGCATTTTTCAAATCGGTGGTGAAAAAATATGAGTATGTTGCTGGAGATGTGGGCCGCCGTGCCACCAATGTACTTACCGGGGGTGGGTAAACACCCATTATTCCGCAACTTTCTTTCCGCATACCATCACTCCGCTTACTTTCATTACGAAAGTACCATGACTCCGCATTGCCATTATAACGCATGGCATTACATTTTATATGCTTTTATCATGCATACATTTACATCGAAATTCATGAATGGTAAAAGCATGTTTTTTTTAATGTTTGGATAAGGTAAGTATGGGTATGGGGTATATGTTTTGGGGTACTGAGGTATATGTTTTGGGGTGTTTGGGTATTTTAAGGGTTCAGATATACTTTTGGGTTATGGGGTACAGGGGTAGTTTTAGGGTTTAGGGATAGGTATGGGTTTTGGGGTACAGGGGTATTTTTAGCGTTCAGGGCTAGGTTTGGGTTTTGGGTTTAGGGGTATTTTTAGGGTTCAGGGGTAGGTTTGGGTTTTGGGGTACAGGGGTATTTTAAGGGTTCAGGGCTGTGTTTGGGCTTTGGGGTACAGGGGTATTTTTAGGGTTCAGGGCTAGGTTTGGGTTTTGGGGTATTTTAGCGTTCAGGGGTAGGTTTGGGTTTTGGGGTACAGGGTTATTTTTATGGTTCAGGGCTAGGTTTGGGTTTTGGGATACAGGGGTATTTTTAGGGTTCAGGGGTAGGTTTGGGTTTTGGGGTACAGGGGTATTTTAAGGGTTATGGGTTAGGTTTTGGGGTACAGGGGTATTTTAGGGTTCAGGGGTAGGTTTGGGTTTTGGGGTACAGGGGTATAAGGGTTCAGGGCTAGGTTTGGATTTTGGGGTACAGGGGTATTTTTAGGGTTCAGGGGTAGGTTTGGCTTTTGAGGTACATGGGTATTTATAGGGTTCAGGGCTAGGTTTCGGTTTTGGGGTACAGGGGTATTTCTAGGGTTTAGGGATGGTTTTGGGGTACAGGGTATATTTATAGGGTTAAGATGGGTTAGTGTTTAAGGGTGTCGGGGTATTTTAAGGAGTAAGGGTGTGTTATGATTATGGGGTGCAGGGGTATTTAAAGGGCGCAGGGTGGACACCCGGAGCTGGAATGTACAGAGCCTGGGAAGAAAAAACAATGAAATATTGGGCACAACGCTCGCTTTTTTTTCCGTAATCCCGCGCCCGCACACGCCCCCAGCAAACGCCCACAGCACACGATATGAGACATGGCATGAAGGGTGGAACGTACCACACGCCCCCAGCGTTTGTCACGCCCCCAGCACACGCTCACAGCACAACGCAGACACGCCCACAAGGGACTACTTTGCTGGCACGGTTCTTTTACCTTTTAAATGTATATGGTGGGCGTCTGCATAGCCTATGTCCTTCTGCTGCAACTGCCCTTTCCAACGCTGTATTGGGTGTTGTGATTGGTGCTGTGGTTCCTGAGATTACCCGCCTCAAAGGTTTGGGCTCTCTCTTTATTATATTAGTATAGATCATCAGTTTCATCCGTTGCACGAAATGCAAGTCCTTCATGACCTAAGAAACATACTGCAGTTGCTCCACAGGTTTTCTATTCTCAATTTCCCACTTCGCTCCTCTTTGACTGCTGATGCCTTGTAGGCTGCTGTAATCTTTTGAAGTTGGTCCAAGCAATACCTGATGATTTATGCTTCTTTGACTTTGAATGTTTGGACAAAGAACGAGTAAGCTTTTCCCACTTACTAAAGCCAATATTAATGAAGGCAAGATTGCCAGGTTCACGTCCTCCTCCTCCCACATTAATAGCACTAAAATGCCTACATACAAAACAATATACAGCATCCTTAAGGTCTAAATACTCTAACCAAGGATGGGTTTTGTAATCTCCATTAAACCTATGGAATGCAGTTAGGGGAATGTTTGAAGTTTTGGTTTCACTAGGTCACTATTTTGATTCAGTGATAAGTCAGCAGTAAAGAATTCCCTTGCTGGGAAGGATTTTGATGTTGGTGTCTGACTAGTTCGTCTGATTCGAGGTGCCTCTATTATGTCACTCCCCAAAAAGAGCTGGCTGTATTATCATTACAGGATGATGCACAGTCAGCAAGGCGAGCAAGGGATGCACTGTCTAAACTGCCAACATAAGAAGAAGAATCCTCAACATCAGTGAGAAATGAACACCCATCACTTCAGCATGTAAAGAAATATCACTTATGTCAACAATAGAGGACCTATCATCTGCACAAAAGAAGCAGCTCTAATGGAAGAAGATGATGTTTCAGGGATGTAGGAAGAATGCAAGCATATACCTTCACTGCTAAATAGAGCAGAATAAGGCAACTCCTTTTTCGCTTGTCTCCATCAGAACCTATAGGAGGGTCTTAGGTACTCCTTTTGTAGTGAACAAATCCAATATTGAACTTTATTTTGGATCTTTTAGTTTTCTAGTGTGGAATGACATTTTTCTTTGTTTGCAGGTGAACTAAGCAATTCTACTGTTAAAAAGTCAAAAATACCGAAAAAAGGGTTAGGGCATGGTACACTGCACATAGTGGACGAAACACAGATCTTTTCACATGCATGCATGTGTTTGTTTTACAGCCATTCTTTTAATAAGCAGTATGCAAGAGAGGTTTTATTGAATATATTACAATTGTGAGAAGTTTGCCTGATGTATGATGTCCACAATTCTGTGGGCACCTTGTATCAGTCCAAACAATCCCTTATGGTGGTGGTTGTAAGTCAACCTTAAAAAGACAAGCTATCCTAGGGGTAGCATGGACTAAGCAGCCTTCAGGCTAAACTCAAGAGGGCATGTGAAGCCAGCTGTGTTACCATATGCAATCCTGTAATATCAAATGAAAGGACACCACACAAGTTATATATTATAAAAATATATGTATTTATTACTAGAATAATCCCCTATACTCTTTATGAGTATAGAAGCACAAGCATTTAAACAAAAGCACAGTTTAACATATTAAAGTTGCACATTTATGGATGAGGCCGGTGGCCACTCAAACCATATATCAAAAAAGTGGTAAAAGTATCACTCTACGAACAGTGGTAAGGCCTGGGGCCTTGGGAATCACTGGGACTACACTGGACTAACAGCAGTTAGGACGGGAGTAGCCCGCGGGTTTCGGGCGCATCGCTAAAAGCACACGCATGCACCAATGCAAAGTCAATGGTGCGTAAAAGTTATCGAGTTACAGTTTTAGGAGTCTTCCGACTGGACTAGAATTACCAAACTTTAAACTAGGACACTAGAGGTGTAAACCAATACAGGAGCACCGGTGTTCATGAGTTACCTCACCCACAGGAAGCCGGTGCATAGGTGCCAAAGTGTGTCGGGTTTCGTCGTGTAGTTCTATGGAGCCTGGAGATGAAGATGCTGCAGGCGGCCAGGAGAGAAGAGTCCGGTGTGATCCAAGGTTGGATTGAAGTTGTATAGTACCTTAAAAGCAGAGGGGACAGAGTCTGGGTCACTAGCCAGTGACCAGGAAGGAACCAGGCAAGAACCAGGCAATGTCGGGCGCAATCAGGTGGTTGTCGTGAAGCTTGTCTCCGCTGCCATGTGGACTCTGGGGCATCGAGGATGTCCAGGAGTGGATCACGAGCTGTCCCAGAAAGGCTCTCGCTGTCGGCGGTGTCAGCTTCCGGATCAGAGTTAACAAGCCTTGGCAAGTGCAACCCACGCAGGATTCGAAGATTGCTTCTTACTCGGACCAGCAAGGTCAGAGCGGGTGCTCCTTTTCAGGGGAGCGAGGGCCAGTCTGGAGCAACCAGACTAGCAGAGCAAATTCAAAGGTTCGTCGGTACTGGGGCCACTAGCCAACGGGCAAGCGACCGGACCAACGAACAGGAAAATGCAAAAGGGCCCCACGCAGCACTCGATGAGTGTGGAGGGGTGAGCTTCGGTGCAAAATCGGCTCGGCGCTGGGGCTTCTCAAACCCCACTGCACAGCTTCGAGGGAGGCTCGGGAGCTGCACAGTCAGCACTTCGTAGTTTTTCCAAGATGGCCGGCCCCACGCTTCAGGTCGCCTCCACGGGTCTCAGATTCGCTGGGACTGTGGATCGGGCTGTTGGAAGGCAGGAACGCTGGGTCTTGTCGATCTCTGCTGCTCAAGTTCCGGCAGGAACTGCAACAAAGCAAACGGTGAGGCGCTGGATGGTGCCTGTTTGCACAGGGTGGTCACTCCTTGACCACAAGGGAGATTCTTCAGTCTTCCATGTCGAGTGGGATGTCGAAGGGTCCAGAGTTATGTATCAAAGTTTCAGTCAGGATAATCTAATGTGCATTGGCACAGCTCCTACCTTTATCCCAAATGAAGAGGATGGATTACCTGCTAGGTCCCTCCTATGGGTGGGACCCAGGAAAGGGGTGGTTACACCCCTTTCCCTTTGTCCAGTTTCGCGCCAGAGCTGGGGCTGGAGTGCCCCAGAACCGGTTTGACTGGATTTTGCATGGGACACCTTGTGTGCCCCAGGCAGTGTCTAGTTTCTTTCAACCCTCCCTGCTCCAATCCACTATCTCCTGTCTGGGGTGGTGTAGCACCTCCCTGTGACAGGAAACTCTTTGTCCAAGCCTCCCCTGCCAGGTTTCGGTCAGCAGCAGGAGGCCAGACTTGTGTCGGAGCAGCAGCATCCATTTTGTGATGCTGAGGCTCTGGTTAGGATTAACCGCGTTTTAAGTCAAGTAACATGTCTTCGCCCTCTAGAAGGGTGGAATGCTACCCCGTCACCAGAACTGGCGAGGTGGTAGCATTCCAAAGTGTATAACACCTTACACGACATGTTTTGATAAAGCCAAACCAAAGTTAGCAATAACCGCGAGGATTATAATGCACTTAAGAGTATATGGTATGGCAATACCCTGGAACAGCAGTAAGGAAATGGTTCCGAACTCTGCAGACAGGCTCAGCTCATGCTAGAGCACCATCTCACATAAAACCAAGCACTCTGCCTCCAGGATTGTTAAGGCCTGTCATAGGAGTGACTTATAGGCATCTATGTGTCCAGATATAGGTTTAGACATAGGTATACTATATCTAAGCAAGGGGTGATTACACGACCTTGCCCCAGCTGAGTGATCAGCCAGTTGTGTCAGTTTGGATGGCCAGCCAGGGGTGGCAAAAGATATGCTGCAGCCCCTGGCAGGCCTTGGATGCACCTATGCCCTGGGTACCTATAGTACATTGTACAGGGGCTGATAAGGTGTCCAGTACCAATTTAGTTATGCACCTAGGGTACATGGAGTCCATTTTAAAGAGAGGGCGGATAGCCTGGGGCCCTGATTAGCAGGATCCCAGGCCAACTAAGTCGAAAACCAGCTAAACACAAGGCAAAAAATCTGGGGTAACCATAGTCAGGTATCCACCTTCCTACAACAATGTACATTAATGTATACACAACCACTGAAATCAGCCTTTATTACAATGAATCAGATTACTATTCACCCACCCTGAGAGGGGTTGATAAAAGAAATTAGCTCAGTTATTGAAAATGCCTTTGTAGAGCTTGCAGAAAAAGGGATGGAGCATTTGAGCTCCATGTACTGTACAGCAAAAAAATAAAAAGACTATTTAAAGCATACATAAACATGTTTGAAATATTACTGGTCTGAATTTGAATATATTATTCTGCCAATTATGTCCTTGTTCAGCAAATTTGTGTTTTTGACATTTAGGTTGCCTAAGGGCAATTTATTTGCTATAAAAAAGACGTAGAAAGGGCCACCATTACCACGAGAACAAGAAAATGCAAAATGTGGATGAGGATATACATTAGTGGAGTGGATTGGAAGGCATGAAGCCCTGTATTTTGGGGGTAGCATGACATTGGTGGTATATAAGTGAATGTCATCATAGGAGGGATTGTTGGTGCCACCACACTGAGTTTTGCGGCACAGTCAATATATTAATGGGAATGGAGGAGGGCCAGAAATACATGAATTATTGGCAAGATAGCTGTTCGAGTTTAGAGGCCTGCAACAGAAATCTTGTTCTACCTGCAGTCACAGGTTTGAATTTCAGTGAAACCCTTCAGTCTAACATCCTTCAGAGGTTGATGAAATCAAAGCCATTGAGTTGGGAAAAGTAAGCACAAGTTCCACCTCAGTCACTAAGGAGTTGCCTTTCAGCGTATGAGTGCTACGTGCAATAGAATGTTATGGAAAAAGGTTAAGCAAGAAATGAAGCTACTGCCAGCCACATAAGAGTTATGCACCCCTATACAATCATGGAACTCTTCAACAAGGGCAATATCCTGATTACAGCATATTGCAGTCTAGGCTAGCAATAACACATTGTACCTATGTCGAAGGACTACTGTATTATATAGTTTTACAAGAACTATTAGCCCTTTACAAAAACATATGCAACACACTGATAATCATAATATGGTATATTTGTTTCACTTAAATTCGAGGAGGATGGTTAGAGGAAACACCAAGTATTATAACTAAAAAAAGTGCCTCCAAATTCACCATGGGAACTAATGTAACCATTGTAGAGATCCATGTGTAAGATGAGTCACAGATTTGAATATTGGGAGTGCCACTCAGATTTTTATTTTTCTGGTGTTTTGATACAATGAGTAAGATTAAATTGGGTAATAATTAACATCTGATTTCAATGTGAAAGACCAGAGAAATGGTAGACTGCATTATACGTATGTACTAACTAGCTATTGGTATCCAGCAAGTTACCTCGGAGTACCATGCCCAATTAAAGGCACACCAAGTACTGTCTTTGACCAGAGAATGTCATAATATTCCTCTGTGACTTGTAATATGCAAGTTATGCCTGCTTTGGGCTACACTATTCCAGTCACATGGAAATGACAGACTCAACACCAGTAAGCTTCAAAAAGCAAAGGACCAACTTAGACTTCACAGTCGCAGCTGTCAATGTGCACCTTAGCTTCCCAGTCAGCACATAGGCCTCTATCTTTTCCTTGCTTGGACAAGTCTACTAGCATAGCCCAATGCCTCCTGAGTCACCCAAGACATCTTTAGGTGAGCCATAAAACCAGTTGTGCAGTTCCTGCTGACCTGGGTTTGCTCCTAACAAGAGCATGAAAGTAATTGCAGACTAAAAGTTGTACTTTTACATGGCACGGTTGGGAATCTAATATACGTTACAGGATATACTACAGGACATTCCCTCTCAACAGTCATGCCTTTGGAGCATGCATATATTAGCTGGTGATCTCAATACATTAGTACTGTCACTGACTTGATTCATACATGTGTACACATCAAAGCATACTGAAAACTGACAGAGTTTAATTCATCGTATTGAACCATGTTGGGACGGGAATGTCTCCTGCATTATATACAATGGTGTTCCCTGCCCAGTGTCCCTGAACTGCATACCTGTGATCCAGTTTTTAAATATTGCTACACACAAATCCAGTGCCAGTGTTCACACATTGACCTAGGGCGTGTCTTCGACAATGGAAACCAAATAACCGCTTATAATGACAGGGCACTACTGTCCTGTTACGGATTTCATGTGTAAAAACAGTGGTGTTAGCATACAATGGTTTGCGGATTAGTGACAGAAATGTACCGGTGAAACAAAATGTGCATTTAAAGGCCCGTTTACCTAAAGTTCCGCTGCTCACGATGAACCTGGAATCCTGAACATGACCTCCTGCACAAGGGCAGGCGGGAACCCTATGGCGATGGTTCGGCTCGGGGCAGGCAGATGGGCGCCCTTTCGGACCCGGCCTTCTGGTCGCACCTTTTCCCCCTCGGCCATCTGGTCGCATGCAATGCTTTCCAATGGGGCGAGAGGGCTCCAGGAGGTCGGGCACCTCCGCACCCCTGGGTCCCCTCCGTCACTCGATGCGCACAGGTTACCAGAAAGAGGGGTAGCTTTCCACCGGATTACTAGGGGCAGGGTATGCCGGAACACCCCTCCTGGGCTGGTGGTTCTTTGCCGGTGACCAGATGGGCTATGCCCGGACAATACCTCCCCTCTGTCCGGGGGCTCCCTCATCCGGGACACGGCATGGCAAAGTACCCGGGATGGGCTCAATGGGTCCTGGGCAGTCCCCCCCCCGCTGGGCAACCAGGCCCGAGAGCTCCGGCGGTCCTCCCCGTGCCCGAGACCCAGCTGGGGTCCATGAGCCCCCCGGGAAGCGGAGCCCCCGAGTTCTGCAAGGGCAGGCGGGAGCCCTACCAAAAAGGCTCGGCTGGGGGGGCGGGCATCCTTTCGGTGCCGGACATCTGGTTGCACCTTTTCCCCCTCGGCCATATGGTCGCACGCAATGCTTTCCAATGGGGCGACCAGATGGCCGGGCTGCCCTGGAAGTCCAGATGAGGGCTCATTTGCCTCCCTGATCCCAACCAGGGCTCCAGGAGGTCAGGCGTGTCCGCACCTAGGGTCCCCTGAGTCTCGCGGTGCGCATGGGTTACCAGAAAGGGGGATTACTGGGGGGCAGGGTATGCCGGAATACCCCTCCAGGGCTGGTGGCTTTTTGCCAGGGACCAGATGGGCTATGCGTGGCCCATGGCATGGCAAAGTGCCCAGGAAGGGCTCTGTGGGTCTAGGGCAGTCCTCCCCCGGGCGTCCGGGCCCGAGAGCTCCGGCGGTCCTCCCTATGCCTGAGGCCCAGCCGGGGTCCCTGTGCCCCCGGGAAGCAGAACCCCCGAGCCCTGCAATGGCAGGTGGGAGACCAACCGCGAAGGCTTGGGCAGGCAGATGGGAGTCCTTTTGGTCCCGGCCATCTGGTTGCACCTATCCCCTCGGCCGGCTACGGTTCGGAAGCTGGAACCAGGCCTCGGGCTTGAGCTCTGTCCAGCTGGCCTGGGGTGTGGGAACCACCCGTCCTGCAAGCCGGGCGCTGGGGATGGGGGTCCACCGGGGCGGCTCTCTGCGGCATGGATAGGGTTCGGAAGCTGGGACCGGGCCCGGGGCTCGAGCTCCGTCCGGGAGGCCCTCGGGTGTGGGAGCCCCCGTCCTGCAAGCTGGGCGCTGGGGACGGGGCCCGCCCAGGGCTCGGGGAGGCTCTCCCCGGCCTGGCTAGGGTTCGGAAGCTGGGACAGGGCCAGGGGCTCGAGCTCCTTCCAGCCGGCTCTGGGGTGCCAGAGCCCCCCATCCTGCAAGCCAGCTGAGGGTCCGGGCGCTGGGGACGAGGGAGGCTCTCCCCGGCCTGGCTAGGGTTCGGAAGCTGGGACCGGGTCTAGGGCTCGAGCTCTCTCCAGCAGGCCCTGGGGTGCGGGATCCCCCGTACTGCAAGTCAGCCGAGGGTCCGGGTACTGGGGGTCCACCGGGGTCCAGTAAGGCTCTCCCCAGCCTGGCTAGGGTTCAGAAGCTGGGACCAGGCCTGGGGCTCGAACTCTGACTGGCGGGACCCGGGGTGCGGGAGTCCCCCGTCTTGCAAGCTAGCCGAGGATCCGGGTGCTGGGTACGGGGGTCTATCAGGTCCCAGGGAGTGCTCTACCCGGCCTGGCTGCTTTCAGAAGCAGGGACCCGGCCGGGGAGCGGGGTGGCTGGTAAGTCTGCTCCGCTGGTGGAGCGGAGTTATCTGCCCACCCCTAATTTAAACATGCTCGTTTTTATAATCGAGACAGCATGCTGAATCCTGACCCAATTGATAATAACAAAAAGGAAAATACCACAGAGAACAAATTAGTATTTGTAAGTCAAGTCTCTAATATGAGCAATAGGCCAAAAAATATGATAAACTCCAACTGGAGTATTCTGAATGAGGGTAATGAGATGAAATTGCTGAAACCCTTATTTGCCTTCAAGCGTAATAACAACATACGCAAGAGCTTAGTCAATACCTGTAGGGAAGTTGGCCCCATGAGGCAGAGTACCCTCCAAAGAGGAAAAGCACTGGGTAACAACAAATGTGGAAACTGTTCCATATGTGACAATTGGTTCTGTACCTCTCTGGACTCATGCTTTTTGTACATAATTGCTGCTAAAATACGTAAGAGATTTTATAGACATTGCACTTTAGTTCCCCTTGCATATTTTTGCACATACTATTGCACTTTATGCTCAGCTTAGGCCTCTCTTTGACTTGTACTACCTCAATTAGCCTGTTTTGCACTAGACTTTAAAATTTCTGCTAAATACAATGTTCAATTTTTTGTATATTTTGCACATACTATTGCACTTTATGCCCAGCATAGGCCTTTTGTCTAGTACCATCTTACTTGCATGCTCTGCATTAAATGCTTAAAACGGCTGCTACATATAAGTGATTTTATGGTATACTAATGTGATATGCTTTGTACTTATTTGCTAAATTGCTGCTAAAATACTATGTCCAAATTTTGCATTTTGCACATATTACTGCACTTTACGTCCAGCATAGGTTTCTTGTTTAGTACTATCGCCCTTGGCATGCCTTGCACCTTATGTTTAAATTGACGCTATATTTAGTGATTATTTTCTATTTTTTTGGTTTTAACTTGATTGGCTGAATTAATGTAATTGTTTTAGCAAGTTTCATCATTCTTTAATCTCTTATAAAAGTAACTTCAATTGTATCCATGAATGTTGCTATATGGTTGTACTTGTACAAACCGAATAAAGCATTTTGAAACTGACAATTGTATTGTCACGAAAATACTTACCTATAATGGTTATACAATCGCATCTAAAAGTTTGAACAACAGTAGAAGCAGTATTGTGGTGTATCTTCTTCGATACCCATGTGGTTTGGCATATGTAGGCGAAACAGGTAGGGAACTAAGACTTAGGGGCATATTACCAAGCAATAGCGATAATTATCGCTATTGCTTGGTTAGAGACAAAAATTTACCGCTGAGCTGCGGCGATTTTTATCGCAAATAAACCTTGGTATTACCAAGGTTTATCGCAAATGCGATAAAAATCGGCCGCAATGCATGAATATCGCTGAAAAGTCAGCGATATTCATGCATTATCGAGCTAATGCTCTTAGCCATGTTATCCACCTTCCATTGGATAACATGGCTAAGAACTGCTCAGGGCAGGTGTTAGCTTTTGGAGATATACGCGCTTAGCGCGAATATCTCCATAAGTTGGTAATAGGAGATAGCGATGTTAGCGACTGTTTCCAGTCGCTAACATCTTGGCACGCCCACTTTGCATGTCTAGTGATAAATATCACTGACATGCAAAGTGGGGCCCAAGATGGTCGCTATCTCCTACTAGCTGTCGCTAACTGGTGTTAGCGACAGCTAGGTAATAGGGAGATAATTTGATCTCCGCTTTATTGGCTTTTAAAGCCAAAAAAGCGGAGATAAACCGCCTTGATAATATGCCCCTACGTTTGTTGGAACACAGGTCAGCTCTAAAAACGAACAAGCTGAATGCCCCTCTAGTAGACCATTACACTGCGCTGAAGCATAAACATACAGAGTTTGACTGGTTCATAATTGAGAAAATAACATTATCCAGGAGAGGAGGAAATGCAGAAGTTAACAGGAAAAACAGGGAGCAATGATATATTTCCACTTTGGATACAATACTAAAGGGATTGAATACTAGGGAAGACTGGATGAGAATTGCATTTTAGATATAGTAGAGTTATCTATAACTCCAAACAAACAGGGGACAGTTAATGGAATATCTGGATTGTAATATAACACCAACATTCTTCCAATGATGACTATTTTGAATAATATATATATATATATATATATATATATATATATATATATATATATATATATATATATATATATATAAAGTCTGGACTTCTATCAGTGTATATAGATATATAAGGTGCGTAGGAATAGATATGGACTAAGAGAGTCTTTTTGTCTGTACACAAACTAACAATAAGGATTGGAGAAGATAGGGAAAACATTGAAAGAAGATGTCGCTGACTTTGAAGGAGGCTAAAAGTGGTATCTCACAAAAAGGGATAGTTAAATAATAACTTCATTTAGAAAACAGTTATTTAAATAAATAGCAAGATATACCCTTATATTGTGTATGAAATATTATAAGCTATAAATAAATTACTCTCAGGATTATAACCTGCTATGAGCAGCAATTCAAATATGGCGCTGTCTTTCCTGCATCATATTTATTACGTTGATCAAAACGCGCACAACTGGGCACAAAATTGTACCTCGGCATGCGTATACTCTGTGTATGCAACGTATATAAATATGCAGTAGTCACGTTATTAGACCACATATAGAAGGTTAAATAACTAGTCTTCCACATAAACATAATTGTCAGAATAAATGAGAGATAAAATGCGTACATAACGATAGCTTATATAATTACGACAAGGAATTTAGAAATGGCGATAACCATTGACTAGCGTATCATGGTGAAGCTTGGAATGTGTTGATAAAGTTTTTTCAATAGAAATTGCGCCAGCCACCCATTTACGTAACGTCAACAGGATGCACAAGGCAGGATAAAAAATGATGGTGCACCGGGGTGGCTCATTTACGGGTGAACCAAGATCGAGAAAGGCACCAGGAGTAGCGGATTTCGTTGGAGCAAAAAGGTGAGGACTATTGATTCTTGTTGCTAGAACTCGCACTCCTTTTAAACAGGATTCAGATTAGGTAGTTCGGGCGCCTTACTAGAGAGCTCCGATATTATATAAGTAATACTGGTGTATCGATGGGGCACACCTAATTCCGGGCATTGTTAAAAATGTATACTTGGATAATGTCACGATTTTACTGATAGGATTTTAACTGTCCATGGAGGGGCTGACCACCCCGGTCTATCATTAAATATAAATAGCGATGAAGTATAATAATTGCAATCTGCAGGATCTTAAGCATAGATAGCCTGAATATGCACTTGAAACATTATAAATATATGTTTCATAAATGTAACCTTATATATCGGTTTATATTATATTTAGCCATGAAAACGCGATCCTGAAGCCAGGGAAATAGGAAAATTGACACCCGCTATTTGTATTACATATGGTGAGAGATGTCCATTTACAGACCGAAACGTGTCCCGTTTTTTAAATATTAACAATACATGACTGATACCTAAGCCACTCTTTAAAGGTGAGGACAGTTGAAAATACATCGTAAGAGAGTATGGCAACATCATCATGAATCATTAACTAATAATATAAGTAAATCTATGATGCTAATAAATTCTGGATAGCAGTAGATTGGGGTAACACTGCCTGTAACTTTCTCCACCATATAAGGAGCAGTAAAACTGGACCATCATTGAATCATAAAACAATCTACCTATATGCTCCAAAATTCTTCGACCATTTTAGAAGGTAATAATAGCTAGCTCTATTGAAAATGTCCCATTGAGCTAATACTAAGATTATAAACGTAGTAGGATCAAACATGATGGGTCTTCTTTAATATTCCAGAATTTGTTGACACACCATTTTCTACTCCCGCTGATCTGCAGAATCTTTCACTGGAGTGCAGTTGCACCGGTGAGTTGCAAGAGTTAGCTTAAGAGAAGTAATGAGTGTCTGATCAGGTGTGGGTTTCTCTAAACAAACAGTTTGTGAGTAGATTGTTTCTTATGTTGAATAAGTTCCCAACTTGGGATGATTGGAGCACTTATATAAACTGTAAATTGGATATTTTCAATGGATTTTGATTAAACTGTGATGTTTTATAAAATGTTTAAATCATTTTAATTAGTAATGAATAATTTTTGCTTAGATCAATGAAGTTCATTGAAATGATGCGTATTTTCTTTTATTTTACCTCACAATAGGTGTCATTAATGGTTGATATAAGATCCATTTATAAAGGAGAAAATATCTACGTCCTGAAGAAGGGGGTCCTATTGTGAATGTACCACTGAAAGGAGTCGACGCCTAGTGTTTTCCTGGTGATAAATTTGGATAAGTCAGCAGCTAGTTATAGACAGGGGGCCTTATTTATGAAGGCCTTGCGCCACCGGTGCGTCACTTTTTCCCATGTTAAAAGTGACGCACCGGCGGCGCAAGGCCTTCATAAATAAGGCCTAGGGAATTTATACCCATGCTTTGTGCTGTCTATATTGTATCCAAATTAACATTTGGAAGACAAAGTTGATTGTCTTCATGAATTCTCCTTTTCAGATATATGAATTCTGCTTTTCTGATATATGAATAATTGTGTTTAGGAATGTATGCGTTTTTAAATGTTTTATGAATTATCTGTGTGAATTCAAAATATGTACAGTTTTATATTGATTTAAAAGAAATATACATTTGTTTGTACATAAGTGGTTTAAGCATTCTGAGTGAATTGATATTTCATATTTGTTTGGAGTATGAATGTGGTTGCATATTTAACGTGAACTGTTTTATCTAGGTCTTTGCCAAGGGAACATTTATTTTTAACCTACAAGCTTTTGTAGCGTTTCTGAAGTCATGTGTGGTCAGGAGGTTAAAGGTGGGTAACTGGCGGTTGTTTTTATAATTTGTTTTCTAGTGAACTGTGCAGCACTGGTGGAATTGTGATTGAAAATTGGAGAGGGTTTGAGGGGGTCTAAAATCATTTGGCGGTTTGAAGTAATGCAGGTGTGCCAGGCACACAGCAAGGGAAAGTCCAGAGGCCTTTAACTGTGTTGCCAAGGCATCAAGATTTCCTAAGGTAATGCCACTTCAGTTATTGTGGTTAGAGGATCCTTTTACCTGTGAACTCTTCCAGTATCTGTGAACGCTTTGTCATCTAGAGGCCCATCGTCACCTCTCCCCGTTCAGATAGCCTCTCTCATGTTTAGGTCTCTTGATCACGGTCTACTCTTCAGGCCACACGTCATCTCTACAGGACATAGGACAGGTTCCTCTGAAGCAAGGGAGGCATCAGGAAGCTTGGCGTCAGCCAGCTTTCCCTGCTACCTTCTTGTAATTCTAATGAATAGTCGGACAGGACACCTGTGCACTACCTAGCTCCATGGAGTCACGGTAATTCACTTACTAATATTTCTATGAGAGTCCAAGGCACAATCCGGGCACATAGGAACTGTGCAAGCTTATTGGCAATAAATGCACAAGAGGAAAGAAATGGAAACTACGATTCTGAATAAAACTGAAAGGGTTAAAAAACACACTGCACTGCTTCCGGATAATGAGTTATGTCATGATAACCCATAACATACCTCAATGCAGTAGTCAGTTAAGATACTTGTATAGTGCTATGGTGTGCTTTTTTGTGTAGCTTTTAAAAAAAAAAGTAGTAACACTATTGGAAACTGTGGTAGCGTTCTAGTGTTCCTACACAGGAACAGGATGTTGTGTACAGGAAGCGGAAGGCGGCCATATTGTTGCTGGCGCCGACCGCGAACAACAGCCTAGCCCCGGCGCTCCTAATAAATATAACTTAAAGCATTTATAGCGTGCCACTTCACTTTATTACAGAAACAAACTAATCCACTCTGTAAAAATTAATATTGTTTACAGCAAGTTGGTGGCTGTGTGAGGTGCTGCCGCAAACCACCCATCTATGGCTCCATGGATAATTGTTAAAAACTCGGCTTAATCCACTCTAAATGTCAATCTTTTACAAAAAGAATAGTTGGAATTGGCAGCTTGGAAGAACGCAGGCGGGAATTACAGAACTCGCTCACTTGGTGATCCCAGCAGTTCTGAAGATCCTGTCCGGCTGTTGCAACGGCGGACGCCAGCTTCGGCTCATCAGCATGTCTCCCAAGCAGCTCAAACCCCCTCGGGACCATGGGAAGTGTGGCACTGCTGGAACTGGAGCTTGAGCAGCGGGGACCCAGCACAGCCCCCTTGCGGCTCAGAAGATGCAGATCCGGAGAAAAGCAGGAGACGCTACTCCAGCAACAACAGGAAACAAAGAGGGAGAGGCGTGGAAACAGAAAGGCAAAGATCAGCGTCTTGGTGAGGAGGCGGGCTCTAGTGATTCCAGGGATGTCTTCTGGTCGTGGGAGAGTGGAAGAAAAGGGAGATGCTCTCAATGGTGAAACTGTGCTGGTGCCTGCCGCGGGTAACAACAGCCTTCCACCCCTGGACAGAGTGAGTACGGTACTGGCGTCTCATGCATCTTTATGTTTGGGTCAAGGGAGCCATTACAGGGGTGATCAGAGGGCTCTGACTGTACCATCATGATAGGCAAACATGAGAATAAGGAGCAAGACATTAATGAAGGCTTACTAGCTAACCCTAAACTTTTTCAGATACAGCATAAGATCGGGGGACCCCGGAAGGGGGAGAAAAATTATTTTCCCTCAATGAAGACTCTGAGGTATCTAATGCCAGTGAAAATGAGGTATCAGAGCTCGAGGATTTAGAGATGGACTCAGATAGCTCACTGTCTAACCCCAGCACGCAATAGCTACTTTCCTCTCAGACACGAAGAAATAGAAATAAAGGCAGAAAGTAGCGGAAAGCCAGGCAAACTGAGTCAGATCATAGCCGGTCCAGTCAATTAAAATGGGAGTATTCAACTACACATTTTGGAATCGAGGATGGAGGATTGGAAGCAGATGACAACGCACAAGGGGAAAATAATATGCTTTCTCAACCAAAGTCTTCAATGGAGACATCTCCTTCAATGGGTATGATATACTCCACTCTCAAACAGATCCAGATGGAAGCTAGACAGGAACATAAGGGGGCCCACCATGCAACGAAGAAGCTACAAGGGGCCGTCAGGAAAGTAAATAAAACATGCACAGAAATCGCTGAAAGAACTACGGTGTTGGAAGAGCATGTTGTGGCATTAGCGGCTGGAGCTGAGAGCACTGTCCAACAAGTCACAGTAAATGAATCATGGATGACAGATGCCATGTGGAAGCTAGAAGACTTTTCAATTTAAGGCTAATGGGTATACCAGAAAAGGCAAAGGAGAAGACATCAGAGGATTTGAGCTGCGCCTGTTGAAGGATGGCTTCCCCGAATTAGCGCATTGGGACATGGAGGTGCAGCGAGTACATCGTTTTCCACTCATGCTCAAAAAAAGGAAGGGGCAGAATGACGTGAATGATAAACCTAGAGCCATATTAATATTCCTTGGCAACTTTCTTCTGCAACAAGCAGTTTTTGATAAGGCGCAGCCTGAAGCAAGACACTCGGCTGAGGGACAGTCCTTCTTCGTCAGGCCGGATTTCTACCATACTACTGTGGAAAGAAGGTGGAGGCTTCGACAACTGATTACTCCCTTCCAGAAGATTGGCTGTGAGGTTTATCTACTGAATCCAGCCCGGCTCAAAGTTATTCATCGGGAAAATATAAGGATATTTTCTTCTGAAATACAGGCACGGGATTTTTTATGAGAAATATCCGGGATTTCAAATCAGAAAAAACCTGAGGGCTGATGAAGTTGGACAAATATTCACATTGTTTTTTTTTTCTTTCTTTGCTGTTTGCTTGGTGGAGCTCAATGGGTGGTGGCGGGAAGCAGTACCATGCAAGAGGCATCACATGGGTCTTCACACCTTTTTTGCCTAGAGGTAGGGGAGGAGCGGGGCAAGGATTTTGTGAAGAGCTGGTTAAACTGGTTGATTCTTATGAAATGGCACCAATAGCAATGAGGTCGTCACCTAAAATTTTGAGTAAGACAAATGGGAATGGGTAAGCTAAGAATTGCATCTGTCAACATTTGTGGATTAAATAATCCTCAAAAAAAGTGCAGGGTTAATGAGGACATTCAATATTTGAACGCAGACATAGTAAGTCTGTAAGAGACACAAATAGAAGTTGGTAGACATAAGATGCCCGATCTAGCAGGATACCAGCTGGTTTCCAACACAACCCAAGGAACACGTGCAAATGGGGTGGCTATTATGGCTCGTAGAAAAACTCTCAGATTTCCTCGTTCTAAGGCTGATCAGCTCAGCAGATGGGTCATTACTCAATGCTATTCGAATAATTATTCTTTTAGGCTATGTTCGGTCTATGGTTCAGTATTTGACGATCTTGCCCTTTTTAATTGGCTAAATACGGAAGTTGTTGGGTGGCCGCTGCCTTTAATTATCTGTGGAGATTTCAATATAAATATGAGTGCTAATAATATCAAGCTAGGACCTAGTCTATATCATGGTCGAAAACCTAAAGTCTTTAAGTCCTTGGTCAATTTATGCATGACACACAGACTCATTGATGTCTGGGCCACGCAAGAATCCCAAGATTTAGGATATACCATTTTTTCCGCCCCACACCAGTCACACATTAGGCTAGACTATTTCTTTGTGTCTCAGGGGCTTTCGACAAACTGACGGATTTTCTAATTTACACACGTAATGTCTGATCACAATCCGCTAGTCCTTGAAATTTCAATCCTCAAAGCCTGTGGCATCACGGTGGACCTTTGATAGAGCACTTCTGTACGATGAGGAATATATTGCACATATGGGGATATGGATTCCTAGATTCATAGCAGAGAATAGGGATAGCACACAGGTGGAGGTGGTATGGGATGCTCTACAAGCTGGGATAAGAGGGGAAACATAAAGGTATGGCTGGAGGTCCCAGAAGAAGGGGAAACAGCACATGCAGGAACTCTATAGAAAGTTAGCTGAAGCAGAAACACAATTAGTAGATGTTATTACCAGTGGGGGGAAGTGGGGCGGGCACAATCACATATGGCATTAGCAAAGTCTACAATTCTAGAAGTCTCAGTAAGCAAAGCGGCAAGGAAATATACCGCCTGGCGATCCAAAATGTAAGAATGCACTGAGAGAGTGGGACACTTGCTTACGTTGCGCACTAGACAACGGGTGACACAGGGGGAATGCTTGAAATTGAAGATCCTCGGGACTGGCTAATTTCCGAGCCTTCAGATATACGGGCTGCCTTTCAACAATTCTATCAACAGCAGTATACAGAAGACACTAGTGGTAGTGAAAAGGAAATTCATGATTATATAGCAGGGCTTCCAGGGGAAAAGTTATCAAGGGAAGAAAGAGAGGTGCGAACGGCACCCATTACGGCAGAGGAAATTGATGGCGCTATTAGGTCCTTGGTAAATGGGAAGGTGATAGGTACTGATTCCATCCCGGGGGAATTTTATAAAAAACTGGCTCCTTGCCTATTGGAATTAATGGAGGATGTATTTTTAGAGGCCCAATCTGGTCAGGGGGCATCAGACTCATGGGGATTGGCCAATATTGTGGTTTTCTCAAAAAAGGGAAATAGGTTAAGGTGCTGGGGTCCTATCAACCTATCACACCGCCGCATTCGGAGAACATTAATCCAACCTAATAGCCCACTGCTCACTTCATGACAACAGAGATAGCCAAAATGATCTCCATCGCCAAACCCTCCTCTCACGCCTCCGATCCTATACCGGCCCATTTAGCCAAAAAGCTCAATCTCTCTCTAGCCCCACTCTGGACCAAGATCATTAACAGCTCCCTTACTACTGGAGTCATACCGGACTGCCTCAAAGTCGGCCAAGTCACGCCTCTACTGAAAAAAACGGGTTTAGACACTAACGACTTAAACAACTTCAGACCCGTCTCCTATCTTCCTCTCCTAGCCAAAATCTTGGAAAGGTGCGTTCTCCTCCAATTGACTCAACACAAAGACAGCACCAAACTCTTAGACACCCACCAATCAGGCTTCAGAAAAGGTTGCAGCACAGAGACAGCGATCCTCAATGTCATCAATGACTTACACAAATCACTCGATGCAGGCCAATGCTCCCTACTCATTCTCCTGGACTTATCGGCTGCCTTTGATACAGTAGACCATAACCTACTCATCAAGGTACTCCATGATAGGGTAGGAGCATAAGAGGTGGTCCTCCTCCTTTCTCCAGAACCGCAGCCAAAGAATAAAGATTAGAAACTTTTCATCAGACCTTCACTCCGTTAGCAGAGGTGTCCCCCAGGGTTCAGTTCTATCACCTCAACTGTTCAACATCTACATGGAACCCCTCACCACCATACTCAAAAATTCGAACATCCCCTTCCACCTCTATGCGGACGACACCCAGATCTACCTTGAAACATCATCCGTTGATGATATTCACAGACTCAATGACACTCTAGGAGTAGTCCAACACTGGCTATCACAAAACCATCTGAAACTCAATAAAGACAAAACAGAAATCCTCCTCATCTCCAACAAAGAGGAGAACCCCCAAAATGACAAAATGGCTAAAAGCAATTAACGCCCTAAACGTCAACCTCAACCTGGCAAATTCTGTAAAATCGCTCGGAATCACCCTTGACCCCAAACTTGACATGACCAAACACATTAAGAACACCGCCAAGAGCGCCTTCCTTAACGTGAAGCTTCTTAACAAAATTAAACCCTTCATCCCGCCTAACGACCTCAAACATACCACTCAATCCCTGGTGCTCTCAAGACTAGACTACGGGAATGCCTTCTTCACAGGTACAGCAAAATCCCACCCAGCCCCTCTCAGATCTACGCTCAACGCAGCCGCCAGAATGGTCACCGGAGTGAAGAAGTTTGATCACATCTCACCCGCACTCAGAGAGCTAAAATGGCTCCCAAATTGAAATGCTTGCCAATTTCAGAACGGCCTGCCTCACACACAAGCCCTCCTCCACACAGGGAAACCAGCCTACCTGGCCGTCAAACTCCAGAAGGCTGGTCAGACAAGAAGCCTCAGAAGCTCCCAACACTCTACTCCTCATCCCGCCGAAAATCATCAAACAAAAACCGCTTCATGATCCTTCTCTAGAAATGCCCCCAAAATCTGGAACTTCTTCCCAGTTCAGAACTACCCCCTCCTTCTTACAATTCAAAAGACAACTCAAAGACCACTTCCTTAACCGGTCTCTCCTGAATGGATAATTGCGGCTGTAAAGCCTAAACCTGCACTTTGCAGGACAGAATCACTGCCTCAACAAGACTTATACCTATTCCCCTCCTGGCATGTGCTCATTACTGTGACTCAGTGTCTTCCTTCCCTGTATTTATTATTCATTCACTCAGGACTTCCTATTACGCCTTGAATCAATGTGTGTATGACCTCCTAAATATGTTGCTTTAACCCATGTTGTGAAGCGCTCCGATACCTTCGGGTCTGGCTAGCGCTATACAAAACTCTACAATAAATAAATAAATAAATAAATAGTAAAGCTAAGGTATATGCTAAGAGTTTAGAGAACCAGATAGCGGTCATGATGAAGAAATTGGTCTCGCCAATTCAACATGGGTTTGTCCCTGGCCGGAGCACTAACGATCATGCTCAACGGGTGATTGCTCTCTTTGATGCTGCAGGGATCACCAGCGACCCGATCGGGGTAATCCCGCTAGATGCAGAGAAAGCCTTCAATAGGGTCTCCTGGCCTTTCTTGTGGGCAACGCTTGAGAGTAGAGGGCTAGGCGAAGGCTTTATCAAGGCCATCGCAATAATGTATAGCAACCCGGTGGCCAGAGTATCAATAATGAGGGAATTATCAGGCACTGTTTCAATTAGTAGGGGGACTCTTCAGGCCTGTCCATGCTCCCCCCTATTATTTGCCTTGTATATTGACCCATTAGTTAGGAAGATTATAGACAATAATTAGATTTTAGCAATACATATTAATGGGGGAAGCACTAAGATCCTCGCGTATGCCGACGATCTAGCAAATGTGACTCCTAACCCACTGGGCGCACTAGAAGACATTGAAAAAGAAACTGAATTTTTTCACACATATCAGGCTATCAACTGAATTCCAACAAAACCCCAGTTGTTGTTAGTAAGGGAATCCAGAAAAATGACCCACGGGTCGTACAGAAGGCAACATACTTCGGGGATCTACACAGTGGCTTCAGCAACAGCGAAAACACCTGCTCCGTCTGCAGCCCAGGAAAGCTCAGGTGAAGGATTACAATTTAACTCAGGAGGCAGTGCTACTTCACCACCTGCAATGCACTGTTGACTTAAGTCACCACTCTATTACATCACCAGCTCACTGCCTCTGACGTATTGCTTCATCCTCAGGCTCTTGTGCCTGCTTCTCCCATAAACACTTACTCCCAGCTTATCCCCACAGCCTCAGACTGATCCTAAGTCACTCACCATCCCTCAAAGCCTCAGTCCTGATCTCGCTCCTTTCGCTATTATTCTCCCCTCTTGCACAGGCCACGTAGTTATAGATGGGACTGACTAGGTATCTAGGGCCTCATTTGCAAGGTCATGCAAGTTCATTGCACCACCAGTGCGTCATTTCTTTGTGATGCACCGGCACCGCAATGCGCCTGCTCCTATCTGCAAGGCCATGCAAAGTCATCCTGTGTGACTTTTCAAGGCCTTGTAAATATGGGCCTTTGACACATTACTTAGCGTGAAAGGGGCGTTCCATGGGTGTTGCTGTGGGTGTTCTAAGTAAAATTCCAATATGTTAGCCATTAAATAAGCCAATGATGGTGAAAATTATTTTGGCATTATGTGATACTCCACTTTTAGCATTGATGCAATTTCAACAACTCAGTTGTACATTTGGTGGAGTTTGTTTTGGACTCAAGGTGCCAATCTATTGAATAACAATTTCCAGAATCTTTACTTTCCTCAAAAATGTGTATGTGCTTAGTATAGTTTAGGGGAGCAGCACCAGTCATAGCTATAGGTTTCACAAAAGTAGGATGGAACTCAATTATGAGGCCTTACCGGCACTTTTGCGCCACCAGAACGTCGCTTTTTTGATGTTCAGGTGGTGCAATGTGCCACGGCATATTTATAGAGCCACGTAAAGCCACTTTACGTTGCTTTTCAGGGCCTTATAAATATGATCCCCTTTCATGCAGAAAACTGCATGAAAGGGGCGTTCCAAGGGTGTTGCTGCAGGCGTTCCCACGCATCATCCATGGAACCTGACACATTGCCAAATTTATAAGAAATCATAAACTTGGGATTACGTCACAACCTAACGGCAACCCAGGGGTGGCGTTAGGGAGGCGCAACGAGGAGAAATGTTTCATTGCTTACCGGTAATCTTCATTACCCCAGTTAAGGTCCTCCTTGTCCCGGTCCTTACAGATGTGAGGCAATCCTGCCTCCCGATAGGCTAGTCTCAACGCTAGAATTTATTTTATGTTTATTATATAAACCTCTCCCATCCACTGCCATGACTGTTATCAACAAGAACAGACAAAACCACAGCGGGAGGGAGGGAAGGAACAGGACTGGGATGAGGAGGACCTTAATCAGGGTAATGAAGATTACTGGTAAGTAACAAAACATTACCCCCTCATATGTCCTCTTCATCCCAGTCCTTAAAAAAGTGAGGACCTCAGAAGCAAAAAACACCAAGAAAACGCATGACACCAGGATTCAAGCAGATATACAAAAGTTTGATCAAAAACAAGATTAAGACACAGCAGCGTTCATAACGCCAACAGTAAAATTGTCCACAGAGGCTTGCAAGACATGAAGGCAATAATGGCAGAAAAAAATAGGATGGGACTGCCAGGTAGCCACCCTAGAAAACTCCTGGAATGAAACACCAGCCGTATCAGCCCAGGAAGTGGACATCGACCACGTACAATGCCCCTGAGCCGGAGGAGGCAGAGCCACAGATTATAGGACTGGCAAGCTGCCAAATGCACCCACCGACTGATGGTGGAAGTAGACACCTTGCGCCCCTTAGCCACACCACAACAGGATACAAACAGGGCAGGAGAAAGCCGAAAACCGTGGATACACTGGAGGTCAACTTGAAGGGGTCGGCGAACATACAAGGTAGAACGAAAAAGAGCATATCCATCCCCAGGAAAATCAGGAAGAACCACCTCCTGCTGTAAATGTCATTTGGATGAAACTTCAGGGGGAAAAGTCGGATCAAACTGCAACACCACCCTGCACTGCAAGAACTGCAAATAAGGAAATGAAACAAGCAAGGCTACCAATCCACTCAACCATTAAGCAGATGTGATGGCCAACAGGAAGGCCAATTTAGCAGACAACCACAGCAAATCCGCCTTCAACAAAGGTTCAAAAGGGGACAACTGGAGACCCAGCAGAACAGTCAGCAAATCCCAAGAGGGCACAATCACAGGAGTTACCGGACGCGAAGCCGAAAACTACGCAGGAGCCGACCCACCAAAGGTGCAATACCCTCCAAGGAGGCCTCCAAACCCCAACACACCGGGCAGCAGCCCACTGAGAAGACAAAGTGGAAGAGGAAAGATCTTTCAAAAAATCCATCCTTGAGAAACTCAAGAATAGAGGCCGGATCACCAACCACAGGATCCATGCCATGAGAGGCACACCAAGTGACAAAAGAACCCCAATGTTTACTATAACTCTTAAGAGTAGAAGGCCTACGGGAAAGCTGGATATCACAGGCCACCAAGGAAGAACAACTCAAAGACTCCAAGGTCAAACGTTTAAGTGCAGGCCATCAGTTTTAATCTTCGGAAACGAGGCAAGGACAGAAGTGGAAACTGATGCGGAGACGGGATCAAGGGAAGCCGGACAAACACGTCCTCGGACAGCCGCATCAACAGTGGGAACCAAAGGCGGCGAGGCCACAAAGGAGCAATAAGGAGAACAGACACCTCTTCCACCCGAATCTTCTACAGCACCCTAAGGAGGAGGAGAATCGGAGGGGAAGGCATACAGAAGGCCTGAGGACAAGGAATTGAGAGGGCATCCACACCCCACGCCTGAGGCAAACCATCTTGGAACAGAATCGAGGAAGGAGGGCATTGTGCGGAGAAGCAAAAAGGTTGATCCAAGGTGTCCCGAACTGAAGAAAAAGGTTAAGCCATGGGGCAACAGACAGATGGAACAGAACTGAGGAAAGAAGGTTGAAGCTCAAGCTGTCCGCGTGAAAGTTCAGGTGACTCTGAATGTAAACAGCCCTCAAGGCCGTTAGGTGAGACTCCGCCCAGGCACAAATCACAGAAGCCAGCAGATTCAGAGAATCGCACCAGGTCCCCCCTTGACAGTTCAAGTAACTGCGAGCCACCTGATTGTCGGTACGAGCCAACAGATTTGACGCCTGGAGGGGAATCTGAAGGAACAGTATCTCCTGCCAAATGGCTGCCAACTACCGCCAATTCAAGGAACGGGCACTGTCCGATCGAGACTACTGCCCCTTGGCCTCCAAAGACCCTTATGTGGCCCTCCAATCCCAAAGACTGGAGTTGGTCGTCAGCAACAGGGGAGGAGGAAGCTGAAAACAGACCATCCTTTCTAGTTTGGGAGTGCAAAGCCACTAGTCCAAGTCCTGAACCAGAATAAGGGTGAGAGGAACCAGAGAGTCGTATCCTGCATGGGAGGGGTCTTGCAGAGACAACAGATGATTCACCAAAGGCTTGAGGTGCAGGCAAGTCCAGGGAACCACAGCCATGGTCGCAGCCATCAACCCCTGGTCCCGCAATCAAGTCCGAACTGGAGCAGACGGACGACTCAGCAGATCCAGCAGAAGATGCTGCAGGGAAGAGATGCAAGCAGGAGGCAGAAACACCGCCCCCAGCAAGGTGTCGAAAGACCCCCAATAAACGTGGAGAGAAACTGGCTATGGGGAGAAACCATGCTGACTACACTAGTAACATCATAGTGTGGGGCAGATACATTGATGATATTCTGCTCGTGTGGCAAGGATCCAAAAGCCTCCTGAAACAATTCATCGGCTAACTCACCCCCAACAGATGGGGAACAGAAATAATACACACCATCTCTACAACTGAAATTGAATTTCTAGATCTTACCATCTATATTGAAAACAACAAACTGCAAACAAAAATACACAGAAAACCGACGAGTGCGAATTCGATACTCCATGCCTCAAGTAGTCACCCCAAACATACCATCAATAACATTCCAACAGGAGAATATCAGAGAGCACGACTGAACTGCAGTTCAACCAAAGACTACATGGTCAACTCAAATGAGATAACTAACCGCCTGAAAACTCGTGGCTACAATACACAAGCCCTTAACACAACTCAAAAGAGATAGGCAGACATTGAACGACAACTACTGCATAAGTCAGTCTGAAGAAAGAAAACCAGTGGTTCGGTTCTGCACAGAATACAACAATTGTCAACAGTATATCCGTAAAACATTAAATAAAAATTTGCATCTGCTCAAAGAAAACTCAACTATATCAAGAGTACTTAATGACAAAGCTCAACTTAGTTTCTCAAGAAGTAGAAACCTAAGAGATATCCTTTGTCCATCCTTCTTGGATATCAAAACTGAATCAAACAAGTTTTTGACACAACCACAGGGCTTCTACACCTGTTCAAATTGCTCGGTGTGTAAATTGGGGCGATCAAAGACAAAGGAAATGGATATAAACAATCACAAGCACAAAATAAAGGAGATTATAAACTGTGAGAGCACAAATACTATCTATCTCGTAATCTGCATTACATTGTGAGTATTATAAGACCTTTAAAAATTCGCATCCAAGAACATTACCGTAATATCCACAAATCTGACACCCAACAACCAATGGTGGAACATTTTCTAACGTATCATGAGCACCAACGTAACTTCACCTTTGTAGGTCTGAAGAAACTAAAACAACATAAACGAGGTGGGAATTTGGAAACACGCCTCTGACACGAAGAGAGTGCACTAATTATAAGCTACGAAACATTGGAAAAAGGACTCAATATCGAGCATGAATGGCACCACTGGCTTTGAGACTTTGCCTCAACTCTATCTCTCTGTACTTTTGTTTCCCGAAAATATGATACAAACGTCTCTGGAATGTATCTGATTGATCAACTGTATCAAAAGCAATAGGTTATTTTGTGTTAGGAAATCTACCTACTTACGGAAGAAAAGAAAAAAATATTGTGTGTACTCATCAAAATAAGGGGGTCCTCATATTATGCAGGGCACTAGTCTCTGGCCTCTAAAACTAAAATAGAGCATATAGTTTGGAATACCATCAAAAATCGCTAAATATCCTAGGATGATCGCATTAACGACAACCTCTCAGGAGTTCCCCTTTAAAAAATACATCCTATTGAACAAGTATTTAGAAATTTTATATATTTTTGTTTATCCTTTAATATCTTTCAGGCTAACAATTAAGAGCCATACATAATTCTTTCAAAATTAAAATCTTACTCAAACGCTTATAACAGTGTATAGCCAATTAGAGGCGGCTCAACATATCTGTCTTCTAGTGGACTCGAATCCCCTAGGACTCGTCGATTCATGTGTACTGTGGAGCAGGGACTGTCAGCTTAAATAGTAATACGCTTAGCTCTTGGACATATAGCCCCCCTCGTACTCTGACGTATAGGCCGGGAAAAGCCGTTGGACCAATTAGACCGCAGTATATTAATAGTTAACTCGCTCTTACGACCGTGCATAAAGCGTAATACGTCTCGTTGGCATACATGGCTCATTTCCGGGTCAAACAGAGCAAACGCCCTCACATCTCTGATATTTAGTAGTGGCTAATTCTAATATAGAATGTGTTTTGAAATACACTTTTCAATCAGGACATGTCAATATTATTTTAATAATTTCTATGCGTTTGTCAGTGATTCTGGGGGATACATCCCGATCACGTCTTGACACTCACTTCCGGGTTAATACCGTGCATGAGATTTAAATGGACCCGCAATAGAGACGCCATACACAACGGATTTAACCGGTAACTCCTGACCTGACGATTACGGCTTTTTACAGTAAGTGACACCGCTAGAAGTTTCAGTCATGGTATGCATGGCCGACTATACGCCTAAGAGGGATTTTGTTCTTAAATCACGACGGTAGCCCTTTTACGTTTAGTTACGATGCTCTGGCCGCCTTTAGCATTTATATAAGAAAGCGCTCTGCGCAATAGAAACTTTGAGAATGCGTTGCGATGACTGGTATAATGTCTGAAAGAATTGAGTAATGCCGTATAAGCCGCTCGGCATGGTCCTGTTATATGTTACTTTGTAAGGGGTCCAGCCCGACTTTCCCGTGTCCCCGGTCCGTCTTTGTTTTTCTTTGTTTTTCTGCGGCCTCAAAAGGTTTGCACAATAAGATTGATATTTGGCACCAGGCTATCGCCTTATGAACTCTGTGCCATTTTTAGGATTTAAATACATAGGGTGTTTTAAAGAAATACTTCCACGCTTGGACAATCATGTTCATAGTGTTGTTCATATGCAAAATTAAAAAGGCTAAAATCTCTGAATAGTAGGACAGAGGTAATATAACACTGTGAATGACTCTAAAAATGTTTGCACAAACCTGCTTAGGAGACTGTTTTTGTTCTTTTAATGACATCTGATAACTACATAAAATTAGAGGGTTCTCTAGTCTTCAATTATATAAAACATTATTAGTGTTTGAAAATGATATGCAAATAGGCTGATACAATGTGTTTTTGTTGGTAGATTTCAAATAGGATTACTGATGATACATACATCACCACGTGACTATGAATGTATATGACACTTTTCTACCTGGTAAAACAGAAAAAAGACTGTAAATTAGGTAACTTTTTTACCCTTATTGTTCTAAGCACAAGAGACAGCATGTTAGTGCATGTTGAGACTTTCACTATGCACGTGCATCTTTATATTTAAACCAAAAGTACTCTTAGCACTCCTCTCTTTCTTCATAATCATTTAGGTTTAAAGCATTTTTTATTGTTGCAACACAAAGAAACAAACATACAGAGCGTATAAGGCGTCAAGTCACTGCGGCCAGGGCCGTGCTCTCGGCGTTAGCATCTCCAAAGGACATCTCAATCGCAGACCAGTCCGCAGCGACACTTAAAGACAGGCAGTGTCGCAATAATATAACGACCCTCCCCTCCCGAACTTCCCCCCCATTAGCGAAAGAGAATAGCCCAGCTTCCATTCAGGTGGTCGATTCAGCAGGTGTCGTGAGCCTTAAGAGGCGGAGGTATTTGGGGCAGGTGAGTTCCCTGAATTCAGTGAGCAGCAGAGACTGGAACGGCTGCCAGAGATCGTCAAATTGCTCTATATCCCCTGCCACTGTGAGCGACAGTTTCTCCATTCCCAATACATGCCACAGTCTATGGAGCCAGCCCGTGATAGAGGGAAGCGTGGTGGTGCGCCAGTGTAGTAGGATGTTCTGTACTGCTGAGCCTAATGCAATAGCTATATGTCTGCCTCTGCGAGATCTAAGGGGATACATTAACCTGTTTGGGAATCCTAACAATATGTATGCTGGGAAGCGTGGCAGTTCGGTGTCGAAATGGGAGTCTATCTCATCCAACACTTCTTTCCAGTAAGGGTCTAGGAGCGGACAATCCCATAGAATGTGTGTCAGTGTGCCCACTTGCCCGCGCCCCTCCAACAAGCGCTGTCATTACTACGGTCCATTTCATGTACTCGTTCTGGGGTATAGTACCAGTAGGTAGAGACCTTAGTCAGTGTTTCAGTGAGTCCCATGTGGTATGCCGAGTGCCTTGCTCTGTATGATATCTGCTCCCATTCCTTATGGCTCAGTGTCCTGCCCAATTCCCGTTCCCAGGGTTGTAGAGGTGTGAAGAAGGTGGTTGCAGTAGCTTATAGAGGTCTGTAATCAGTTTTGCATCCGACGGGTGAGTCATGAGCCATCTCTCATAAGGGAGGAGTTGCCTATCAGCCGCTTCCCGTACCTGTGGGTGTAGTGCCCAGTGGCGAACCTGCATGTAGCGGAGTCTTTCGGACTCTAGGAATGAGTGTACCTGTCGGAAGCGCGGGAAGGGGATGACACCCTCTGGGCCGTATACATGACACAGGGCCCGACACCCGGCCGCTCGCCAGTGGGTAAAGGCCCCCTTTTCCATCCCCGGAGTAAAGTCCGGATTGTCTACCAGCGGTGTGAGTGGCGACGGGAATGTGGTAAGATTGTGAACGATGTTGGTGGCATCCCAGACCCGTAGGGGCACCCTGGTGACAAAGGAGGCATATAAATTCGCGGGGTGATGAGTCCGGCGCAGAAATAGCACCTCCTGTAGGGGCCGGCCCACCACCGCCTGGTCCTGGAAGAGCCAGTGCTTGTCCAATTCCCACCTATTCCATTCTACGAGATAACGCAGCTGTGCCGCTTGGAAGTATTTGCGGAGATCCGGTATCCCTAGCCCTCCAGCCTCAGGGGCTAGCATAGAAAGTGTCCTCCGCATTCTGGGCTTTCTGCCTTGCCAAATAAAACGCGAGAGGTCTGCCTGCGTCTGTTAGATCCACCCAGCGGGCGGTTGGAGCAGTAAGGCTCTGAACAGGTACAGAACCTGGGGCAAGACCGTCATTTTTACTGCAGTTATTCTGCCCAACCAGGAAAGGGTGCTGCGATTCCATCGTTCGAGTTCTTCCCGGATCTTCTTGCCCAAGGTGGTGTAGTTAGCTGTCACCATAGCCGGCAAGGTGGGAGCCAGCTGGATCCCCAGGTCGGGTACCAGATCCGATGACCAGAGCATTGGGAACAGGCCTTGTAGGTAAGATCTAGTGGCTACGTCCAGGGCCACCGATTTCCCCATATTCATTCTGAAGCCTGCAACAGCAGCAAAGGAGTCCAGCTCCTCAATGCACACCGGAAGGGCAGACCGGGGTTCATCTAACGACATCATAATGTCGTCGGCATAGAGGCTTATGGTGTGAGTAAAGCCCCCGAACCGCACCCCCGTTACCGCCGGGTTGGTACGTTGTGGTAAATAAATAAATAATACCCTATTTTTGACTAGGCTTATAGCATAACAGATAGCTCAATAAAATAAGAGTCAAGATTCGAGGTAGTAGGAGTTTCTGCAGGTTTATTACAGCATAAGGACAGGATCAGGACAACCTGCATAGGAACAGAATGACAGGGCCCAGCAGGACAACTGGGGCCCAGCAGGGGAAAAGAGGCCCAGCAGGGGAAAAGAGGCCCAGCAGGGGAAAAGAGGCCCAGCAGGGGAAAAGAGGCCCAGCAGGGGAAAAGAGGCCCAGCAGCTGCTGGGGCTAGGTCTGGGATGAGCGCGCTAACATTCAATAACAAAACACAGGCATATATACATAGCGCGAACACATAGCATTACATTGCAGTAGGCGTAGCAGTGGGTGGAGCAGAAGGCGTGACGCGTAGCAGTCGCGAAAGATAACAGTAAAAAGAGGTGTAACTGGGAGTATACATAGACATGTGACGCAAACGTAACAGAATATGTCATGAATGGGCGGAAACTTTGGAGGGGGCTACCTAAGGAGCCGGGACCTCTAACCTAATGGTGCGCGAAAACTGGCAATGACGTGTTACTAGGAGAAGCTGGGGCTATGAACTCTGTGCTAGGAGCAGAGACTAGAGTCTGGAGGGTCGGAGCGACATGTACCTAAACCCTATCTGGTATCTGATGTTTAGGGAACATGACTATAAGTCATGAGGGGAGAAACTAACTTGATTCTAAGACTGGACCATGCATTATTCTACATGTAGTGCGTGATGAAGAATACTAAATGACCATTAAATACAGTATTTCTCTAACGTGGAGCCGAGTAGGCTAGACAATGACGGAAACTATTGATGCAGTTCAGTAGCTTAGGAATGCAGAGGAGGAGGACTGAACTGATAGCTGGAACTATAACATACTTTTGGCAGACTCAGAGGCAGAGCCAAGCTGCACCGGGCACTGCGAGGCAGGAAGTAAGTGAAAGGTCGAGGATACAGGTGGGGGCTGTATTGCTCCTCAGCGAGGCTTTCAGGAGACAGGAGCTGAATCCAGGGTCCGGGCCCTTTTGAGGCCTGGAAACGGGGACTTTATAATGGAATAACGTGCACACTGGGAAACGTGGCAACATTACTTTACATAGGCCTGATATTCGTATTATTCACGAGGACTGGAAACTGACATATCAGAGGTGGACACAACTGTAATTGCGTCATTAATCAGGCATGGGGAATAACATGCATATTGGTCATGCACACATAACATATGATGGATGAGGCGTAGGGACACAGAACATGGCAAAATTTACTTTTCCACATTCCCTCCTTGTCACTACGTTTCCATCAGGAAACATCAATTTTCATGATACCATCTATCATTTCATACAGTATCATTTGCTCGTCTCGAATTGTCTTGGAACGGGATTTAGAACGGGGCTTGGGACTAGGAATACAAGAGGTAGCGCACATGCTGCAAATCGCAGGGCCACATTGTATACAGAGGCAGCAGCTAAATATGATCGCTACTGCAATACCTAGAAAGGACAGGACTTTCCATCCCCATGCGGAAATTATATTCCAGAACCAACCGGACCATGTCCAGGTGCCTGGGTCTTGATGTAACAGATGGGCAATTTTATGGAGTCTGGTTATAGCTGAATAAACAGACGGCGCGTTATTTGGAATGAAAATGCAGCAACTAGATCCGATGACTCTACAGGCCCCGCCCCTATCGGCCAGTATGACGTCAAGGACGAGACGATTTTGCAAAACGACAAATCTCATAGCAGATTGTTCCTCGGTTAGGTTACCTAGAGCAGAGGCAGTCTCGTTTACTACAGCTTCAAGGGTTCTTGTTAACCTACGGATCAGTTTACTATTCTGGACAGGTCCTACAAAAAAGAAGAAACCTTTATTGAAATCTGTATACTGTTCTAGAGTAGTTTCAGTATAATCGACAATTGGGGACTCCCTTCTATGTCTAATGTGTACTAGATGTGTGTTTCTGTGATAATCAGATGGGGCTAGAAAAACAGGTGGCAGTAGGAAAGCAATGTAACAGGTTCCCTCCCAATCGAGGGGCAGACGGACATATGCAGTTTGACCACAAATAAAATAAGAATGACGTGAAGCTTTGAAAATAGATTTCCCACTGTCACTATACTTGATAACAGTAGTACATTCACTATGACCTATGTGTACAGAACCATAACTACGGACACATAATTCGCCTTTGACTGGTAGTACTGAAATAGCAGGTAAGTCTGGAGTAGTATCAGACTGAACATTCAGGACCATGAAATTCGACGAATAATTACCTAAATTATATACTTCGTTTTCTAGATCTAAACCTGTTCTGTGGGGGAAACCTTGCTTGTCTGGAAAACATGTACTGTTAAGAAAAGACATATCTGTTGAGGATGACGTTAACGTGGACCATGCTCCACACGAACCATTATGTGAGAATGGATAAGGAAAAAGTGGCAGAACTCCCTTCGGTGTCTGGAAAGGGGGGAGCCGACCACACACCCAACAATTTGTGGCATTGCTGGTCTGGTGTGAGTAATGTAACATACGGATAAATGTGTTGTTGCGCATAGCGAGGCGGTAAGAATATTCGTGAGGAGGCAGATCACTAAACGTGTGTTCTACTGTAGCATTAGCAGACATATTTACATGAGGAACTGGAAAACACAGGAAAAGTGCGTAACTAGTGCAGGAAATCATTATGCTGAGAAATAATATGAAACTCAGAAAAACGATACATTGAAGTGAACTTCGACTGACTCTCTCACTATGGGGGTCTATTTTATACATGTCAGAAACAATCTAACCGTTTCACCTAGGGGAGGACTTATACAATCAAACTGACTGACTTATTTTACTAGACCTGAGCTTTAACTTATACTCCTGTTGCGGAGTTTTCTCTAACAAGGGAGGGGTTGTAATAATGTCTTGTGCGGGACAGTCCTTTAAAACAATGTTCTGACAATCTTTCGAATCCTGGAAATCCTTGGAAATGTTTTTAGAAATTGGTTTCAATCCTTTGAAAAGTTTTACATGAGAAAGATGGACCCATCCTTTCCTGCCTTCCAACTTGACGGCAGTACGGGTGGTCAAGAGGACCTGGCGTGGCTCCTTCCAACGTGGTTCCAGCGGACTTGATCTGTCAAAATTTCGGACCATCACAAGGGAGCCTGGAACGATCTCGTGCGGTGCCACCTCGGTATTGTCTGGAAATGCGGCGGCAACCTGTGAACGACATGAGTTGAGGGCAGACATCAAGGAAGCTAGGTAATCTGTCAGCATATTACATGAAACATCGGTAATACTTCGGGGTCTAGGAGTACCCCACATGTTAGGGGGGCGGCCGAATACGACCTCATACGGGGACAGACCTGATCTGGAATGTGCGACCATGCGCATATAGAATAAAGCGACTGGCAGAGCTATTAACCAGTCCACACCTTTGTCTTTACAGACTTTTGCAATGCGGATTTTCAGAGTCTGATTATGTCTCTCTACGAGACCGGCTGCTTCAGGATGGCGTACACAATGGAACTTCCACTGGTACCCTAACAAAAGGGAAACGTGTTTCATGAGTTCAGATGAGAATGGCTGGCCGTTATCAGAATATACGACTCTAGGGAGTCCGTATCTCGGGAAAAATTCACGAACCAACTGCTTGGCAGTGGTCGCGGCTGTGTAATCTGGGACTGGATATGCTTCTGTCCACCTGGACAAAGCGCATACTACTACAAGGACATACTTGAAACCTCGACATCGCTCCATCTGAATATAATCCATCTGGAGGACCTCAAAAGGGTGGTCAGGGGGCTGGAAACCACCTTGTTCCACCGGGACACTTTTACCTGGATTAAACTGACAACATATCATACAGGTACGGACTTTCTGCTTGGCTGCAGCTCGTAAATGCTTGTTGAACCAAATGTTCTGGATACTGTCTAACATAGCTTTTTCTCCTAAATGTGCTGGACTATGTGCGGTATTGATAATGACTTGAACCATAGAATCGGGGAGAAACCATGTGGCTCTACCCTTCGTTAACCATCCTTGATCTGTCTGGACCCCTCCTTGTTCAGACCATTTCTTGATTTCATCGGGAGTAGCATGTAACTGGATATCTATGACATCTTGTGTAGGGTCCTTAACTGTCATGCATATAATCGGATCTGAAGTATGTGTCATGTTAACTGGAATGTCTGGAGTCTGTGCTGTAAGCTTGGCTGTGCGGTCTGCTAGATCATTACCCTGGGAAATAATGTCGGTGACTTTCGTATGTGCTTTGCATTTCATGATAGCAATAGATGTCGGTAAATGTATGGCATCTAACAGGGCTTGAATAAGGAGACCATGCTGAATCTTGGTTCCATGAGAAGTCATGAAACCTCTCTCCTGCCAGAGCACTCCGAAGTCGTGTACAACTCCGAATGCGTAACGTGAATCTGTGTAAACATTAACCTTCAGGTTCTTGGCGTGTATACAGGCTTGTGTCAGAGCAACTAGCTCTGCTGCTTGAGCGGACAGGGTGTCAATACGGTGTGTTTCAATAACTTCAGTGTCAGTAGTCACTGCATACGCGGCGACTAGTTCTCCTGTACTAGTTCTCATACATGAACCATCCACATAAAGTGTCAGGTCAGGATCTGGTAACGGAATGTCTGTCAGGTCTTGTCTTGGCTTTGTCGTAATGTTAACTACTTCCACACAATCATGTGGGTCTGGATTTGAATTAACTGATGGTAACAGTGTAGCGGGATTCAGAACGTTGCAGCGTCTAATTTCTATGTGTGGCTGGAACAGTGTCAATTCATAACCTGTTAAACGTGCAATTGTCAAGTGCTGAGTTTGTGTTCGGTTTAAAAGAACTTCTACTGAATGTGGAACTTGTACTGTCAGGGAATGTCCTAAAACTATGGAATCACTTTGTCTGATAGCTAGTGCTGTGGCTGCAACTGACTTGAGGCACGCAGGCAACGCCTGGGCGACTGGATCTAGTGTGCTCGAAAAATAAGCACAGGGCTTGTATTGACCTGCTTGATCTTGTGTGAGAACAGATAATGCTGTACCTTCCCGTTCAGTAACGAAAAGTGTAAAAGGCTTACTGTAGTTCGGTGTAGCTAGAACTGGAGCTTGACATAGGGCTTTCTTTAACTCGTTGAAACTAAGTGTATGTTCAGATGTCCAAGGGAGGACAGTCGATACGGCTGCCTCCTGTGTCGTTAACTGTATCAGTGGCTTGGCTAGAAATGCATACTGGGGAATCCATTGTCTACAATAAGAAGTAAGGCCGATAAAAGCACGTACCTCCTTCTGGGTTCTGGGCTGGGGAAGACTCGCTATTAACTGGATACGGTCGGGTGTCAACTGCCTACCCCTCTTGGACAGCAAGTGTCCTAAGTATACCACTTGCTGGACACAGAATTGAAGCTTCGAAGGTGACACCTTGTGCCCCATCTCGGCTAGAAAATACAGAACTGTAAGGGATGCTCGTTCGCAGTCACGTTCAGAACGGGCAGTGATCAGTAGATCATCGACATACTGGAGCAGGGCAGTGTCAGTTGGCATGTGAATGTTGTCTAGTTGTCTCTTGAGTGCTTGACTGTAAATACTAGGGCTTTCTGTGAAACCTTGAGGAGCGCGTGTAAACATATAGCTCCTTCCATTTAAACAAAATCCGAAAAGAAACTGGCTGTCTGGATGAATTGGAACACTAAAAAATGCATTCTTGAGATCTATGACAGTGAAAAACATGGCTTCGGAATCAATGGCTGTTAACAGGGAAGAAATGTCTGGAACAACTGGGTACTGAGGAATAATACATTTATTAAGCTCTCGTAAATCAATCACTAATCGATATACTGGGGGTGCATTCGGATCAGTACGTTTCATGACTGGAATGATCGGAGAATTACATACATTGGAGTCAGTTTCTACAACTACTCCCTGAGCGATGAGCTCGTCAATAATTTTGGATAAGGCTGCTACAGCCTCAGGTGGCAATCTGTACTGTCTGATTCGTGGTAACACTACACCTGGTTTGAGAGTCACACGATGGGGTGTGATTTGCATGTAACCTACATCAGTTGGACCTTGCGCCCATAGGTGCTGTGGAACATTAGACAATCTCGAATCAAAATCTCGTAATACATAGTGACCCTTAAAGTCACGTAGGAACAGACGTATTCCCTCTGGGGAACAGCAAATAACTGCACCTAATTCTTTCAGTGTCTTAATGCCTAATAGATTTTCTGGACATGACTTAGTAAGTAACAGATCAGTAGTACGGGACAATGGACCTACTTCTAGAGTGACTGGCTTTGATATTTCATTAACTATTGGCTTTCCTGAAAATCCAAGGGAAACATTTCTTGAGCCTGAGAGCGGAGCCCCTGGAACTTCGGCATGACTAATTGTGGTCCTACTTGCCCCTGTATCGATCAAAAACTTTCTGTCTTTCCCTAATACTTGACTGTGAACATAGGGACCTTCTTGATCTACAGGTATCTCGATGAGAGGCAAGCCTACCTCCCTCTCTAGGCTGTTTCATGAATATGACTGGTACTCTGGATACTCAGACTGTGCATACTGATACATCTGCGATGTAACATGCTGTGTTGCAGCTATAGGCTGCGGTGCGGAAACTGTCTGTTGTGCATTCTGTGGCTGAGGAATCTGTGAAACTTGTTCTTGTCTTGGCGGACGTGGTCTTTCTTTAGTCTTACCGGTAGCTATGTTGTGTTTCAGAACTGCACACTCGTTTATAAAATGACCTGGCTGTTTACAATAATTGCAGTTCCCTCTAACGGGAGCTGCAGGATGACTGGCTTGATTGGCTTGATTTGGACCCCTCTTCTGACTGTCTTGAGGAACAGATTGTGCAACTAGCACTTTCATTTTCGTGTCTTTCATACGTTTTCTTTCGTGTTCTTGCTCTTCCCTGATTCTATTCTGGTGATACTGGAGCATCTGGAGCATCTGGGACGGAGTATTTGCTTGCCAGGTGCTTTCGACTTTTAAAACTCGGTTTTTAATTTGTGGACTTGAATTCTCGACTAATTTGGTAACGAAAAGATGAGGGTATGACTCACTACTTGTCTTGAGACCACTGTTAATACTGAAACATTTTTCGAATCTAGAATAAAAATCGCTAATATCCTCGTCTTGTTTCTGTTTACAGGCTGAGATTGCATCCCAGTCTTCTTTCCTAGTTGTCAATAATCTGGGTAAAACTTGAATCAATAATTCTGGTAATTCTTTACATTTATCTCCAAGACCGGTACCTGGTACTCGTGCCTTGTCTTCAGCTTCTAGAGCTGCCCAATCGATCTTTTTCTCTCCCACCTCCCATTCTTTTTCCTTTAACTTTTCATACACCCCTGCGGGTAACAGGACTTTTAACATTTTAATAATGTCTGGGTAAGTGTATTCTCCCATACGGAGCATGTCTTTTAATTCTCTATGGAACCCTGCTGGATCTTTGTCATGACAGGGAATTAATTTCTTCATTTCAAGAAGTTCCATCTTTGAAATCGGAGTGTATACAAACACTCGTTGCATTACGCCACCCGCCCCTTGGACTGGGTGGACTTCTCGTAACGGATTCTGTCTGTCTATGTAGAATGGCTTACTTTCTGGGGGTGAGACATGAACAAAATGCGGGTTCAGAAACGTTCTATATTTGTGGCGCTGTTCTAGAATGACACTAATTAAATCGGTACCTAGACCTCTCCATCTATACTGGAGTAACTCGTTCAGTACATCGTGCAACGGACCTGGATCAGAATGTTGACCCTCATACAGAGTGATGAGGTGCTGGATCATATACATACCCACCAGTCGTTGCTCGGCTGGGGGCAGTTTCAGAAACATTTGTGCCACTATTTCGTCTGGAAAAGTGGTAGAATCAGTAATCCATCGGACTGCTGATCGGGCTAGTTCTTGTTCATGCATGGTACTTAGCTCACTGTAACCGACTCGTGATTTCAGAATGTGATCGGTAGCTTGAAATACTTGTTCTAGAGAACCTTGTTCTGGTGCTAGATGAAAAATAGACTTGGGTTCTAGACGTAAATGGCGATCTGGAAATCTGGATTTTCCTACATACGCTATTCTGGCGGGATTCTCGTTCTCTTCCTCTTCAGGATCAGAGATACTTTCTTTCTCACTTACTTGTTCTGCTTTACGCTGTTCGTGTAACCTTATTATTTCTTTACGAATTTTCTTGTACATACTCTCCATGGCACTGACGGTCTTGTGCTTACCCTCGGCTATATTATCACTCCACCTTGTCAGGATTCTCATTTCGGCGGGATCTTTAGACGGGTAATCTTGTTCTCTTATTAGGCAATTGATCAAGAACTTTAATATCATGAGCTGAATCTCGGCTTTCCTTTGAGACATAATCTCGCCAATACTTTCTGGATCATCCCCTGTACGGATGAAACGATATATTCTGTCTAGATCTTCTTTCATATTCGGCAAGGTGACTAGATACTCGGTCACTCTCCTTACACGTAAGGAATATAAAACCATAGTATATTCGCCTGGAACTGGATCATAGACACATTCGTTAAGGGCTTGTCTGATTTCTGTAACAGACTTATTACTTTTAGGAGTACGCTGTGATGCTTGAGCATGTAATTCGAGTGCCGATAAACGCTTGTGTGGCGGCGGGGTTTGAGGAGTAGCTCCTCCTGCGGCCCCTAGACTGGAGTCGTCTACTGAGGCTCTACGTCCTGGCAGAGTGGGAAATGGAACTGTAGGCTGGACCGGGGGTACCGTAACAGGTACTCCGGTGTCTGGAGGAGCGGGAAGTGCCTGATTTGCAAGGACTGGCGGAACACGAACAGGATTTGCATATTCGGGGACTGTGTCGTTCAAATAGGACGAAATAAAAATATCAGCTGCGGTCGGTTTGTGACGTAGCTTAGTCGGAACTAATGGTGGCGGGAAATTACTGGATGCCTCTGGGGTCGCTTTTGGCAAACCTTCGGCAAGAAGAGGATACATACCCTTAATAAGGGCATGCCTCTGTCTGTCTGACTGTTCGGCTTTGACTTGTTCACCTATCTCGATTAATTCTCTTTCTTGGGCTCGTTCTTGGGATTCTCTACTTAACTCTGACTTTCTGACTTCCTTTTCCGTTCTTCTATGCGCTTCCTTACGCCATAACTCGATGGCATCTTTCTGTGACTGTCTGGCTTTCTTTTTCCATAATGCTTCTTCTACTCGCATGATACATTCGGCATCCCATGTACCCGATACGGGCCATCTATACTTTTCTTCTAACTGTTTGGTATACTCTACCCATAAATCTAGATACATTATGGCGCTTATGCCATGTTTCTGATACATAAAATGACCTGGACTGTCCCTAGGTGGGACAGGAACCGCTTCCTCTAATAGACCCTTTCTAGTTTTTAACTGACGTAACTTGGAAAATATAGGCATGACTGAACTGTAATCTGGACACAATACAATACACAATAAAAACACGAAATCACATCGCACTCATACCACGATAGTAAAATACATGAAGAACATTATAAATAACAGTTCGAACAGAATATTACCTGGAATACTGAGAACAGAAATAGAACAGATTTTTCTCGAGAACGGAACAGACTAGAGTTACTGGATGCACTGCTGTAACAGTACGGAACATATCGGTCCCATAAAGGGACGCATCAGGACCCGTATCCACCTAGGTGAACACTTCGTTTGTGAGTCTGGGCACCACCAACCCACGGACCAGGAGTCAATTTAAATTGGTCCTGTCTAGATACTACCCCAGCAATGGTACTCACCGGGCAGCACGGAACGGAAGGCCTCGGACTGGACTGGACGACGGACGACGAACTTCGGACTTCAGTTACAGGTGGGCCTCCGGATACCTCGGACCTTGGACTCTCGGCTTGGGCTCTGGTCGGGACTCGCCGCGTTCCTCCACCGTCTCGTTCGGATGCTGGACCGCCTCCTCCGTCTCCTCCGTGGGCCTGAGGGATACTTGAGCAGAAATATCTGCCACTGCGCAGAAGAGTTCCGTCACGACTGCAGAGGGTCAGGGGGTCGGCGTGGCTTCACCGACGCGTGGGGAAAGGGCAAGTCCCTATTCGGGCGCCATTATGTGGTAAATAAATAAATAATACCCTATTTTTGACTAGGCTTATAGCATAACAGATAGCTCAATAAAATAAGAGTCAAGATTCGAGGTAGTAGGAGTTTCTGCAGGTTTATTACAGCATAAGGACAGGATCAGGACAACCTGCATAGGAACAGAATGACAGGGCCCAGCAGGACAACTGGGGCCCAGCAGGGGAAAAGAGGCCCAGCAGGGGAAAAGAGGCCCAGCAGGGGAAAAGAGGCCCAGCAGGGGAAAAGAGGCCCAGCAGGGGAAAAGAGGCCCAGCAGCTGCTGGGGCTAGGTCTGGGATGAGCGCGCTAACATTCAATAACAAAACACAGGCATATATACATAGCGCGAACACATAGCATTACATTGCAGTAGGCGTAGCAGTGGGTGGAGCAGAAGGCGTGACGCGTAGCAGTCGCGAAAGATAACAGTAAAAAGAGGTGTAACTGGGAGTATACATAGACATGTGACGCAAACGTAACAGAATATGTCATGAATGGGCGGAAACTTTGGAGGGGGCTACCTAAGGAGCCGGGACCTCTAACCTAATGGTGCGCGAAAACTGGCAATGACGTGTTACTAGGAGAAGCTGGGGCTATGAACTCTGTGCTAGGAGCAGAGACTAGAGTCTGGAGGGTCGGAGCGACATGTACCTAAACCCTATCTGGTATCTGATGTTTAGGGAACATGACTATAAGTCATGAGGGGAGAAACTAACTTGATTCTAAGACTGGACCATGCATTATTCTACATGTAGTGCGTGATGAAGAATACTAAATGACCATTAAATACAGTATTTCTCTAACGTGGAGCCGAGTAGGCTAGACAATGACGGAAACTATTGATGCAGTTCAGTAGCTTAGGAATGCAGAGGAGGAGGACTGAACTGATAGCTGGAACTATAACATACTTTTGGCAGACTCAGAGGCAGAGCCAAGCTGCACCGGGCACTGCGAGGCAGGAAGTAAGTGAAAGGTCGAGGATACAGGTGGGGGCTGTATTGCTCCTCAGCGAGGCTTTCAGGAGACAGGAGCTGAATCCAGGGTCCGGGCCCTTTTGAGGCCTGGAAACGGGGACTTTATAATGGAATAACGTGCACACTGGGAAACGTGGCAACATTACTTTACATAGGCCTGATATTCGTATTATTCACGAGGACTGGAAACTGACATATCAGAGGTGGACACAACTGTAATTGCGTCATTAATCAGGCATGGGGAATAACATATGCATATTGGTCATGCACACATAACATATGATGGATGAGGCGTAGGGACACAGAACATGGCAAAATTTACTTTTCCACAACGTATCCGTTGGGCGAAGGGCTCCATATAAAGGGCGAAGAGCAGGGGCGAGAGCGGGCACCCCTGCCTAGTTCCCCTCTCAATGTCAAAGCTCTGTGAACTGTAACCATTCACCCGTACTACTGCTGTCGGGAATTTATAGCAATTAAGGATCATGGATCGAAATTTCTCTCCTATACCCACCCTCAGCAGGACTTGTTCTAGATAGGGCCAATGTACCCGGTCAAACGCTTTTTCAGCTTCCACCGCCAACATCATTCTTTCTCCAGGAATTCGGGAGGCCTTCTCTATAAGGTGGACGATCCTCTTGGTGTTGTCCACCGTCCGCCGCCCGGGAACGAATCCCGCCTGGTCCGGTTCTAGAAGTCCCGGTAGATGGGGGGCTAGTCGGGCCGCGAGGATCCTGGTATACAGCTTAAGATCTACATTTAAGAGAGATATCGGCCTGTAGGAGCCGCATTGCGACCGGTCCTTTCTGGCTTGGGGATGACCGTGAGAGAGGCCCATAGAAGGTCAGGCGGGATGGCTCCCGGAGCAGCGAACGAGTTAAATAGGCGGGTGAGGAGCGGAGCCAATGACGTGCAAAACGTTTTATAAAAGAGAGATATATATCCGTCCGGCCGCGGAGCCTTACCGTGCTTAAGTTTGGCGATGGCGGAGATCACCTCCTCGATTCGAATTTCTCTGTCTAGGTACTCTTCCTGCGAGGGGGCCAGGGAAGGGAGGGTGACCGAGTCCAAGTACACCGTTGTCGCAGAATCATCCGGGGGATCCCCGGCGTAGAGATATGCGTAAAACCTGCGGAAGGTTTTGGCAATATGGGCGTCCTCCGTGACCATCGACCCCGTGGAGTCAGACATCTCCTTCACCATCTGTCGCTGGTGCGTCACCCGGAGCCTATTAGCCAGTAGTCGGCCACAGCGGTCCCCCCCGGTGTAGTAGGTATGGCGCAAACGGAGCGCCGCGTACCCCGCGCGGTCCATGTCCAGGGCCGTCAGGAGTTTCCTCGCCTCTTTAAGCTGCTTCCAGATCCGGGGGGCCCCTGTCGGCCGGTGTATCTGTTCGAGCTCGCGGACCCGCTGGGTGGGTTCATCCCTCTTACTCTGCCGTTCCTTATTTTCAGCCGAGGAGATGGCTCAACGCCACAGATCGTGGAGGTCCACCTCCGACAACTGTGCTTTACACTCGGCCGAGAACTCCCCGGCTTGCGGAGAGCGTTGTGCGGATCTATCTAGGGCAGAGTCGAAGTCCATATTGAAGTCTCCTCCGATGATAATGTGCTTGTCCTGCGAGGCGGTGACGTCTATCAGTGCCGATCGTAAGAAGCGCTCCTGCTGTTCGTTAGGGCTATACAGGGACCCAACCGTAAAGGCAACCCTCCCGATCCTAAACCTGTTAGCTAGCAGCCTGCCTTTGTGTTCTGCATGTTTGTGAAGGACTTCCCCCCTGAAATGTCTGCCGCATTCGATACTGTCAACCACGTGATCCTGCTAGAGAGGCTGAGAGATGCTGGGGTCAATGGCACAGCCCTACTTTGGTTCCACTCCTATCTCAGAGACAGGAAACAAGCTGTATCCCTTCCCCCCTACCAATCCGCCTTCTCCCCAGTCCCTCACGGTGTACCCCAGGGTTCTTCCATCAGCCCCATCCTTTTCAATGTTTATTTAAAGCCACTGGTCAATTTAATCAGATCCTACAATTTGACCACAGTAAACTACGCGGACGACACCCAGCTCATTCTCTCTTGGGAGGGGGAAGACTCCATCCCCTTAGAAGCCTTCCACGACTGCCTGAGAGATACTGCAGGCTGGTTACACCGCAACTCCCTTCAATTTAATTCCTCCAAAACCGAGGTTCTGTTCTGTCCCGCGAGCCGAATACCTCGCCTCCTGCCTGTAGAGTTCTGGCCCCCGGAAGACCTGGATAATCCGCCACCTGTTGCCAGTGTCCGCAATCTGGGCGTCATGCTAAACACCAAACTCAGCATGGAAACACAGGTAACAAGAACAGTCGCCACCTGCTCGGCCCTTATGCGATCATTACGCAAAATTCTGCCACTATTACCACCTCCGGCACGAGCTTTGATAGTCAGGTGCACTATTCTCAGTCGTATCGACTACTGTAATGCCCTCCTGCTCGAATCTCCTAGGGTACTGTTGGATAGACTCCAACGAGTCCAGTCGGCAGCAGCCAAACTGGCCCTTGGATGGACTAGGAGATCCTCGGCTACTGCTGCGTTAGCCAAGCTACACTGGCTCCCCCTGAAGCAACGCATAGCTTTTAAAGTCCTCTGCCTGGTTTTCAAGGCAGTACACGGATCAGGACCAAGACCCCTACAACACATGTTCTCCTGGTATATCCCAACTAGAACTCTACGATCCATGACCGCCTGTCTTGTAAGAGTACCGAGATTTAAGAAGGCCAGAATCGGGGGAAGATCGTTCAGAGTGGCTGCCGCTAAGCTCTGGAACAGTCTTCCCGCCGATATACGCCAAATCACACAGCTCCTACCTTTCAGGAGACGGATAAAAAACATGGCTCTTCCCCTAACTCCCCCTCCACTGCCACCCCCCTATTTCAACTCCCCTGCTTTCAACTCTAGGAGTATGCTTCCTCAGCGCCAGGATACCTGCCAGGTGACAGCTGCGCTCTACAAATGTTTTAAATAAATAAATAAATAAATAAATAAATGCCGAGCCACCAGTATCGCTACCCCCGCAGTCTTAGTGTTGCTGGAAGAAAAGAATTGTGTCGGGAACTTATGGGAGCGCAGCCTATGGAAGTCATGGGGCAGCAAGTGGGTCTCTTGAAGAAGACAGATATCCGCTTGGGTGTTCTCTAGTAAAGACAACACCGCCCGTCTCTTGACCAGGTTGTTTAGGCCCCTAACATTAAGAGTCACTATCTTAAGAGTCATGGGAGGCATGTGAGATGATGGAAGTAAAAGCATAACACTCCCGCCTGAGCGGGACAAGGTGCATGAATGCCGCTAGGGCGGCTAAGACCTGCGTAGTGCACTGGACGACCCGCCCTCCCCCCTCGGGTCCCCTACCTCCAACCAAAACTCCCTTGTCCCTCCCACCGGCCCCTTCCCCCCTGACCCCAACTCAGAACAACCCCAACACCCCCTCCCCCCACCTCCCTGTGTCCTCGTTGAATTCCAGAACCCCATAGTCCCAGTCCAGTCCTCAGGGGACACGTCTGTGGTAAGTTACTGAAGTGGACGTTCAGCCACTACACTCCCGCCCGCCACCCCTCCACCCAGAACCCCCAAACCTGCGTTGCAAGGACTGCTGTGTCGATATCCCCCCGGAGTCATCTTAGGCTGTCAGCGCGATGTCACTCGGGCCTGTATCCCTGGCCACCTCCCGCACTGCATTGTCCATTTCTGCTCGGATAGTAGGCATGTCCGTTCGAGCAGGGGATTCAGAGGCCCGGCTCCAGAGACCCATTGCCAGCCGTCCCTGGTGATGCGTCGCCGTCTTGGAGTAGGTGCATCTCCGTCCGTCGCGGTGATTCCCAGTACCTTGCAGGTATCCTGGAGGGAGCAAAGTTGGTGCCGTTCCATCGGAAGATGAGGCGGAAAGGGTGGCCCCAGGAGTATTGTGTCCCATGTTCTCTCAAAAAGTCTGTTGCTATTTTAAATGCTTTGCGCTTCTGGAGCGTGATTGCCGATAAATCCTGGTAGAGAGCAACTGGGTGCCCTCGGAGGTGCAGCGACTGCTGCTTTCGTGCTTCACGGAGGATCCGTTCCTTAAGCGGGAAGTCAGGCAGGAAGGCCAGGATATCCGGCGGTGGCGCCGTAGCCCGACACGTTAGGCCCACTCTATGCGCCCTGTCAATTCTAATAGGGAAGTCCTCCTGTTCACCCAGTTCCTCCCTAAACAAGGCCTGTAGGTACCCAGCAGTGTCCTCACCCTCTTCTTTAGGTGGCACCCCCGGACCCGGATGTTGTTCCGGCGGGACCGGTTTTCAAGGTCTTCATTGTGCGCCTGGAGGTCCAGCTGTTGATCCCTCAGGCGCAGCACTTCCTGCTGAAGCTGCTCGATTGCTTCATCCCGTGTGTGTACCGCTCCTTCCACATTAGCCACCCTTTCACCCAGGCCATCAACCTCTCTCCGTACCTCACGAATTTCTCCGGCCACCTCCTGCTTCAACGTCTGGAAATCGTCCCGCAGGGAGCTGAAGAGAGATTCCAGGAAGGATCTGGTGACTGGTGGTTCCCCACCACTCGCATCCTATGAGCCTCTTGAGGGGCCCGGCGAGTGCTGCCCCTTGTCCTGTTTCGGTGGGCCCCTGTTCAGCATTTCTGGCAACGTCCGGTCCCCCTTTTTGCCCCCTCTATTGCCAGCCATCGTAGGAGAGGGTACCTCTGGGCAAGAGCCCTGTCATGCTAGTCGACCAGCCCCAGAGGTCAGCAGTGTTCAAGGACAGCAACCAACTCCGGGAGACCACCTCTGCTGTTGCCAAGGCATTGCTCGTCTCTCCCGACCGGTGGTGCAGCGGTTCAGCCCCACCTACTGCAGCTCTTCTGGGTCACTCCCGACACTCTGTCAGAGGTCGGCGGCCAGCACTAGCCCCAGATCGGTCACGGCAGGGCTCGTCCCAGCGAGTGCGTCCAGGCCTCACCACCGCCTTCCTCACCCTCACTGCCGTCACTGTCTCACAGGGTCTTGGGCCCACCGGGCATCCGCTACTGTCGGGCAGGTCCCGCCTCCGACGTCCCAGGCCACACCGGCCCGGTTGCAATCCTCCTCCGGCCGTCCGCGGCCTACGGACCGCCCAGGCCCGGTCGGGATCGCAGCCTCACGGCCACTCCCAGGCCGTGTCCCTCTAGCAATGTCCAGCAAGCTCTCCCTTAGGCTTCAGGGTGAGGCGTTAGGCCGCCACTGCGTCCCCTGACGAATCTCCCAGGCACGCTCCAGGGGTGCGTCGGTTCACAGGCCTTTCGTGCCACTGGCCGCTCAAGTTTAGCTGTCCCCACTGTCCGCTGATGTCGCCGCGGTGTGCCCACTATTTTTTCCAGCGATCACCTCGGGTCGCCGCGTCTGTCCTTCAAAGCTACAGCCAACCCCGGCTGCACCGCTGTCCTTTGTGATAGGGGCACTCAGAGGAAGGCCCCGCGCACGGAACACGTCGCTAAAGTTTGCCGCACTCCCGTCCCGGTTCCCGGCGAGCCCCCCGCTCCAAGACGGTCCAAATGCCAGCTGGTCTCGGGGTCCACCAGGCCACCGCCCGGTCCGGCGGTCTTGCGTCTGCCTCGTGTCCCACTGGGGTGAAGGGGGGGTGCGGTCACACTCTCCTGCTCTCTTGAGCCAAGTCCCCCGGCGGCTGACTCCGGACCGGGGCATCCTCGCGTGCAGCTCCTCACCTCCACCCCCAAAGGTCTGGCAAGATCTGCGGGAGCTCGGCCCGCGGCTCGAACCTCCGCAGCAAAGGCCGGCCGTCTATCCGGCCGCCCGCTGAAAAGGCCGCGCTCACCGGTGAAGGCCAGCCGGGGCTCTACTCCTCTCTCTGACGGTTGTTCGGCGCCACCCCAGGGCTCTCGCCGGTCGCTGGTAGTTTCACAGCTGCCGGCTCCTCGCTTCCACCTCACCAGCAGCGGGCCTGCAGCCGTCCAGTCACCGGCAGGGGCTCAAGCCACTTCAGTAGTAGACCATTAAATCAATGGGGTTCACCCACAGAATCAAAGGACCTGGGTATGAATAGTATAAAAAAGGGGGGTGGTCCTTGACTATGAATTGGTACAAAACTTATATAGTTATCATTTGTTTCTTGGTGGTGCGATTAGATCTGCATATGTTGATTAAAGCAACATGGGGGAGATATATTCAAGTGGTATTGGTTGTATGCACATTAACTGCAAGTATAGACAGTACCCAAAATATAACAAAATCAATTTGTAAAAAGAAACATTGATTATAACCACACTCTAATTTCTCGTTATGTCAAAATTCACGTATTTATTTACAATTTCATAAAACAATTTTGAACGGCGCAAAAGACTATCAAAGTATAGTCCGTGAAAAGGGGGAAAGGGGTGCTCTTAGTGATTTAGAGAGGAAAGAGGAAAAATGAGCATTTGTGATATACAATTATAATATTTACAGAAACCAAAGCGGGAAAGCTTCCGCTATCATAACAGCCTGTCCACAACAATTGAAAAGGGGCAAGGAATTTAAACTAGACAGGGTACAGGCATCCAAAATAATAAGCGTCGACGTTTCGACCCTAGTGCTCCTGGGGTATTTGGGACCTCGGCTGCGGGTCTTCTTCAGGACAAAGTGATGGGATGGGGGCGAAGGGGAGAGGGAAACTTTGGCCGTAATCCAACGGGTGATCTGGATTGAACACCAATAATGCTGCTCAGGCTGGACCTCCGTCCAAGCTTGTAGGGGGTTAGTCACCTAGTATCTTGTCGGTGGTCTGATGGTTCAACTTAACATTCAATCAGATTGATCTTTTCTGTTGGGCCACTTAATGGTAGCTAGTAGGGGAATCCTACCGGTGCCCCCTCGGGCATACCGGTGGTGGTAGCACTCTAAGGTGTCGACGTTGCCTCTATTTAGTGATTCAAAGGTCTCACTTCAATTTTCCAATATCGGGTCCCCGAGTGACCTTCGAAAAAGTTACCGGTGTCTGTTCAGTGAACAGACACCGGTAAAAGTCGCCCCGCGGTACTCAGCACGTGCCAAGAATTTTTCGTAGGTCACTCAGGGACCCGATATTGGAAAATTGAAGTGAGACCTTTGAATCACTAAATAGAGGCAACGTCGGCACCTTAGAGTGCTACCACCACCGGTATGCCCGAGGGGGCACCGGTAGGACTCCCCTACTAGCTACCATTAAGTGGCCCAACAGAAAAGATCAATCTGATTGAATGTTAAGTTGAACCATCAGACCACCGACAAGATACTAGGTGACTAACCCCCTACAAGCTTGGACGGAGGTCCAGCCTGAGCAGCATTATTGGTGTTCAATCCAGATCACCCGTTGGATTACGGACAAATTTTCCCTCTCCCCTTCGGCCCATCCCATCACTTTGTCCTGAAGAAGACCCGCAGCCGAGGTCCCAAATACCCCAGGAGCACTAGGGTCGAAACGTCGACGCTTATTACTTTGGATGCCTGTACCCTGTCTAGTTTAAATTCCTTGCCCCTTTTCAATTGTTGTGGACAGGCTGTTATGATATCGGAAGCTTTCCCGCTTTGGTTTCTGTAAATATTATAATTGTATATCACAATTGCTAATTTTTCCTCTTTCCTCTCTAAATCACTAAGAGCACCCCTTTCCCCCTTTTCACGGACTATACTTTGATAGTCTTTTGCGCCGTTCAAAATTGTTTTATGAAATTGTAAATAAATACGTGAATTTTGACATAACGAGAAATTAGAGTGTGGTTATAATCAATGTTTCTTTTTACAAATTGATTTTGTTATATTTTGGGTACTGTCTATACTTGCAGTTAATGTGCATACAACCAATACCACTTGAATATATCTCCCCCATGTTGCTTTAATCAACATATGCAGATCTAATCGCACCACCAAGAAACAAATGATAACTATATAAGTTTTGTACCAATTCATAGTCAAGGACCACCCCCCTTTTTTATACACTTCAGTAGTAGGCCGTGTCCCCGGCCTTGCCTAGATGAGCAGCGCGGTTCACGCGCCCCGATATTGCCGCTGTCCACCGATGGGCGCCTCCTCGCTGCGGGGCTCCACTGGCGACTCCAACAAGGTCTCGCCCCCACTTGGTGGCGATGCACGCTGCTCGGGACCGCTCCAGGCCAGGTCGCTATGCTTCCACCTCCGCCAGTGGCCTCGGTTCACGGCCCCTCCCCCGCTCCACTCCGGCCCTTGTGCGCCGTTCGGAGCTCCGCCGCTGCTTTTCGGGGGGTCGCCTAGGGCCCCGGAGGAACCCACCGATGCTCCACCACCTCCGGTGCAATTCGCGAGCAGACCGGGGGAAGATCTGCGAAAATCACGGTCTAGGGGCCTAGGTTCGTGGGAGCTCGCGGAGAGTGCGTCCGCTCACCTCGCCATCTTGGCCACGCACCCCTTCATAATCATTTAAAAATAAAAAGTGCATTGATGCTTGCCAGCACTCTTTTCTTTCTTTTTTACGCTTTTTTCTTTCCCTGTCTTAATCTACATTTGAATGCACTGCATGTACCTATCTTTGGTTACATTTCATCTTGCAGTTCCTACAAAATACTTCTCCAACTATTTTGCTTGGTCACGGGGTCTTAATTTTGATCTTAAGCTTTTAACTTCATGACCCTATATATTTTGACACAGAACACTGGCAAGCCCACGTTTCTAAATAGCACTGACTTTGGGATTACGGTTCACTTCTCACCCATTGTTTCTTTTTCTTTACTTGAATTTTCCGCCTTCCTGTATGGCCGATCCAACACTTACATTTGCTCTCTTTAATCAACAGCCTTGAGAAAGCCCTGGCTCGACTCGCCAAACAGGGCGAAACACGTGTCGGCTGCTCTGTCCTTTGTCGCAAGGACTAATTGCATAATGGATAAATGAAAAATGAGCAAAAAGTGGATGAAGCCTTGTGTCAATAAAAAGAACTGCGCTCATATAAATCAAATGGCACTGTAGTATCTTTTACAAATGAGGAAAATCTGACCTTTGATGGGATTGAATGAAAATATTAGCAAGGAGGAACAAATGCTCACATTTTACTTAACTTTGTTCTTTAGAGGCAGGAGAGGTCCAGAGCCTTGAGCTATCTTTCCTCCAAGTAAAAACACAATTTGGGATTCATATCTAGTCTTAGGGATTCCTGGACCGTATGGTCTCTTCTCAACTAGTCCCCCAATAAACATCAGCCTCTGAACAGGGACCAGATGAGATTACGTCAGATTCAACTTCAACCCCAGACCCCGGAACATGTCCATTGTCTGGTAATGGATCCCATCCACTGCAAACCCCAGGAACTACTGGCTTCTAGGATGGACAGGGACATGAAAATAGGTGTCTTCCAAGTCCAGGGAGGCCAGAAAATTGCCCTCTTTGATAAGTGGAATGATGGACTACAAGGTGGTCATCCGAAAGTGCTCCAGCCGTACCAACTTGTTAAGTGCCTTGAGATTGGTAAGAACCATCTGTTTTTTTGGACCAAGAATAGCATGGGATAGAAACCCAGGCCCGTTCTGCCGCCCAAACCAGGAGAACAGCGCCCTTCGCCAGCAACAAGCCCACTCCAGACAACATAGCAGTTCTCTTCACCTGGTCTTTTGACAATGGGTTAACCCGATAACAGGTCTGAGGGAGAGGGCCCCGGAACGGAATGTGGTCCCTTGATCGTTGACCGACAGGACCCATTAGTCGGAAATCAGAGTCGACCATTGATCCAGGAATAAACTGTGCCAAGCCCCCACCTTGGCAAAGTCACTTCTACCCAGCACCCTGTGGCTGCTGCTCTGACTTGTTGTGGAACACAGCAACCCGATCACAGGCCCATCCACAAAAGGTCTGGGAAAAAGAGAGAACACCCTGAAAGATCTGCTTACGGAAAAAGGACTTCTTCTTCTGGACACACGGAAAAAGCTTCAACAACTTCTCCTCTTCCCCATAAAGGTGCACTATCGTGTTCAATTAATCGCCAAAAAGCCGGGGACCCTCAAAGGGCAGTTTATGAATCAAGGCCTTCTGAGCAGTCTCAAGACGCCAAGCCTTTGTGCACAGGGACAGTCTACCAGCCACCGCTGCCCCGGCAGCCTAGGAGAAGGCCCACAGCGTATCAAAAGTGACATCGGCAGAAACCGCACCAAGACCCCCATCTGCACCAAGATAGGAGTGGGATCCCCTGATCCTGAAGACAGCGAAACAACTTCTCAAAATCCTTGATAAGGACCTGGGAGGTGTAGGCGCAGTAAGTGCTAGCCGGAAATCCCAAAATGAGACGCAGTGTAGGAATGTTTCAAGCCCATCTCCACCTTTCGGTCAAATAGATCAGAAAGGGAAGCCTCTTCAGCAGATAAAGAAGAGGAAGAAGCCATTGAGGACAAAATAGAATTTACTTTAGGCACCTGAGGAAACTGGACATTAAACATCGCAAAGCGAGTTCTCTTGCCCAGAAAGCAAAGAATCCCCTGCTTGTCGACCTAAAGCCACTCTTTAGCCAGAATATCCTTAATGACATCATGCAAAGGCAACCCATTGTCCTTTTTTAGAATGCTTTTTGGGGGTGCAGGGACCAGGCAGCAAATTGCTACTGGTCTACCCACCTTAAAAAAAAGCACCTTTGAGCTAATTCCTTTTATTTTTTTTATTTACCAATCCATCTCAGACTGTTAAATTAAAAAAAATTAAGCTTTCATCATTTTGTAAGGGCCCACGTGTAGTGATGCATGGACATGCCTACATAATGTCACAGCCATGGCGAAAATGTCAACAAACCTGTTTTTTTGGTCATGTTGCATGTCATCTTGCCGATGCTTTAAAGTATGGACAAAAGGAACTGGCAAAGCCAATATGTTCCAAAGGCGAGACCTATTAGCTTTGAATATGCTTGTGCGTTTTTGTCCCATCATGGCCCATGAGGACTAAAAAAAAAATAATTACCCCCACTGGATCTTTCAAGGTCAGTGCAACATCAGTCCCCTCTTTGAAACAACTTTGGCTATATTACTAATTATCTGTTAATTGAAGACCTTATAATGCCAAACAATATTAAATTCTAAGTCAAACTTCAGAAACAGGGGCAGGCAAAAAAAATCGGAAAGCTAGAGCTGCCCGATGACCACCAGACAGATGGCACTAAAAGAAATCTTGAAAAAGCATTGATAAAGTCATTTATTTGCTAGGATCTTAAGTATTTTTGATTAGTAGCAGCCATATTTTAAGTGGAATTCAGTGTGTAACCAGTCTATTTATGATAGTTTGCATTGTTGCTTCTTATGCTGTATTTATTCATTGTGCGGTAGGTAAGCTGTGCTGCTGACATGTCTCCTGTACTTTTTCTTGGTGTTGGATAGCATGTATTGCATACCCATACTGTAACCATGTTGCGTGATAGTGAATCTTAATAGAACAGTTTTAACTATACATACGCTGAAACAACTGACATTTTCACTGCTTGCCAAAATGATTGTTTAAATTCACAATGCGAACGCCAGGGAGAGGGTATAGCCTAATGGCTAGTGCGGTGGACCTCAAAACTGGGGAACCAGGTTTGAGTCTCAGCAAAGACACTCAACATCCTGTGCGTCTGGGCAAATCACTTAATTTCCCTGTGCCTTACAAAAATGAATGTGTCCGTGTTTAATGCAACTAGTATTGATGTAAAGGGCTCTGATACCTTCGGGTCAAGTTTGCGCTATATAAAACTATGAAAAAAAAAAAGTCATCCACCACCGATGTACTATACTAGGAATTAAAACCATAATCCACCAAAGATTTAGGATCAAACCTCAGGACCTCATAAATATGGGCCAACATGTTCAAAAAGACTTTACCCTGGATAAATTTCCCTTTAGTGGAATTGTCCAAGTCCTCATCCTCCTCCCCTTTAGACTTCTTGGCAGAAGGCTCAATCAGCACAGCCTGAACAGTAGAATTACTCAAATCCTGCAAATCCGACCTGAAAATCTGCAACAGGTCAGACTCCTGCAGGTCCTGCATATTTTTGTTTGGAAATAAGCTTGGCAGGCATCTGGACCGACTGTTTAGCCCCCATGGCCAAGGTAGAAGGAACAAGCACTAAACAGGAACCAACAGACAAAGAGGAAGTGCCCAGCAACTCCCAATAAATACTGTCTCCCAGCAGCCAAGTCTCAGAACCCACAAGACTTGACTTGCCAAAAACACTGCCCTGTCACCTCCTCACAGCCACATACACACAAGACAAGGCCGCTGGAGCTGGGCACTGCTGGAAGCCCTCAGCACCAGAACGGCCGGCCCACCGACTGCAGAGAAAGCACCCCACCCCAGCCAAGGAAAAGCGAGAGGAGCGATTTGGGAACTGAGCAGGGACGTGATGGACCAGAACACTGGTAAGGTCAGCGTTATATATCCCACAAAAAAAGCATGAAAAAGCAAAAGAATGCACCAAACACTGACCACATTGCTGCATCGACATGGAGGAAGAAAACCTAGTGCTCGAACAGCACGTCCGTCAAACAGGGAAAAAAATAAGCATGGTGGTGAGTGGGAGGGGTTTATATAATAGACATAAAAGAAATTATAGCGCTGAGACTAGCGTGTCGGGAAGAATGATTGCCTCACTTCTGTAAGGACTGGGAGAGGAGGAAATATGAGTGGGACCTGACACATTCCCAGATTTACAAGAAATCGTAAACCTGGGAATGTGTCAGAACATAACGCCCTCCAGGGGTGGCATTAGGAAGGCGCAACGAGGAGAAATGTTTTTATTTCTCCTCGTTCTTTCCTTTTTTTGTATGCTGCATTCTGCAGCACACATAGAAAAAAGAAATCTCCTCGTTATTGATATTGTACAGTAAGGTGTCACTTCCAGCACAAAATCAATCAACTCTGCAACACAGGCACCCTTGCACCATGGTGTAAGGGTGCCTGCGTTGGCACATGGCAGCCCATTGTGCGACGGCGCTGAGGAAAATGACAGGAATGCTCAATATCACATAGATACAACGCATTCCTGTTTTGACGTGGGGCAGCGAAGCAAGATTCCTTGCGGTGCTGCCCTACGTCAAAACCTTTTGAATGAGACCCGATGTCTTTTAAGAAAGCCAAACGATTAGAAAAATGTGACGTTGATGAATCATGAAAGTTGAAATCCACAAGAAGCAGAGGAGTCATTTACTGTATCCTTACCAACTGCTTTTGCTCATATGTACTGACTGACAAAATATGCTGCATGAACTGCTTTCAACCAAATATAAGAAAGATACTTACAGACTCTTATCTGACTGCAGAATCTGTGAAATACACATTTGACAGCGAAAAAAGCAATTCAGTTCCAATGTATTCACTAAAAATGTGCACTGCATTCAAGGAGTGCATAAAATTACTCTATCAACCAAATGTAATAAGCAACTTTCATTCAAGAGGGGTAAGATTATTTTCAACCTTTGCAAAATCCCATGGAAGCACTGTAACTTCGCAAAGATTGTAACAACTGTTTTGTTTTGCCACAATAATGTAAACAATACTGACTTCTGCGCCAACTTATGTTACATACATTCTTACTTAACTATACCAAAATGGTGCTGCATAAGAGCTACTTCCCAGAAAATGGTGCTATGCTGTTCAATGCCACAGTGCATAAAAAATGGCTCAGCTAAAGGTAAATTTGCAGAAAAAGTGTATCAATAAATGTTCTAGCTTTGCAATGTTTGTTAACAGTAAACCTAATCTCATTATGCAGAAAAAAATGTGAGAGCCATAGCATACTGGGGAACTTTGCACATAGAAGGTAAAAATAAGGAACCTTGAAGAACTTTCATGAAGGAAACAGACACTATGCACACCCCTACATGAAACCCAAATGATGAGACAACAAAATTCCATGCTCATATCCGATACATCCTGCCACACTGACCTAATATCCTTACTTATGTGATCAGTGTAACTGATATAACCAATAGTAGCGGTTTGTGTGCCTGGAAGCTGCCCAGCTGAGGGAGGAAGGGAGCACAGCAGGACTCCATCTACCAGGAGCCCCGCAGCCACCGTCACCGCGCTCCGCCACCTGTAGACTGCTCGCGGCCCCTGCTTCGCGGGAGCCGCTTGTAGCGGTTTGTGTGCCTGGAAGCTGCCCAGCTGAGGGAGGAAGGGAGCACAGCGGGAAATCATCTACCAGGAGCCCCGCAGCCAACGTCTCTGCGCTCCGCCCCCTGATGCCAACTGAAGACTGCTCGCGGCCCCCGCTTCGCGGAGGCTGCTCGTAGCGGTTTGTGTACCTGGAAGCTGCCCAGCTGAGGGAGGAAGGGAGCACAGAGGGACTCCATCTATCAGGAGCCCCGCAGCCACCGTCACCGCGCTCCACCCCCTGACGCCTTACAGCCTACATCACTGGGAGCGCCCACCGCTTCGCGGAACGCGCACCGGGGCGAGCCCGGGCCAAGGGCGGGCCCGTTTGAGCCCGTTCGAGGTTGGAGTAGGCTGGGCTGGGCCTATCCTCTAACACAGTGGTCCCCAAACTTTTTTAGGCGGGGGCCACTTCAACTTTCCTTTCTGTGATGAGGGGCCGGGGTCCGTCTTATAACAGGAAATGATATGGGCCAAAAGTGACAACCAGTATCATTGTGGAGATTATAATGACATTCTTTGCAGCTGCCCTTCGCTTGGCCTCTGCGCCACCTGTTGCAAAAAGTAAAAGTAATAGAATAGATAGAAACTCTTCTCGTGTTTATTTTAACTACCACAGATAATCCTTGATATAGATTAGATTCGCAAATAAAACCACAAGCTGATAATAATTTTTGTGGCAAACAGTGAAATAACATTAATACAGAATAATTGTAATAAACAGGCTGACTTTAGGGTGGTCCTGGAAGCTTGCAGGTCCTTCAGAAATGGCAGATATATCAGTGTGAGCTGTGGGCTTGCTTCTGACTGGTGAGGAGATTGATGTCAGGTTCCATTCTAGTTACAGCCAGTCTCAGAGACTGATGCAGGTGTTCATTTGAGAGTCTTGATGTTGTCGGATTTTTTATCAGCTTCATGCGTGAAAAAGTTTGCTCACAGATATATGTGCTCCCAAAAACTGTGGACATCTTCATAGCGTGCTTTCTGATGTTGGGGTAGGTCTTGTTTGGGAGGGAAGCATAGTAATCTATGAGACAGTTGGGATTGAATGCGTCTTTCAGCACATCACAGGTCTGCAACTCAGCCAGTTCAAATTGAAGAGAAGGCAGGGTGTCATTAATGTCGGCAGTAAAAGGGTTCTGGAATATGCGAATTTCTTTAACATGGGCATGAAGCTCACGGAACCGCATACTGAATTCTGCTCTCAGCATTTCCAGTGCGTCCTTGCACTTCTTGGTTGGAAACGGGACCGCTGGCTCCTCAACTGAGAGGCTCTGAGTAGAAGGGAGATGGGTGAAGTCTTGTTTTTGCACTTGTCCAACAAGCAGCGCCATTTTAACCTCAAATGCTTTGATGTGGGAATACATGTCACTGATTAATTTTCCCTTGCCTTGGAGCTGTAAATTGAGGCCGTTTAAAATTTCTGTGACATCTGTTAAAAAGGCAAGGTCCCATTTCCATTCTATGTCGGTCAGCTCTGGGACAGTTTTTCCCTTTGTCAGGAGAAAGGTGTGGATTTCGGGCAGCAGCTCGTAGAAACGCTTAACTATCTAACTTCCGCGTGGTAAAGCACGTCTCCATGGGCAGACTCCAGTTTGGATAGAAAAGCTTGGAACTGCCTGTGTTTTAGTCCGTTTGCTCTGATAAAGTTTATGCAAGACACAACCACCTTCATGACAGATTACCACTTCAGAACTTTGCAGCACAGTGCTTGCTGGTGAATCAGGCAGTGGACTTGTAGTGGGGGGTGAGACCTCGTTCCTCCATTTCTTTTTTTTATGCGCCCCACTAGCCCCCGCGACGCACCAACCATACTCGGAGCACCGTCCGTTGTGATGCCAGCCAGCTTAGCCCAGTCCAAATCCAACTCTTCCATCGTTTGGCATACTTTACCAAAAATATCCTCTCCTGTCGTAGTACCCGTGAGACTTTGTGGAGCTGCCATCTCCTCAGACACTTCAAAAGTTGAACTAACTCCCCGAATAAAAATCAGCAGTTGTGCTATGTCCTGCACGTCATTCCTCTCATCCATTGCCAATGCAAAACACTCAAAATCTTTAGCTTTGTCTTTCAGCTGGACATGTACATTATGCCCCATTTCTTCAATTCGCCTGGTAACTGTAGATGTGGACAGACTCACTGCGTTCAGGGCATCTTTCTTGTCCGGACACACCTCCTCCGCGACAGCGTACAAGCACTTCTTAATAAACTCCCCATCACTGAACGACTTTCCACAGCTTGCAATCAGTTTAGCTACCTTGAAGCTGGCCCGAACGGATGACAGGTTCGCCTGTGTTTGGCGTAGCATTGTACTCTGCTGGGCGGCAAATCCTTTTTGTAGCTTAGCCACCTTGTCTCTCCTCACTTGGCCCAGCAAGCTAGCATACTGCCCTCCATGGCGGGTTTCATAGTGTCGGCGGATATTAAATTCTTTAAACACCACCACAGTCTCTTCGCAGATTAAACAAACTGCCTTTTCCTTGCACTGGACAAAAAAATAGTCATCTGTCCACTGCTGTTTAAAAACTCTGCACTCTGAATCTATTTTCCGTTTCCCCACCAGTTTCGACATTTTGTTGTCTGTCTTTCTTCCGTTCTTCTCGGGCTGGTAGGGGAAATAAGGGATAGACTTGTGTCAAGTGATCACAAACTCACTCTTTTCTAATAATCGATTCTAAATGGAAAGACCTCTCCACACTATCGCCTCACACCTGTCTGGCATGGATACAATTCACCACAGGCAGACAACTCCATGACGGCATTTCTAAAAAATCAACTCAAGCAAAAAAGATAGCCTTTTGTCCAAGCTAGTATATTCAGAATACACATCCATGGTATCTGACAACACCTTCCCCTCTCCCACATCCCCCTTCCTGCTTGACACTGCAGCACCCCTCCCCGCTCACTCCCTCTCGTCCGCCCCTATCTTTTCAGACAATCGCAATTGTGGTAAGGTAAACATAGTAAGTAAATGCAGGAAAATACAGTGATTTTATTTTAAAACACTATCTCACATACTTTTAACAAATTGGGGGAACAACAGCAGCCCTTGTAAATGTATGCTGGCTTCAGACCGCACACACTTGTGTTGGAGGTTTATTACATTATTTGCAGTTATTACGGCAATACTACATTTATTGCAGTATTATCCTTCTGTGTTTGGTACTCTTTTGTAACATGCACACGTCACTTTTCTCTTGTAACACACTATTTGCTACCTCTTGTTTGCTTTCGATACTTGCACAAGTGCCACCATTGCCTAAGTAACGTTTGTTCTTGTGTCCTCCATTTATTGCAGTATTATAACTCTACTCTACTACTTGTACTTTGTACCCAGCATTCTGTTTCCTCAATTCAAGGTGATTTTGAAAGACCGGTAATTGATGACTAAATACATTTCTTGAAAGCTAGGAGCGTTTTGTGAATGCCAGTGAGCATTTCCCTGTGAGGTTTTCAACTGCCCCCAGCTAATCTACAACGCACAATAATAAAAGTCTCCATGGACCCCCCCTCCCCAGCTCATCTACACGTCCACCAAACAGAAGTTTGAACATATCTGCATTGCCCATTGTGAAGCGCTCTGACACCTTTGCTGCCTTCGGGTAAACTCCGCGCTATATAAAAAACGCACCATAATAAAAAATCTCCATGGACCCCCCCAGCCTCCATGGACCTCTCATTCCGTGGACCCACTGCTGCCCGCTCCATCCACGGTCCCACTCACCGGCTCACAAGGCTCCCGCGCCGCTCCCGGTCTCCGCTCCCGGTCTCCGCGCCTGTCCCGGACACCGGACTCTTCCCACACACCCTCCACGCCTCCACGCACAGATACGCGTGACGTAAGACGTGCGCGTACGCCGTCCAGTTGAGTCACAGGCAGGCTTCGATCTGTGCATGTGTCAGAGGCAATCGGGTACAACAGAGCGTAGGAATAATACCTCAATAACCCTGGGTGGATCTGGACGCACCAGGAGGGCCACTCCATTTCATTAGACGGGCCGGATTTGGCCCGGGGGCCGTAGTTTGGGGACCCTTGCTCTAACACCTCCACTGGGATACAGGGCTGACTCACATCCAACGGTAAGAGCAAAAAGTTTGGAACATTTGCTTATACACATCTACTAAATAAATCTGTAACATCAACAAAGAGAGTTATTAAAGGAGCTGTAAAAACAGTCAGATTATTGTACGAAATTATCCAAAATAGCACTTTTTATCATGTTTGTAATGTTTTTCACAATATACATTCTTGTATGCAATGGGAATAACTATCCAATGTCCTACTTCAATCTTTTAGACATACTGATTTTCTTAATCATGATAAATAAAAAAGACAAGTAGTTTGAAAATGATATCAGAACACTGAAATGGCAGATTGGGACCAGAATACATTATCCATTAAGTCATGTATGTCGCGTATTACTAGGTGAAACTACACTATCCATTGATATTACATTAAACCTGTGAATTATGGCCCATATTTCACACCCTGTGATGTACACTGTATTAACTATGGGGATTTAAACCACTGCTGATTGATCAATTACATCTTGGGGCGTATTTATTATTATTTCATCCAGTAAATCTAGGTTTCCATCAAAATACATGTAACGCCTACCCGACGCAAAGTAACTAAACGATAAGTTTAGAAAATGCCAAAAATGATTTTGCGTCAGGGCTGTGCAATAAAAGTGATACAACCCAACACAAAATCATAGTAATTTTCCGCCCAAATGTGTACTATATCCCTCATCGAACAGGATCCTCTTAATTCACAAAACTAATGTTAACATTTAACCAGCAATAACAACTTTACTTTTCATGAGTGACATCATTCCCTACGTTCCTCTTTTTCTGAAAATAGAAGCTGTGTCTTCTTCGACTTCTAAATCTACTGTCTCTTTAGTCACTCTATTCAAAGGTATAAATAATGGACAATAACTATCTCATTGAATTATTTTGTGGGGTGGCCGAAAACCTACCTCAAGGAACAATCATAACTCTTGTCAAGATAAACCCTCTAAATCATTAAATCTGAGCTCAACCCCTTGTTAGCAATGACACATAGCAGAAAGACAAATTGGGGCAATTTTTAAAGTATTTATGCAGTCCCAAAACAGCAATAAAGGGAAAATGCAAAACAATAAAAATCCCAATTGAAAAACAGAGAAAAATTTAGTAAACAAAGTCATACCAAAATGACAAAGATCCAGTTGGGGAACCAGTAATAAGATTTTTTTAAGTCTTAAGTTGAAATAGCACCAAAAAGTACAAAGATCCAATGATAGTCAAAGATCTCTGAAGATAGTGACCTAAGCGCAATTTGCGTCTCACTGAAATGGAGCACGGGTTGGAAACACAAAGCAGGTTCATCCTGGTCAAAGATTTTACCTTTTGACTTACTCCTTTAAGTCCCAATCCACCACAGGAGTACACCTTCTCAGATAGCCCCTTCTCACCCCCTCGGTAGCTTGGCACGAAGAGCCAGGCTTATCTTCAAGGCAAATGTGTAAGGTATTTGCAACCACGTTCTCAGTAACCCAGTGATAACACCACAAATGGACTCCACACAAATTTCATAAAAACAATTAGATGTTTAATACAAAAAAGATATACGATACGACCACACAATAAAAATCCAACATATGCGTATTTGCAATATTTCACCTTGACAGTTATTAGGCCAGCAAGCCCTTGTATGTTCTTGCAGTATTAATGAGCCATTCTTGATGATCCAATGCAGTCCTAATGCAATGCTATGCAGTTCGTAATGCAAGAATCAGGCACTTCGTAATGTAAAAATAAGGCAGTTCGTAATGCAAAAATAATGCAATTCGTAATGCAACAATCAGGCAGTTCGTAATGCAAAAATAATGCAATTCGTAATGCAACAATCAGGCAGATCGTAATGCAAAAATAATGCAATTCGTAATGCAACAATCAGGCAGTTCGTAATGCCAAAATAATGCAACAATCAGGCAGTTCGTAATGCACAAATAATGCAATTCGTAATGCAACAATCAGGCAGTTCGTAATGCCAAAATAATGCAATTCGTAATGCAACAATCAGGCAGTTCGTAATGCCAAAATAATGTATTCCGGTACTGAGAGCGGTGCTTGGGACGGTCTCTATGTCACTCTTACTGACTAGCGGTCAGCTTCTGCAAAAATATGCCCCAACACGGGTATGGTGGCAAACAAAGTGCAGCTCCACACTCCGGTCCTGGTACTGCCACTCCTCAGCAAGTACAGGCCACTATATGGGATTGAGCAGAGGCTCGCGCTGCAAAGATGGGAAAGGCCGAGAGCATTTCTCTCGTATCCCGCGCCCCACCCCAGGTGGCGATACACGCACGCTCGCTGAGCGTTACCGAGGGGTACGATGTCACTCTCCTCTCCTCGCGGCTTGGGCCTCCAATGCGACTTCGTTGATCTTGGGCAGTGGAACTCGGACCCCCGACGGTGATGGTTCGAGATCTCACAGCTCCTCTGGAGATGCCGGTCCGGGCCGATGGCAATGACGATCACAGCACTTCTGGTCACGCTATCGATGAAAGCAGAGAACAAGACTGCTCCGAGACACACAGCCAAGGGGCAATTTCTCACAGAGGCCTCAGAGTGCAACAGGGCACACGCACAGAGTCGCTGAGACTCACTTGGGCTCCGGGTGCACACAATCACAGGGCAATCCTCACGAAGGTCTCAGGCTGCACGAAGCACATGCACATAGCGCCGTTGAGACTCACTTGGACTCCCGGTGCACACAATCACAGGACAAGCCTCAAGAAGGTCTCAGACTGCACGAAGCACACACACACAGCGTCGCTGAGACTCACTTGGACTCCGGGTGTACACGACCACAGGACAATCCTCACAAAGGTCTCAGGCTGCACGAAGCACACGCACACAGGTTCGTTGAGACACACTTGGAAACTCTTATGTTCCTGAGTTTCCACAGTAGGGAGCCAGCTCTCCTCGGGCCCTTGGAGACAAGTTACTCCAGGACACAGCACACAGCAAAGTCCTTTCAAGCAGGGGGGCACAGCACACAGCAAAGTGCCTTAGCCTCTTCTTGGTTAAATCAGCACACTGCAGGCCAGCCCCAGAACGCACAGCAAGGGTCAGTCATTTCCTTCAGTCTCTTCAGCTGTTTCTTCCTTGGCAGAGGTTCCTCTTGACCACAAAGTAGTTTCAACCCTTTTTCAGTCTTGATTAGTCAGTCCAACGTTCAGGGGTTTCAGCTCTCATAGTTATACCCCTAAATGTCTTTGCAGTCTTTGTGTTCAAGGTGCACTGACCCCTGTCCAAATCAGTTCTGGATGTCTCCCTGCCAGTGACACCTTCTTCCTTTGATAGTGGGGGTCTTGTTCCTCAATCACTCAGCAGGAGGTGGAGCCATTCTTTTATGGCAGCAGCCCAGGTCTCTTCACATCCAGGGGGTTATTCCTCCCCTCTACACTCCAGATGCTGGTCAGCCTGTGGCTGTCTCATCTACTTCTCCCCTGGGTCAAGACATTTCCCAGATCCTATCACATTAAAATCCAGACAGTCAATCCATAATCAGGCAGAGACACACAGAATTGTTAGAACAAAAAAGCCAGCCACTTCTAAAAACGCGGTTTCTAAACACACAATGTAAACCACCTTCAAAAAAAGATGTGTTATTAAATTGTGAGTTCAGGTACACTAAACTTCACCTCTCCATCTTAAGCCTACGGGAAGATAGACTGGAAACATATTACATAGCCTTCCCTATTCTGTCCTGTGGGCAAGATGGCCTTGCAACAGTGAAAAACTAAATGGAGAGTATTTCACTGTCAGGGCATGGTACACACCTCAGTACATGTCCTACCTTTCACATACACTGTACCCTGCCCAGGGGGGTACCCTGGACCTATCATAGGGGTTTCTGATGTGCATAAAAAGGGAAGGGTAAGGCCTGGCAAGTGGATGCACTTGTCAGGACAACAAGGCAGTTTAACAAACTGCGTGCAGGCACTGCAGTGGCAGGCCTGAGTTCTATTTTTAGAGCTACTTGTGTGGGTGGCACAATTAGTGCTGCAGGCCCATGAGTATCATTTGCATTACTAGCTCTGGCACACATAGTGCACTTTACTAGTAAAGCAAACATACCAATTATGGACAACCAATTACCATAACACTTTACACAGGGAGCACTTGCACTTTGACACTGATCAGCAGTGGCAAAGTGCCCAAAGCATCTATGTTGGCAACACCGTGTCAGAAAAAAGGTCTTTAGGGAAAGCAAAACGTTTAGGGAACTTTAGCCAAAAAGGGACAAGTCCAACATTCCAGTAGCCACAGGTCAGCTGGGTACTTCAGGTAGCTTGAACAGGAGGTCATCCTTATCACCCTTGGAGGCCACTTCTTTGTCCTTGATACAAGAGGGTGCAGGCCTAGTTCTTCAAGGCTCCTCTTAGGTTACAGACAGAAGGTGCAGTCCTCTTCTGATCTTCTGCAGGTTTAGAAAGTCTTTGAAGTGGGCCCCAGGGGGTACCTCATTTGTGCCAGTACTGGACTAGGTGGAATAACTACTTGGCATGACCTAAACAGTGGGGTAAATGTTCTTGAGTTCAACCCTACCCACTATGAACATTTTCAAGATGGTGAAAGTCTTGGACCACACTAATCTTAGGCTCTGAGTGTGCATATGTCGTGGTGTACTATGTTAATCCAGGTGTCTTCTCGCATCCAAAAATAAAATCCAGTTTGAGGAAGCCACGGTACAAACAGTAAACTCAGAGAAAGACATCAAGTAGGACAAAGCTGCATCCTTCAGCAACCAGACAGTGGATCCACAAGAATTGTCTTGGCATCCTGTTCTCTACCCCTTTCAAGTATACCCAAAGGGTTATATGTAAACCCAGCAGAGTGGTCAAGCAGGATTTGACACTCAAACAACATTTGACACTGTAGTGTCAAAAAGGATGCCCACAGCCCCATGCTATTGTGTTGAGTTCAGACAAGTCATCTCTGCCCATTCAGATTAGCCTATTGTTTGCTCTTGGGAGGCATTTCACACATATCCAAGGCTAATTAATGGCTGTAGAGCCACATGCAAACTAGCCTCCAGGAACTTCAGGCAGGGAAGAGGTAACCTTCTGAACTTTACTTTCCCACAAAAAGTATTAAAAGTCAGACTACACCACTGAATTGGATTTGTAATAACTATTAAAAATAGGTGTTTAGTTATTGTTCCTGATGGTCCCCTTTATGAGATACAGTATTAGTATTTTAATCTGTACTCCGGTTTTCTACATAGGACAGCTAGGTCTGCCACTGTGAAAGGAGCTTTTGGGTGCTAGCCATTGTAAGGACATCTTTACATTATATTTCTACATATCCTATTTTTGAAAATGTCATGCACCCAGTCTTGTGGGCAACAAAGACTATGTAGGGGTGACTTATTAAAATATATTTAAAGGGGAGATTTTGACCTTTCAAAAGGGTTTATTTTGACAGGTTGAATTGCAGTTTTAACAACGCTGCAAATAGGTGGCAATGGTAGGCCTGAAGCTTCTATTGCACTGCCACAGTAGTGGATGGCACAGTAGGTGTTGTAGTTCACTAGTGCCATTTAACTTTCAGGCCCTGTGTATACTTTGTACCATATACTAGGGACTTATAGATAAGTTAACTATAACAATAAGGAGAATGGCACTTTACTACTGAATTGAAGTGCACAGATTTCAAAGTCAACAAAAACTATAGGGTCCAGCAAAAGGTAAAAAATCAGGGTAACAAAACAGAAAATGCCAATTTCCTACAATCTCTATTCTAACAAACATGATTGAGGGAATGCACATGCAATAAAAAGCAAAATAACTGACCTCTTCTGAGTTCCATAGATAGATTGCTTGTTGCCAGGAGAATGACAAATGTAGGCTATCTTTCAAAGTCTCACTGCAAGGCTGCAGGTCAGAAATATCTTCTGACACAAATATCTTGTACTACATAAGAATTCCAAAAACACTATTGTATTGAGTATACATTTCTGTGATCGGGCGGAGGCAAGATGGCGACCGTGGCGTGGGCTGTGTGAGCAGCTCACTCCTCCTTCTCCGTGAAAGCCAGGAAAGCGGTTTGTGTGGAGTGTTTTTACCGCCTATGCACTGGGAAAGATAAAGGCGAAGATAAGGCGAAGATAAGGCCGAAGGCGATGAAAAATTACCCCGTTCTAGACTGGATAAAAGGTGCATTTTGCGGAGCGGAGTTAGCGGGACGCTGAATACCGCCGGCATAGGAAACACCTGAGTCAGCCTTGCGGCTGAGAAATGCCGCGGAGAGAGTGCAGCTCTGTAAAAACCATACGGAGTATCGGAGCTGACTGGCTGCAGTGAGATCGTCGGCAAACGCCTGAATTCGAGAATATAGGTTAACGAGGCTCAAAGGCTCAAAGTTGAAGAAAGTGAATATATGTGGAAATTCCAGGTTATTCTGTAACGCTGCAATCTCGTATGATTGATTGATCACAGCTTGACGGAGCCCACGGCTAACATTACAGGTTTGGGATACTGATGCAGGTCGGCTGCCCCTTTGCCCGCAGGCGGTCTTTTCTCTGGCGACTCCCTGCCCTATTCTGGGGGATCCAGCATTGTGTGGTAGGCGGCAGCGGCGGCACTGCGACGCGGAAGAAAATGTCACCCAAAACGGCGAAACAACAAACTATGGTTTTAACCCGTAGTGCAAAGAACGGTAATCAGCGTATTACAGGACTGGAGTTGGGAAAGACTACTGAGGTCGCTGCAGCTGCAGAGGTTACTGAAACTGGACCCGTCGCATCAGATAGTACCAGAGGTGAGAGTGAGAGTGCTCAGGTACGTTCTTCAAAGCCTTCACAGAAAAATAATTTTGGGTCTAAGAATATTGCCCTCTCACGCGTACCCTCACAAAATTTGGTAGCAATGTTTGAGCAACAGAATGCGAAGAATTCTGGGTCGCAAGCTGCCACAGAAGGAATACTTCCTGCGAGCACATCAATTACGAATAGTATTCCTGTTGATGGAACTGTAGATGTCTCATTTCCAGTTAATACTGCTATAACTATACCTATGCAGGTTAATGATATTGACATTTCGAAGGATCCTCAGATAAATGAAAGTGAGCTGATTACCGCATCTACTACTAAAATTATTGATTTATACACTGATGAGAATGGTGGTATGGGAGATGTAGTCTCGACGGAAGCAACTCCTATCCTTGTAACTGTTCAGATCCAGCATCAGACTCAGGCAAACTGTAATGACAATAGAATGGAAGAGTTTGAGTTAGAAAACGGGATGCCTGAAGTAACCTGTCAGTTAATGAGCAAAAGTCATGAGGTTGGAGAAAAGTTTTATTCCATGTCGGATCCCTCATCAGACGAGAGCACAAATATTAGCAAAGACTGGGCGGATTCTTGTGAGGGGAGTTCTTCACAGGAGGATTTGAGGACAAGTCTCACCTCTCCTAATTCAAGTAACGTGACCGTTAAGAAGCGAATTAAAAGAGTTCATGGATGTGATTCTGTCATCAAGTCTAAAGATAAGAGTAAGGAAAGCACAACAGAGCCTCTGGATTCAAACGTGAACAACATAGACAGCAATATTCCACAAGAGATAACATTAGCATCCATATATGAAACTATGATGAAACACAGGGAAGAAAGTAAGGCTGAGAATTTACGTACACAGGCTACTTGTTGTAAAGTGAGAAATGCCGTAAGAAAGGTAATTAAGAACTGCGCTGAGACGGCGGACAGGGTAACAGAAACAGAGGCTAGAATCTCCGCGTTGGAAGATGAGCTGGGTGCCCAGAAAGCAGAACTAGACTTAGTTAAGGGGCACAGGGATGATCTCAGTCACAAACTCATGGAGTTGGAAAATCATAGCAGTCGTAATAATTTGCGCTTTTTGGGGGTTCCAGAGGAGAAAGAGGGCTCTGATACACGGAAATTCATGGCCGAACTGTTACAGGAGGTGTTCCCCCGAATTAACAACTTGGGACTCGGCAAAAGAAATCCAAAGGGCGCACCGCTTCCCGTTCATTAAGAAACAACCTCGACAGGCAGAAGAAATTCTTCCACGCGCTATTCTAGTCTGCTTTAATAACTTTCTGGCACGGGAAGATATTTATGTTCGTGCTCGCCCAGACAAGAAAGCCTTGGCTAAAGGCTGCAGCTTTTTTGTAAGACCGGACTTCAGTGCAGCAACGGTGTCTAAACTTTGGCACCTTCGTCAATTGATTCCAGTATTTCAGAGCAAAGGGGCTGCGGCATATCTGCAGAATCCGGCCAAGCTCAAAGTGCTGTATAAAGGGCAAATGAAATTTTTTGTCTCTGAGGTCAAGGCCAAAGAATATTTGGAAACTATTTAGCAGTAGGTTAAGAGGGAAATGATTAACGAGTTACATCTTCGATGAACTATGTCTCTTAAATGCTTCTTTTGTCCTTGGTTCAAGGGTGGGGGGATGGGGATCTCAGGGAGGGAGTTGGAGGGTGGGACGGGGGATGGGGTGTGGTGGTGGGAGGGTGAAAAGTCAGCATCAGAACGCAAGCAGTTTTGTTTTGTGAAGATTCAGATGAATAAGAGTCATGCTTATTTTGAAATTTTTCTAGCCTGGAGAGTGGAGGATGTATCATTTAAGGTTGTGGAGTTAGGGATGAATTTTTACGATGGATAAGAAGATTAAAATATGCACGTTGAATATATCTGGCTTGAATAATGTTAAAAAGCAACAAGTGTTGGCAAAAATTTTACAAATATTGCAAATTGATATATTATGTCTGCAAGAGACACATGTACCATGGCTAAAAAGGGATATTCTGAAGAATTTGGGTATACAATTGGTTGTTTGCTCTAGGCAAACCGGGATAAAAAGAGGGGTTGCTATATTGATGAAACGTGGATTAGGTATTTGTAGTGATTCTGCTGCAGACAAATGGGGCCGCTGGGCAATAGGAATGGTAAAGATTGATCTCAGCACGTTTAATTTGTGTAATATTTACGGGCCAAATTTGGACGATGCGGAATTGTTCAACTTTATTAATGTGGAATTGGCCCAATGGCTGCAACCTGTGATATTATGCGGAGATTTGAATATAAATATTCCTGCAGACTTAAATATTAGATCGAATCATAGGTACACTGGAAGAAAGACACTAATGTACGGTGCCCTACGGGTTTAATGGTAGAACAAGGTCTTTATGATGTATGGAACGTTCTATATTCTGAAAGCCCTGGATATACATTTTTTTCTGCCCCACATACTATGTTTGTCCGTTTAGATTATTTTCTTATCTCTTCTGTTTTGTTGACTAAGGCTAACATAGCTATACATCCGAAAGTGGTCTCTGATCACAATCCTGTGATTTTAGAATCAACTATGGAGTCGGTTCAGAAGGCTCCTCCGTGGACTTGGAATTTTGATAGGAAGCTATTGGGCGATGCGGACTACTGTCAATCAATGCTTAAACTTATACATGAATTGATTTAAATAAAGGTACGGCTTCCCATGAGGTAGTATGGGATACATTTAAATCTGTTGTCCGTGGGGAAGCGCTCAGTTTCTCTAAATTTAAATACATGAAATGGTTGATCAAACGTCAACACGAATTTGCTGAGGTTGTTTTGAAAGAACATAATTTAGCTGATGTAATATTCCAGGGTGGAGATTCAGAATTAATTCAAAAGGCTCAGCAAGACCTTACAATTACGAGGACTTTGGCCTATGCTAACATTGCAGAACAGATAGCAGAAAAATACACACAACATAAGGAAGAGGCATATGAGTATAGTGAAAATACTGGGAGATTTCTGGCAAAGAGGTTGAGTGAGAAGGCCGTGTATAATGATATAGTAAAAATTATAGATATGAACGGTAGGACCCAAGAGCTGAAACCAGGGATACTGCATGCATTTCACGAATGTTATCAATCATTATATAGTGAGTCGGTAGTGGGTAGGACAGGGGAGGAGGAGTCAGAATATCTTTCCCCTCTAGTAACCAATACTCTGTCAGAACATCATCGGGCAATTTTATCTACACCACCGGACTGGGTTGAAGTAGAAACTGCGCTTCTGGGATTAGCACAGGGGAAAGCGATGGGTCCTGACAATATTCCTTTAGAATTCTATAGGACGTTCCGGAATGCAATTCAGAAGGAATTGTTGCAAGTCTGCCAACAGGCTTTTCTCGGTCGGGCACCGGATTCATGGTCTCAGGCCATAATAGTTATTTTTAAAAAGAAAGGGAAGAATGCAATGGAAATGGGCTCATATTGGCCTATTTCATTATTGAATGCAGACAACAAGATTTACTCAAAAATTCTTGCTAATAGGCTTAATGATCTGATTTCTGGACTAGTATCACCCCGTCAACACGGGTTTATTCAACACAGAGATACTACGGACCATATTCGCAGAATAATATCTATCTTGGATTGGGCTCAGAGCAATAACTCATCCGTCGGAGTGGCCCTGTTGGATGCCGAAAAGGCATTCGACAGGGTTACATGGCAGTTTTTATGGGCAGTTTTGGCTTAGAAGGGGTTTCCCGCCGAGTTTATAAAAGCATTTCAAACGCTGTATATTCATCCGACAGCGGCAATCCGGGTAGGGGGCGAGGTTTCTAAGCAGGTTGTGATAGCAAGGGGGACAAGACAAGGGTGTCCCTGCTCCCCGCTCTTGTTTGCGCTATATATCGACCCCTTTATTACTGCAATGGAGGCAGATAGCATCATTAACCCGGTTCAGGTCAGAACACAATGTCATAAAGTATACGCCTATGTGGATGATATCGCCGTGGTTACTGCTAACATCGCAGAGGCGCTCCCTCGAATTATTCAGGCGGCCGAAGCTTTTGGGCTCTGTTCCGGGTATAAATTAAACATTGCAAAAACTCAGGTGATTCATTCACCTGCTTGCCGACCCACGAATATTGTTTTCAACTCAGAGGTACCGTACTTAGGCATAAAGATTACAGCAAACGTGGAGGATATAGTTGCTAAAAATCTTGACCCGATTATTTCCTCTTCTAGTAAAACACTGCAAAGAATTAATAATCTCCATCTTTCCCTGTTTGGCTGTAGTAATGTTATTAAAATGCTTATTTTTCCGAAATTTCTATATGCTTTCCGGGCTATTCCTTTTTTAATACCTGCGGCCTTTTTTTTCCCCATAGAGAGAATGTGTTCAAAGTTCCTTTGGAGTTACCACCGCGCACGGCGTGCCATGAATAGATGTATTTTGCCCCGAGAAAGAGGAGGTTGGGGGATTCCTGATTTCCAATTATATCATTGGATCTCAATTTTACAAAATATGGGGGTGTTATTGTTACCTATAGACCCAACTCCTGATTTCGTGGCTCCCTCAATTTATGAGATGCTCTTGGGGCAAGAATCTAAGCAGTGTATAAATCACATTATCGAGCCCAGCTATTTAAAAAAAACTAGATTTAAGCCGGTGCTAGCCGCATATGTAATATGGAGGAAAACAAAAAAGAGGTTGGGAATTGTACTCTGTTACCTACAATTTTTGCTGACCCTGTGATGAAAAGATGGTATAGTTTGGGAATTTGCTTCCTAGGGGATTTATTTTTGGGATCACAATTTATTTCTTTTGAAAGTCTACAAAGTAAATATAAGGTACCTCGAGAGGATTTTTTTAAATACTTTCAGCTGCGTAGCTATTGTGAGCATAAAAAAATCTAAATGCAATTACTCTACAAAACATCGAGATCATTGAGCTACTTAAGTCCAGATGCAAAATGTGCCCCCTTTATCACTTATTTTTGAATAAGGTTAAAGACGATTTAGAATTCCAAGAGACAAAATGGGCCAATAAACTAGGCATTGAAGGGGTCAATCTGACTAGAAGCATTGAAATTGCAATTAATGTATTGTTCAATGGCCCTCTGAAGAGCCAGCATTATATGGCAATTTTTGAGCTCTATTACACTCCGGGTAAATTGGCAAAATGGAATACTGGTCGGGGAACTAGCTGTAATCATTGTGGACAGTACGCTGCTGACGCTTCTAACATGTTTTTTAACTGCCCTAAACTCAGCAACTTTGTAAGGGAAATTCAGACTTTCATTTCGGGCAGTTTGGGTATTTCAGTGCAGCTTACTGTGACAATGGTAATCTTTGGATGGCGAGGAAATGTGTTGTCGGCTGTCGAAGAGGGTTTGATATTCATATGTATGGCCTTGTATCGCTTGTGCATTACATCACAATGGCTAGATACTAATCCTCCATCTTTTGTCAATTGGCAAACCAGGCTGCTCTCAACATATCGTTTGGAGATGGCGCTCTATAGAACAAAGGGTATTCGGAAAAAAGGCAAGGAAGCCAGTTATGGGAACCTATAGCTACCTGGTTGGGATCTTAGTATTAGCTAATGTGACTATCTGCATAAACACACGACAAGATCTAGTGACCGTATTAATTTGAATGATTTAGGACCTTATATTTATACTTCAGTTTGTGCTTGCTGCTCTGTTTTGTTCTGGTATGTTTATATATCAACAAAAAGACAGGGTGAATTTGCTACTATGATCAGCACATCAATATTGCATTTTTCCCATAGTATTGATTTGTCCAGTAATACAAAAATACTCACTTTAGGAGTGCCCAACTGATAGGATGCTTATTCACCCTTAAACAATTTCCGTCACGATAGTCTACCCACAGAAGGTGTAGTAGAATTTCATGAACCATAAATAGAAATAATTAAACCAGTGCACATCCCTACTAGTTACTTTTATCCAATTGAGTTTCAATTCAATCACTTCAATGGATCAATTTTCTCCAAGTCCACATAAGTATTCAGATAGTACAAAGTCCATTAGTTCTTAAAGTTCTTATTTATTGATTATTTTCTTGCCACATCGTCACAGCCGACGCGCGTTTCGCCCTCCGCGGGCTTTTTCAAGGCTGCAAATTAGTATACAAATACATACAATAAGTAAAAATCATACATAAAAGGCCACCTTTAACCATCCATGCTTAACCAAAAGATCCAACCCTTGTTCCCCTAAATTCCAATTTGGAGCGTCTATCATGTATCATTATTGTTTTTCAAGTCTGGTACTTAGATTATAAGTAGCTGCACAGTTGCTTAATCAAAAAACAAGCATAATGTACATTTATTTGAGAAAGTCGATTACACATGTTATTTAGTGGTCACCCTACTTCACATGATTGCGCTATGTTAGCTGTTGGAAAACTATTTCAGGTTATCAATGCAAAACCTGTTGCTCAAGATGACCACCACTTGTGCCTCAGTATCTTTTGGACGCGCGTTTCGCCCTCCGCGGGCTTTTTCAAGGCAAAGCAAAATAGTATGGTGAGTGGCGTGTTTTCATATAAATCAATAAAAGACGTAAAATCCTTAATCATTGGTCCTTAAAGCCTTAAATAGTGAATGTGAAAATTGTTCCATAAGTTTCTTGTCTATCTAAATCCATTTGTCACTCGGTGGTATGTAATTCAATAGAGGATTGAGGGAGCCATGATAAGTTCCATCGCCATAGCGAAACCGGTCACGTCTCAGCAAGGCGTCTCTCTTCCGCGTTAGTCTTGCAGGAACTGGTATGTTTATATGCCTTTTTATTCTTTGCAGTTGATGTATTTAAACTGTATTTTGTGTGTTCTGTGTGCTGACAAAAAATTTCAATTACAAAATAAAAAAAATAAAAAAAAGAGAATACATTTCTGTTATTTACTACAATAGGGCAATATTTCTGTACATTATATTTAGGATGCCGTAGTTATGATAGAAAACATTCTGACAACAACATACTGGCTCCACCTCCTTTGAGCAGTTGATAACTCTCTTCTCAAATGCAGTGGTTGAGGACTATAGTCAAAACAACCCTTCCTTTCTGTATAGCCAATTAGGTTTTTCATTAAAGAGGAATTCTATTTCATGTGCTTAGAAAACATGTGCATTTTTACAGTGTGCCTTTCATAACAAAACTGTAAACTGTGGAGTAGTTTGTTTTGAATCATTCTCACATATGTAAATACATTCCTTGCCAGCACTCTACTTCCCTTCCCACTGCATCATGTCATGTGCTTATGACCTGCATTCAGCACTGCTCAATGTTGAAGGTGAATGCCGAGGTTACCGTAGAGGACAATTACAAAAATAGTTAAAAAGATACTCATACAATTGGAATTGGGCACATTTCTAAGCTCATACAAATTTGAGAGGTAAGGGAAAAGAGTTATACAGGATTATAACTTATCGTTGATGATCACATAATGCTGTCAAGTGAATTAAATAATATGATTAGATTGTAGTTACTCATGTCTTGCATGTGGCTAAAATGCTTGAACTGCCTTCAGTCAAAATGGCTATCACAATCAATACCCTAGAGAGAACACAGGTTCCAGTCAATTACTCCTTATGTCTGCCTTCTGTCTCCATCCGTCAATTGGCTCAATTCACTGCTGGAATTATCTAATAAAGAATAACTATAACACTGGCCTTATCCAAATGATTCTGCTCCAGTGGTTAGAACTCTACGTATGTGCCCACTATTGAACAAATGTGTCTTGCCATAGCCCAGAACCCCTTAATTCTCTGACCTCACAGAATAGCTTGTGAAAGGGCATAGGGTGCTTCACACATTCCCACTGTTCCTCCTGCCTGCCACCTAATACCAGAACCCCTGCTTTAGTCTCAGTGACACATATTGACAGAAGCAGATGCCATCGTCTAGGTGTCCCGATATTGGCACCTCCTCATAAAATGGAAAATGTTTTTGGGCCACACAGACAGCATAATTTGAGGAGAAGTATACAATGGCTCGTCTGAACATCTCATCAGCTGATGAAAGTCCATCACTGAATGTGTCTTTAAAGGTCTGTTTGCATTCTTCAAGGCAGATGTAGACAAAATGAAGCTTCACCCGCGATTCACAGCCTATCAAAACCAAGGTGTCCATGAGGAGATTATTGGCATGTCCAGTTCTTTGAGCCATCTCAAGATGCTTGCGCTTCTCAGTCCTTTTATCCCAACGACAGATAGCCACAAATGTAACAGGGAAAAGACAACTCCCAATTAGCAAGAAAAACAGCATAGAGATAATTGGGTGCACAGCAGAAAAAGAATCATCCGGATCATCATTAGAATAGAAACCAAAATATATATATAAAAAAATAAAAGGAGGAGCAAAATTTAGCAATATCACACAGAGAACTACCCTGCAAAATATGTTTTGAATGCACGACCTTATGACAGGAGTGGTATTGATTGCCTGAATTGCTGCTTGGTAAATGAGAGGGTCTTCTATGAGCATTCTCAATGGATCAGGAATAGGGGCAGTGCTGAAAGTCCCTGTTTGCCAGTTAGGGATATCTTCTTTTATAGCACTTAACGTTAGTAGCGTCTTTCCATTATACAGTGCACTGGGTTGGTAAGGGACCATGGTGGAGTGTCTCAGCTGATGATTCGATGTGCACAGTACCTGTAGCAGTTTCCTGAAAAATTGGGAGTCGTTGGCCTCAATATAGGTCAGGTGGTTCAGGTGAAGAGGAACGTGGCAGGGTTTCAGCATGACAGGTACAATGGGCTTTCGTTCCATGCAGTCCTTGAGGAGAGAGAGATTGGCTTCAAACAGGCACCAGCCACTACGTACAAAGTCAGGGCTCAAGACCATCAGTGTTTTTTGGCTTCTCTCAATAGACTCCACCATATTCTCAGTGATTAATTTCCCTGGGACGAAGTCCCGTCCGTGGTAACACACTTTTAAACCGGTGGCCTCCAGTTTACCAACCAGGTCAAGGACCCAAGAAGTATCCAGGCTACTAAAGCTGATGAAAACATGGTACTTCTCCTTCTCACATAATGTTGGGATGGTTGCCAAAGCCACTTCATTGTGGACTGCCATCATATCAACTCTACATGCATCCTCAGCTGTAGACGTACTTTCCACCGGGAATATCTCATCAGAACCATCCTTCACCTCGGGATTATTTTCTGCCATTTCTTGCAATTTATTTGTATTAATTAATCTGGCCTCTCATTGTACTTGATTTTACAATGTTCAAATGGTCACACATCTGTAAGAAAAGAAAATAAAATTTATTGAACAACAGTTTGTATTTCAAAATATAAGCACTATAAAAATAAATATTATAAGGATACAATTAAAACTGGTAGTTAATAAAACATGCTAAGATAATGTAAAAAATAAGCCTATAAAATATAATGTCTAGGTCACACTGGTAACTGATAAAAGTTACAGCAACCTCAATCAGGTCACATGAAACTATGAAAAATAAATACTCATCCTTCACACTTTCCAGATGAAATTGCAGACTATATCTATCCATTCATATTTCTCCTACAGGATATAAGGGCTGATGATACATAACTTATAATTCTCAGAAATTGCTTATTTGCAACTGTGGAAAAGCCTAAGTTCAAAGAAAACTTCAGTAGAAATATGAACAGAGCCGACACAGAAGGCTCTTGGAAATTATTTGAACCATCCTTTGATATCTAGAACTTGGCGTTCAGCTAATCCTAATTTTAAATAGAACATTGAGAGAACTATAAAGAGTGTATGGTCCAAGTAATTTTCAGAGTCCATCTGAGATTTGTCCATCATATAATTGAAGAACATAATACACTAATTTTTGTTCCGGAGATCAACTAAGTCTAACGGGTATCCTGCTGCAAATTTGACAAATTGTTCTGCTATTTCTTCAGAAGACCTTGCTCTGCCTTTCACAACAAATATTTTATCCCGAAATAACATGGAAAGGGTAATGGTGTTGTCTCTTCACACATACCTACAAATGAAATTGCACTACAATATTAACACTCAAAATTATCCCATACATTAAAAACAAACATGACCCCAGAAGCATTTTAATTTTGAATAGTTTTAAATCCGTTGTGATGGAGCAGCTACAACATTCCCACTTAAACGTGGGGGGGAGAGCAGAAACTGAATGGATGAAGATTTACTATTTATCGGTCTTTAGAATGAACCACCAAACATCATGTGCATCCTACAACTACTTATTTCATGTTTCGTTTGATTCCTAAAATACTAACATCACCAGAAAGGCAATAAACCCCAATTTGGTGTTTGGAACGTGTCCAGAAATACAAGACAATATTATTTTCAGGAGTCTCTGAACGAACACCTTGGAATTTGAGAGTAAATGCATGAAAATTCTAGTTAAAGAATATATGTACATTGCTTTTGCTAATCCATAAGTTTAAGTCTTTGAACTATTATAACAAGCTATTAAGAAAGTATTATAAAGGGCACAACCGTCTTTTACCTAATAAAAGTGCACATAAATGGATGGTGATATTACTTAATGCCTCCTCCACAGCTAAAGATGCCATATAAAGTTATTTTCAAGTGAATGAGCATTTTTGCCAATCTAATAGTGCAGAGGAAACCCATTGATGCTCAATTAAATGCTTTTTGGGGATACAGGGCTAAAACTACAATAGGTTTGGGACTCTTCCTCACACTCTCAATTAGGTGGGAGAACAATCTTTTCTTGTCACTTCACAATTGTCCATTGACAAATGCGCTGTTTCTGCACCTAAAATAATTAGACTGGTTTTGGATAACGGATCTGCTAAGATATATGCATATATTTTGCAAACTGGACCTGGTAAGGAAACATTGTTATGTTTAGCCAGCATTTCTTTATCTGTTTCTCATTTAGAAAAGTAATGAATGTGGTTTAAATCATAATCCTTTGTAGGTATCCTTTATCTTCTGAAAAACTACAATAGTTTTGGGACAATCAGTCAGCAAATTCTTTAGACAAACATGCACTAAAACCACCAGTTATACAAGTATAGTAGCCATGTTAAAGAGCATTGATTGCTTCTTTGATCCTTTGTAGAGGTAAAACCTCATCTGAGGTGCTGCTTGTATTGCATGTAAGAACCCTTAGACTCTACATATAAGGCCTTGTTAGACTTGCTCTTAACCGTTGCAGTTAAAGTCATACTTACAGAAAGGAAGTCCTTTCAAAATCTATCGTACAACACCTGGTGGGCTTGGGTTTCATATTTCCATGGGGCTCATACGTCACTCTTAGGGAAACATTCCGTACCACTAATCTCTAGAAGGGTTTGGTGGTCCCTTGATAATTACATGGAACTAGGCTCTCAGGGCCCACTGACCCTTTCCACTATAGGCTCTTAGGGATCATGCTAGAGTCATGTGACAGTCATCCCAACCTATTCCTCAACCCCCTTCCTTCCCTTTCCCCCCCTGGTTTTTTCTATGTACCATAAGCAATACAAATACTGACGATTTACCTGGTACTGCTCTACACCATACCTAGTCTTACAGGTAGTACGGCTATTTTCATGTTCTTGATCACAATTTTTCTGATTCATAATATTGCGTACTCACCCCTCTGCTATGTCCTCGTTCATCTGTCTAGCTTCTCTGACTTTGCTGTACCAATTTGCTCTGTGTAATCCACTGTATTTTCATGTGTATCTGGTACTGCTTGGATTTCGCTTGTATCGCATGTATTTCTGAATTTTTGCTCCTTTTTAATTTTTAACTAATACAAATATTTGAACTAAAAAAAAGAATGAGTATATATGCAAAAAACGGAAACTGTTTGACAGCCACTGTGTGGAGTAACCATTTTGGTTCAACTGCCAAAAAACGAACTATCCAATGAGGATCTACTATTACTTTTCTCTCATTATCTAACTTATTTACTATTCTGGTCACAATGTTTTAGATAATTAAAAAATAGATTTTGCTACCTTATTTAATTGTGTGATTGAAAGGAACATTACTGAATTTCAGCCTATCATTATTTTAATATACTATGCTAAGACAAACGACTCTTGCATTAGCAATGTTATTCTGCAATTTCACAAAATTATCAATAATTGTTATCCTTTGATTGGAAGCGATCAGTCTCAATGTTTAGAGGGCATATAATAAATTCATTGTATGTCAATCAAATTAGGTTGCGGTCATGATTTCGGACAGAACCAAGAACATAGTTGCCTCTGATGTTTATTGCATTTCTATGAGAATTTGTTATCTTGAAAAATAGCACTTATGGATCAATGACTAACAACATAAAATATGAGGTGCGAGATGAGACGAATAAGCAAAATGATAAATACCGAGAAATAAGCTCACATAATAAACACCTGATGTTCAGCCAGGATTAATAAACATATGCAAAACAAATTGAAAAGGTTTCTTATTTGAAACGTCGATAGAAATTATTTTGGAAAATCATTTTTGGGAAAGAACAGCATTTGATGACATTCTTGTATGTCTGCATAAAGGATGCAGCGAGATAACCAACTAAAGTTGTTTTCTTTTCTGATTTTGACTATCACACAACAAAAGCACCATACCATATAAAACAGCAAGTAATGTATTAGTATTTCTCAACCACCTTCACCATTTGTGAGGGTAATCTCCCCTGCATAGCTTACAGTTGTGTTCTCGTGCCTTGAGTGCCCAACTGTATCTCGTAGCTTGGTTTTTGGCCCTGGCCTCTCATTAATCCTACAAGTGTGCAAAGACCTAGGCAAGTCCCTCGACATGAGTGAAGTCCACATCCTGTCCTGTGACCTGAAGGAGCACACTAATTGTGACCTCTATACATTGACAGTGAACTAGTTTCCATGTTATGGTTTTGCATGTAAAGCAATAGTGGCAGCATATCTTGTTTTGTGAATTCACAGATGACCAGACCACTTTATCTGTGTCACTGGAGTGGAGGCCTACTGGCCAACTTTAGGGATGTGGAATTCATATTGCCCGACACCCAGGACATATTGTTTGGGGTCAAGGGCAACAAGTTTTCATGTGTATTTTGTCCTTGGGACAAGTAGGCCCAACCCCCTGCAGCACAAACTCTTTGGCTGCCAGTTTGCAGTACCACATTATGGACCTGGAGTTAAGGTAATATTTTTGCCAATATGTTAATGCTGTTCAAACTTGTATTCATGTTTCATAATTGAAAGCCTTTATTATTAGGGTGAGTGCTCTAAGTAAATGTTGTAAGCTCTGGCTGCACCACTGACAGTGGTTCCAGTATAAAAATGTGTACACACGTTTTCAAAGTTTAGCAATGTGAGGCTATGTATAATGCTGCCAGAATACTCTTTGAATTGATGCAAATATTTGCAGAAGCTTGAAAGCAAGATTGATGATTCTTAGCTTTCAAAATAAAACGTTAACAAAAAAATTAAAGCAAGAAAAAAACCTTTTGCTAAGCTACTGTAAAGGTTTAGGTACCATTTCTTGGCAGCATCATTTAATAACATGTGCTGATGCATGCTACAATTTCCCAAAAATATTCACAATTGAAAATCAGTGTAACCAGTTTTAATAAAACTATGGGAAACAAAAATAAACAAGCATTGGCAGTAGGTCTGATATTTGTGGTCCGCTTTTTTGTTTTGCCAATGTGTGACTTTTCTTTGGCATGGTTTTGGAAAACCTTATTGGTATGGGAGCTGTCGGGCCCCCACCATTATAACAAACATTGACAAAAGCAAACATCGTTTTTTGGTCATAAAAAGTAAACACTGCCACAGTAGTTACTGGCACTGAACAAAACTACTTTGTGTGCCGATATGCTCCTTGTGAAAGAGCAGAATGCTGTCACTCACAGTGAAGCCAGCGATACAGAGACAGAGGCAGAATTTTTATAAACACAAAAGGTCACGATCAACGCCAGACCAAATTAGGGCCCCAATTATTAAAGAATGTCTCAAACGTGCACTCATGGTATATGTCCTTGCCTTAAGTGCAGCTATACGGCTTTTGTGAATTCCCAAGAATTTACAAAAGTAGGACAAGAAATAGTACTCTTAGAAATTATTTGTGAACTGCATTTTACCATGAGCAAATATGCATGTGTAGATTTGCTCATGCGAAAATCTTAGTGTTTGCAAGTTCACTTTCCCTCCAACCACTTGTTTCCCAACTCTGGAAGAAGGTTTACATCTGCTATTGTCAGGAGTACATTTCCAACATTTCTCAGAATGGGAAAAGATTAGAGAAGAGTTGTAAACCCTTAAAACATGCAAGTTAGTAGGTATGCAAAGACTCAAAAGGGCATTCTAACTCTGGAACTATTGCTTACAACTACCTTCAGCTCCAGTATGTAGATCTGCGGAAATGTGGCAACATAAGGGGATTGCAAGTATTCAAACACTACTGTGGTATGAGCCCTGGCATAATCAGAAAGGCTGTAACAGAACTCTTATATAATGAGACTGCTGCCATAAGTTGTCGCTGCATCACATGGCACCATAGGGGCAAGTGGATTTTGTTACAGGACAAGTAAATTTATAGAGCAACATGCCCCATGGACAAGTAGATATTTTATTAAATTCCACGCCCCTGCAACTCGTTTACAGTTCAGCCTCTATGCAGCAACCCAGATTCTAACACTAACACTCTAAGGGTATGCAGCCTCTATGCAAGCTTTGTGTGCATGCGTGAGATAGAGTAATGGAGACCTGCGGTATCCATTTTGAATGCTTCTGGCTTGGCCTTGTACACAAGATGGAGGTGATATTGTCTTCCTGGCCTGTGGAAGTGTAGTACTGACATTCCTGAAGCTAGAGGAAGAAGACCTAGAAACTGAAATGGGGAATGATAAGGCAAGGCTTGTTCAGTAATTGTCAAAGACTAAAAGTGAACTCTTACCACGACTTGCACAGGAGCAGGTAGTTGCCTTTTTCCCAACTCCACCTCAGGGATACCCAGGGTCCGTTATAGAAACTTGACCCTCAAGGAACCCCAAGGGGGAAGTGGATAAAATAACAAACTATAGAAGAGACTGCTCTGGAACTGTTCTTTCCGATTCTCTTGTCTCATCTGTTGGCAGACGGAACTTTTAAAGTCCTGATACACCAAAAGAAAGAGAGATTAAGTACTCCTCCTATTCTCTCAACAATGCCTGCTGCTATCCTGTCTACTTCTTACCTAACATTCCAGAGACCAGTGCTTCTCTTCATCCTTATCTTCTTACTCTTTTAATACTTGCTTCCAGAGATTATTATCTGTAAATACACATGCATTAAATTCTAATCTTTTCTGTGTTTATAACTATTCTCATTACTCTCTCTACTCTTACCATCCTCAGAATTAAGTCGTTCTTAACTTATTTCCTCTTGTCTGGTTTTTGTTCTACAGAGTCTTGCTTATTGCGCTATATATCAACTCAGTAACTTCTGTTCTTGCTTTTCAGGTCTTTTCAACTAAACGTAGAAAGACTACACAAGGTAAGTTTTGTTGTTTTTACTCAGAAGTTCTTTTCTGTAACGTTCCTTCTTATTATCAATAATACTTTGTCTCTCAGAGTTTTTCTCCAAAGCGTACACACTCTCGCCCTTAATACTTATATGTTTTTTCACTTATCTGTCTTTTTCTTTAGATGCAGGAAATGCCGCTCGATTTTCCTGACTGGAAGTATGCCGGAATTTGAGGTGAGCAAAACTTGAAGTTGTCATTTCTTCAGGGTTGAACTACAAGCTCGGAATTTAAGGGAGGAAGGGGAAGGGAGATAAAGGGAAGGATTCCGAAGAGATAGCGGACGAGGGAACGGGAATAAACCGACGCAATGGGAAGGAAAGAAAGGTCAGGAACTGGAGCTCGAACTCTTCAGTCCGTCTCTTCGGCTAACTCAGGTGATGTGCGCATTAGAGTTAGCGAGCGCGCTTTGCCTAATTGCAGGTACCTGTGAGAGCACGCAACAACTAGACTGCTGATTCACCTCCCGAGTCAGCAGCCATCTTGAAGTTCTGCTCGTGTACCAGAAAGCTCCAGAAGCGGTTCGGAGCTGATATCTTGTGTTTGCCCAGTAGTTCTAGGCTTTTAGGGCACAGACTGTGTGGATTTGTCTGATCAAAGGTTTGGAAGGCCTGTCAGCAATTCAATTAGGCCTTTGGTGAAGAGGCATTGCTAATATCTTCCTGCAGCACTGCCATTTGGGAAATGCTTGGAGTGAAGAGTGGAACTGCAACCTCCATAGTTCAAGGTGAAAGGAAGACCCTAGGTGTGGCCCGCATTTTGTCTCTCCCCTGATAACTCAGCAGTGTGGTTGATGGCAGCCAGGGACAGAAAGCTCACACCTCTTTATGCCTCTGTTGTGGGTGCTACAGGCATGAGACTATCCTGCTGTGAGGAGCATAACTCTACACAAAGGATATGTCCAAAGAGCGGCCTCGAAAAGACATTTGAAAGGAAAACCACCCTGAACTGGTTCGGAATCCACAGCTTCTGTCTGCTTTTACCGCATAGATGTGAGAGCTATGGATGTTCTTGTTGTTCCAGTTCTAAGTTCTCTGTCACTGAGGAAGGGAGTGCTGTACATAGTACTAACTGGACCGTTGTGCAACCAGAGGTGTTGACTCACTGAAAGGTACCTTCTCAGGAGGGAGGGGACATTACCTGAAGTCTTGCCTTACTTGAAGAAGCAGCCAATATGAACTGAAAGTGCGTACAAGCCAACTTGTCTATCAAGAGAGGGAAGAAGCCTACCAACCCTACAGATGGTGCACTTGTCCAAGATAAGCTAGGAGCAGCAACACCCTTGTGCTGGTAGGGTCTGACAGAGGAGTGTGATCTGCGTGTCCCAAATATTGGTAGGCATCGGATGCCTTTTTCTGCTAGTTCCAGTTTGAAGCACAGATCTGCCTGCTAACACCTCTCCAACCAAAGAAGTATGCCCAGGGCTGTCCTCGCCACTGTGATGACATCCCTGTCCTCCTGCTGTGACCAATAGAGGAGAACCCACAGCTCTATATGCAGCTGTAAGCAAAATAACCAAGCCCACGGAAGCCAATGCCATAGCTACCAGCAAAGTTCACCACAGTGGGTCACCATGCTGTTGTGACCTCAGGATGGCGTGACCCACTCACATCAACCACTTCTGGTAAAGCCCAGAAGTGGGCAAGTAGTCAATCATGATCTGCTCAGATCCAAGGGGCAACCACAACTTTGTTACCTGTACTTCTGAAGGAGGCTGCTGCACCGTGGATTGCATGCAACTTCCATTAAGAGGGAGAGAACGACACTGCGTGCCTTGTCGGTCCACCACTGGCCTCAAGAGACTTTACCAACTGTAAGAGTGGAACTTTATTGAAATGAAAGCTTCTACCTCTGAAAGGGGTAATCTGCACCTGAGGCTTTATTTGTGCCTTCTGAGATACTCTACTCCACAGGGAAGACATGTCTATCTCAGAGAAGGAGGTACACTCAACGTCTGGAAAGGGGTGAGTGTCATACCAAGGCACGATAGCCCCAGTGCCTGTACACTGAACTGTACTTGATAGATATTGCAAAAGTGGTATTACTGAAAACACTGGGTTGAACAATCAGATATTGTGTTGCTTGGGTGACTGTATGTTCTGACCTTAAGCACCCTTCTCTACCTCTCTGAGAAGACTATGACTACTCACGTTTGCTACTACTGAGAGCCAAGAGTTGAAAGGGTTGTACTTGTCCCACTTCGCAAATCCACAGGAGGGTGAACCACAAGACATAAGTAGTTCTTGCTTGTCTCTTGTCCACTCTAACAGAAACTGACAACTGGCAGTAAGTGGAGTGATATTGTATTGTATTTTATTGTACTTGCATTTATATAGTGCTTATGCTTACTACCCCTGACGAGGCGTCAAAGCGTTTTTTCTGCGAGTAGCACGCTACTCCGGGACCCATAGAGGATTAGTGTTGAATTAGTATAGTGAAACATATGAGTACATTGTAAGTAGTGGATAGGTAAGTCCGTTATTTTGAATGATAGCAGAAGGATAGAGGAGGACAAAGGTTAGTATTTATATAGCGCTTGTTGACGCACGCTATTCAAGAAGCCTACAAAGGATTAGTGGTGAATTAATATGGTGAAATATGAAGTAATTTCTGTGGTGGATATTAGTCAGTTACTTGGAGTGAGAAGGATAGCGGAGGGATAAAAGGGGAAGAAAGATTTGCATTCATATAGCACTTGTTACCCCTGAAAAAAAAATATGAAGTAATTTGAGTAGTGGATATGTTATTCAGTTATTTGGGTAGTATAATAGTTTAATATGGAATTTGAGAAGAGAACATAGTAGTCTGTTAATTTTGATTGAAAAGGATAGTGGAGGGATAAAAGAGTGAAAGATTATTTTTTTTTTAGGTCTTAGCAATAGGAGGAGGCTTTTGGATGAGTAAAAAGGAGTTTTGGAGGGGAGGACTCAGTGGATTGGGTATTGTTAAATGAGAAAAAGGGCAGCATTTCTGGCCCTAGTCCCGACCAGTCTCGAACAGGCTCAACCAGGGAACTGCCCTTGACCTCTCCGCCCTTAACAGGCTCAAACAGGGAACTGCCCTTGTCCTCTCCGCCCTTAACAGGCTCAAACAGGGAACTGTCCTTGTCCTCTCCGCCCTTATTAGGCTCAAACAGGGAACTGCCCTTGTCCTCTCCGCCCTTCGCCTCGACGTCCGAGCTGAGACGCCCTCACCCTGGCCATTTATAGCCCTAGTAATCAGGTGACCCCTTCAGCCAATGGGGTCCCAGTCCTAACACCACCCAATCATAACACTAGCCCTAAAATCTAGAACCAATAGGAGACCAGGACCTCACAGCCAATCTTAGCCCTAGTCCAAGCGCCCAATCAGTTCAAAAACCCTAATCTCTACATCCAATAAAGGCACTAGCCCTACCAGTAGTCCCAAAAGAAGTCCATGCAACCAATGTCACAGGTAGCCCTAGTCCCTACTTCCAATAGAAAGCCTAACCCTACTCTAAGTCCCACACCTAGTCCAGCAACCAATCACACCAGAAGCCCTAATCGCTACTTCCAATTAAAGGTCTAAACCTAGCCCTAGTCCCACCCTACTCCCAACAACCAATAACATAAGAAGCCCTAGTCCCTACTTCCAATAGAAATTCTAACCCTAGCCCTAGTCCCAACTCTACAATGATTGAATGACAGACCCAGAAACCAATCAGAAACCTCAAATACCCAACCAATGAAGACATTAACCCTAATCCAATAGAAACACCAGATACAACCACCAATCAGTGTAGACATGTACCAACCACTAGCAGACCATATAAGGTCCCAGCGACCTCAGACAAGGTGTGCTGGCCAGGGAGTTGGAAGCTGCTTCTCCTGTTCAGAATCTCCTAGGAGACAGACAGGCTCAATCCACACTTTGGACTTCAGCAGGTAAGGGCCTCACTAACTTGAAATCTAACAATACTGTTTGAATAAAACTTTACTCCCCCAGTTTCAACTTTCAACAACAGAGCAAAGCGTTCAGCTTATACATCTTAAAACCTGCAAGGCTAGTTGTAGTAAACTACTTCTCTAGTATTCCCTACTATACTGCTCTGTTGGAATGTCGATGACATCATAGAATGCCTGAGTTCCTAGCTGTGTCTAGAGTGTCAGTTGGTCATCCCAGGCTGAGCGGCTAGGGGCTTGCTACTGGTGGGGCTGTGCTTGTATTATCTATCTTCTCCTACTCTCCTATCCTGGAACCAAGTTACAATAAAGGATTACTCAACTATACAGCTGGACTCTGTATCTTCCTTTACCACATTTTGGCGATGCTCTTGAACCTATGCGTGGAGTAAGGAGGACTCTGCACCAAGCAACTAAGGAACCAAAGACTTTAAGGATTTTCAAAACGTCAATTGATACTCAAAGGTAACGCCCTGGCCAGTCCCACCAGTGTCCTGTACCATCTGGACAGCCTGCAGCCTGGGCATTTGTCACTGGTGAGCCTCCTGTCACCCTGCTGCCGTCTGGAAGACATCCATCTGACGCAGTCTCTCCAGCAACGGACTTCCCTGAGGCCTGCAGTGTTTACCTACTTTATCTGGCCCTCAATCTGAGTGGGAAGCGTCGGGGCCTACATCCACCCTGAACGATGTGTGAGTTTCCCACGGTCTTGGCAGTGAGGCATGTTGAGGGAGTTCCTTCAACTGCCCCAGAAGCATCGTACCAACCTACTTATGGTCGCCCTGCATGTGCAAATTGGTGCCTCCTCGAGAGAAACCTAGAACCTTGGGGAGGAACCAGAAGTATGGGTCAAATTTTTCCAACCTTGCATTGTCAACCTTGTTAAAACCTAAAGATAAAATAAAAAAAAAAAAAAAAAAAAAAGTATGGGTCAATTTTGCCTGTGTGGACTCTCAACGCACTGCCGCTGCACCTTGGAGAAAAGAGTCTTTTTTTGTGAGAAGCGTGACATATGCCATGTTTGCGGGGGCAAAAACTGTGTGTTGTACCGTGTGTTGTGCTGTGAGTTGTGCGGACACACTTTATTTTTGCTCATTTGGTTGCTTAGTAGGGGCGGTATTACACTGTGACAGTTGAACCGCTACCGTTCAAATACCTCCCACCACGCACCTTCGTGTCATGCCTCCAACTCCTATGACGTTCGCATCTTCTTCAAGCTGCTTACTGTGGTCAATGCTTTGGTGCACGGCCTTGCCGCTAGCCATCTGGCAAGGGCGTCAAGAAGCGTGCCGCCACCTTGTGACTGGCATTGTACACTGGATTTCCTTGCAGTCTCCTACACGCCTTGCCAACCGCGTTTTGTTCAACTTCAACCAGATCGTCGGAGAACTTTGCGGTCTTCTTTCTGCCTGCAATTTCAGATTGTTGCGCTTACTTCATGAACCACGGCAACTGGATGTTATGTCTTTGGAAGGACACTGAACATTAACCACGAGGGAGTCACTGCGCTACACCACTTTTGATGCGAACAACCACATCGAGCTTCGTGACAGGACTTCAGGTGAGATCGCTCACCAGAGTTTAAGACTTTCCCTTTTATTTTAATACTTGTCATCATAATGCATGTCCAATATTAGTGTGAGTGTGTTTACGGTCATGTTTTGATTTTAGGGTCCATAACAGTTGTATGGCGCTCCCTTTTCAGTTTAAAAGTGCAGTGTGTACCCATTTATGGGGAGGTCTTGGGGGCGTTGTACCCAGTCATGGGGAGGTTGAGGGAGCAGTCTGTACTCCAATTCAAGTTTTTTTTTTTAGGGTGACGTATACCCTACAGTGTACCCTGGTACGGGGAGATTGTACCCTGCCACGGGGAGGTTGTGCCCTGCCATGGAGAGGACAGTTGTTGTGTTGGTGTACCCTACTTAGGGGAGGTTGTAGTTTTTGTTTTCCAGGGTGAGTACCTTGTGGTGTACCCTACTTAGTGGAGGTTGTGTAATTTTCCAGGGTCAGTACCCTGTGGTGTTCCCTACTTAGGGGAGGTTGTGTAATTTTCAATGGTCAGTATCCTGTAGTGTTCCCTACTTGGGGGAAGTTTGGGTGATTAACCTGGGCTGTACCCAGTTTTTTTGACTTGCCTGCCACAACTCCTGAGGCGGAAAGCCGGGAGCATACTTGTTTTTAAATTTGTATGTAATTTTTAAATCGCCGCCTGTTCACTTCCCCTCATTGTTCCCCCCCTCCTCACCTCACTCCGCTTCCCTACACAGCCGATTAGGCGCTGCAGCAGGGGAACAGGAACGGCGAGGACACACGCCATCTTGGAGGGAGTTCTGGGTTGGCGGTGCAGCTGTTCGCCCTTCCGCCCTCCCGCCAGCTCATAAGTCCGCTCTGGATCTCGCGCGCAGTTTTGACTTGCCTGCCACAACTCCTGAGGCGGAAAGCCGGGAGCATACTTGATTTTAAATTTGTGTGTAATTTTTTAATCGCCGCCTGTTCACTTACCCTCATTGTTCCCCCCCTCCTCACCTCACTCCGCTTCCCTGCACAGCCGATTAGGCGCTGCAGCAGGGGAACGGGAACGGCGAGGACACACGCCATCTTTGTGGGAGTTCTGGGTTGGCGGTGCAGCTGTTCCCCCCCCCCCCCCCCTACAAGATATTATGCCCACTCATTCCCGGCCGCGCAGCGGCCGCGCTGGCGCCGCACCTAAGGCGCGCCAAAGGCAACCCCGTTCGCGCCCGTCCGCGACCGGCCGGGACCCGGGGACTATCACTATGCCCGAGATGTATCTTATTCCTCAATTTAACTTCATGCCTGCCAGGGTGATTGGGCTATCAGTCCTTCCACCCAGGCACAAATCGGTTACCTTGGAATCTCATTGCCCGTCCCAAAGCCAGCGCAGTTATCTGCACCCTTGGAGCCCTGTTTACAGCCCTCCTCACCTGCTTCTCCTATCTTGGCCACCGCCTTGTTCCTTAACACCCGCTCGGCGGTTAAGCATCAACTTGAACTGTTCAACCTCTTGGACTCCGCTAAACCGGAATTCCTATTTCTTACTGAAACCTGGTTTTCTCCTGAGTCACTGCCCGATGTTCTGGCGGCTCTTCCTGACTCTTACTATGCCCTTCGTGCTGATCGCCCGGACGGAAAAGTAGATGGCGGAGTGGCCATGATAGTTCACTCCAAGTTTCAGTTTCAGCTCCTGCCCTATCCCCCTATCGCATCAGTTGACTTTCTGGTCGCCCGCTCAGTCAACCTTGCGGTCCCCCTCACTTGCGCAGTATTTTATCGCCCCCCCCCAGGCCATGCCCCACTTTATTTCAGCTATTCAGGAACTGCTGGCCACCTTAGTGGTCAACAACTCCTCAGTGCTGATCTTGGGCGACTTTAACTTCTGGCCCCATGACCCCAGGGAAGACCTCACCTCCGAGGACTTCACCGAATCTCTTGGTTGCCTAAATCTTACTCCTCATATCCACCTTCCCACCCATGTAGGTGGCCATATTCTTGACCAGATTTGGTCAGCTAATCTACCTATTTCGTCCCTTACCATCTCCCCTTGCATCTGGTCTGACCAATCTTTAATCTCCTTTTTCGTCGACCTTGGGGCTACTAACAAGATCTCCCTCCCCAAAAACACCTGGGCTCGCAACTGAAACCGTGTGAATATGGCCGCCTTGTGCTCCTCTCTCGCGGCCTCACTCCCTTACTTGGCTGATACCTCCCCGGATTCACAGGTTATCGCCATCGACAACTGTCTCTCAGCCTCTTGCGAACTAGCTGGCCCTCCCAAGCTTGTTAGGACCCCCCGCTCCCACGAGGCCAATAGTTGGTTTACTGATGACCTTAAAACCCTTAAACTTGCACTTAGACAAGCAGAACGCCACTGGAGGGGCGGGTACTGTCCCATCCTTAAGTCCCAATATTCAGCCCTCCTCCGCGACTACAAGAAAGCTATTCTTTTGGCTGAAACAGAGCACTTTGTTGTGTTTCTATCTAGGACCCTAATTCAATATTCCCGATTTATGCCCTTATATGGTTATAACAAATATTAGCCTTTTAAAGGCATAAGAATCATATCCATATTTAGTAATAGCCAATGCAGTCCAAATACGGCAAGGCTACTCCCCTAGACTCCTAGAAAGTACAACGCGTTCTTTAAACAAACCAAGCCTCCAGCAGCCCGGGAATTCCCCCTGCTTTTGCTTTGATTTGCACAAGAACTCCTGGAGTCCAGAAAGAACTGTTAATTCTTAGTGACGTCTTATGTCCAACCTTACGTCAAACCCGGCACCTTCCAGGTATAAATATACCAACGTTGCCTTAAGCAAACACACGGTGGTTTGGAGCAGAGCGGCTATCTACTTGCCTGGAAGCCCAGCTGATGCGAGAGCCGAAGGAAGCCGCCCCTCCCCTTTGACGCCCTGAGAGAGACGCTGTCTTTTTCTCCTGCCAAGAAAATCCAGCTCCGGTGTTTCCAGTCACCCTTGCGGGTTGCTAGGAGATCGAATCCTGAGAGAGAGATACAAGACCTCCTACATTCTAGAACCAAGGTACGGAGCTGATGAAACCCTTGAGAGAATTCTTGATTCAGATTCTTGGCAAAAAAACCTAACTTAACTTAAACTGCAACTTACTTACTCATTCCCACGTATTAGGCTTAGGTCAGGTACACCGGGGTAGGCGTAGATTAGAAGCACCAGTTGAGTACGTTAGTCAATGTTTTTATGTATGTATGTATTTTATCCATTTTAAAGTATCATATGGCTAAGAAACCATATCAATGCTTTTACAGTATTATTTCATAATACTCCTTTTACTGTACGTACTTTACTTCATGATAAGTATTGCAATTGTGGCAACTCATTTCTCTTACATGAGAAAGAGGACTGCTCAATAAATAACACCTTTTATTGAAAACGCCCGTCTCTCTATTTCTCTGCACTCTGGTGAAACTAATTATGCACGATTGACTGAGTGAAATAATCGTCTATTGTTTTCACACGACTCTAGAGATACACTCTTTATTCTGAGGGAAGCAAAGTTGTCATGTTTATGCGGTTGTCAGAAGCTAATCCCTTCTTGTCTATTCAGGGAAGTTAACACCTCCTTGTTTACTCGAGAAAGTTTCTAGTGACCTCTGAGCTAGCTGGCAAAACTAATTAAGTCTAATATAGTCAGTAGAGACCTAGATGACCTCAGTCCTACGTCTACACTGCTGTTTATATTATTCCAATGCGCAGAGCCTATTGGGAATATAGGAACTACACTACATGGCGCCCAACGTTTGGTAAGGCGATAATCCAACGCAAGACATTAGAGTAACTCAGTCATGCTTTTTCACACAGACCCCTTTTCCAGTAAAAACTCCAAAAGACGTCTGGAGTGGGTAAAAGGTTAAAATTCGCCGGAACTTAGTAGGAAGAGATTCCTATGTATTAGTTTTTTGTTTAGTCAACGTTGAAGGATACAGTGTTCCAAAATATTGAGCACCTAATCTTTGTTTCCCTTGAAACTTGATCTGCAACAAAACTTTCTGTTAGCAAAAATGACGGAAAGTGAAGACGAAAGGGAGGAAGCTAGATTAGCAGCTCAACTCCTTGCAGATGACACAAGTCTCCAAGAAAATGACCCGAATGCTATAATCATTCCGGTAAATGTAAGAAAAACTATAACTAAAAAAGTTATAGAAAATGGAGTATCATCACGTGGTGGTACAGTCATATTCGTGGTAGAGGCCCATGAATATCGGCAGACAGAGGTATTCTATTCATGGATACAATTTCCAGCAGCACATGCTGTAACACACAAATTCCACTATTACAAAATAGAGGAACCTCCGGATGAATACGCTCCTTTCGAGGACGTTGAAATCCCACTAACTTACCAAGAGCACCTGCTCTGGTTTAATGGTGCCCTAAAACATCAAAATCACATCACCAGGCTCGGTCCACTAGGTAGACCAGGAGCAACGTGGCCGGTTCTAGCCAGCTACACACCACATCCCGACATAGAAAAAATGTCAGACCGGGAACTTTTAGCACAGCTAAAACTACTAATTAAAATACATAGACAATTGGTCCAATATGTCATGCGGACTTCAACAGTCCAACCAGCAATAATAATTCCACAGACCACCCCTCACCAGGGGAACACAAATAAAATCACACCACAGAATATACAATCAGCCATTGGCAAAATACCCGCAAAACGGGAACAAATTCCATTCTGGTTTGCCCAGAAAATAACTCAGATAGAGGCAGTATTTCCTGATACTACTCATGAGAAACACAGAATTCTGACTATCTGTCTGCCAATGGGGATCGGACAACATGTGGAGGACTGTGACACTTGGGGCACAGTCTTTGCTTCAATTTACACAAAAACGCATGATGTTCCGTCCATGGCGGTTATACCAGTAGTAAGACAGATTCAAAATGAATACGGTTCAGAACCTGCTTTAACTCTGGGTATGAAATTACTGAAAGACTTCAAACAGGTCTCGGCTATATTATTAGCCAATATAAAAGGAGAAGCAGCATCTGTGGCGATCTGCCAGAAATTGAAAGAAACAGATATAGCAGAACAACCTTTTCAGTCCAGAGGAAGGTCTCCTCAAAGGAGAGATAGATCTCTAGAACAAGGAGGCAAGTCTCCCCAGAGGGAGCCCTCTGGGAAAAGATACAACCTTAGAGATAGGGATAAATTGAGAAAACCTGACAGATATCAAGGTACTGATACACGTCCCTCTCGATCTTTTCAGACTTCCTCACAGAAATCGGAAAGAAGAGGACGTTCAGAACACAAGGAAGAGCACGTCATGTCTAAAGACAAGGAACCTGCTCATCAAAGTAAAAAATTACAATTTCCAAGAAAGAAGGTAGCCAGTATTAAAATAAAACATGCCGAGGATACTGAGGACACAACTGAAAAACGGAGAGTGGGCCCAGACAATGCTAGACAGCGCAGCAGAAGTGACCATAGCTCGCATGATCCTGATGAATCTTCTGGAGACAGTGGACACAAATGAATACATTCAAGTGGAAACTGCAGACACCAGAGTTAGCAAACCCCATAAATTATACGAAATAACATTGCGTATAGAGGGGGACAAAACTAGGAAAGTAAGGGGTCTCTTTTGGGATAACCTTTCGAAAGGCTATGACATCCTGTTAGCTGAGAAAGACTGGCCACCAGAGTTTGTCAGGGAGTTCCCTCATGGCGAAGAAATGATTATGCCTGCCTTCTCAAATCATATTCCAATTCATAAAAAATATACATTTGCAAGAAAATGGGCAGTAGCCCAAGCTCCTGCATTATATAAAAATCATCTAGGATGGGATGAAGATTCTCCTCCCCACAAAATCCAGTTAAAAAGTCAACCTACTGCACAGAGGCAGTACCCAGTTAAACAATAAGCTAAAAAGCAAGTCAGGGAGATCTTAGATCAACTTGAATATCAGGGGGTGATTGAAACATGCACCTCACAAATGAACAATCCTTTGTTTCCTGTCTCCAAGCCGGACGATTCATAGCGTCTAGTTTTGGACTACAGACACCTAAACTCCTGCTGCAAAACATTTGCAGTACAAAACTCACACAGTGCAGCACTAATGAATAACATCGTGCGCAAAAAATATAAAGCAACACTAGATATCTCAAATGGTTTCTTTTGTCAAAACATTGCACCTGAAAGCAGGTATTTGACCGCTTTCTCAACAATGGGGTCGCAAAAACAATTCTGTCGACTCCACAGGGATTCAAGAATAGCCCAGGATTATTCTTAGCAAGGCTAACAGAGTTACTAAAAATATATGATGATGAGGCATTATCCTATGTCGATGACATCTATCTCATAGATAATGACCTGGAGACACACTTGAAAAGAGTGAACACCATAATACTTGGGTTCGCAGCTGAAGGGTATAAATTCAACTTTAAAAAGTCACGAATTGCTCATCTAACTGTCCTGTTTTTAGGATATGAATTATCAAGTGAAGGCGAGAGCCTAGCAGACAACTTCTTAGAGAGGTGTGCTGTACTCCAAGCTCCAAAAACGCTGAAGAACTTACAATCAATACTAGGTTTCCTGAATTTCGGAAAAACATACATTCTAAATTATGCAGAGAGGGTTAAACCTCTCTATGAATTTGGACTCAGAAACACACAGAAATTTTAAGATCATTACAAACAGACATGTTAACTAAAATAAAACTACTAACTCGCGAAAACATATGCAACCTTGTAATCCGAGTCATCCCAGGAAGATGCGGATTCACATACCTGACCTCTAATGAGGGAGAAACGGTACCAATAGCTTACAAATCACACTTGTACACACAAGCTGAAATGAAATTCAGTTCTACTGAAAAAATTCCAACTGCGGTTCAAACTGCTGTAGCAAAAGAAAGAGCCCAAGCCCAAGGCAGACGGATATCTGTTTTAACAGCAGAATCAGCCCTTGAGGCTGTAACAAGACCATGCAATCTGAAAAGTGTGGCATTAGATCCAAAATGCATACAATGGGAAAATAATTTTGCTGCGGAAGACGTGAAACACACTTTTGACCCGAAAATGAAAAAACTGGAAGATCTAGAATATGAAGAATATCCTCAGCCAATCGAACTTCTGCCTCTCGAACAATACACCTGTGTAATCTACATGGATAGATTTGCACAACACTACGATGTGGATAAAAAAATCCTACAATGCAGCGTGCGCGATTGTAAAAAGTCGCTGGCGCTTTGGTAAATTCAGACCGATGATTACAAAAACTGAATCACTCAGAAACTGTTCAGCTCAGCGGGCTGAAATAAGATCTTTAAAAATGGCGCTTGAAAATGCTGATCGCGAATACCCCACACTAATAGTGTGCGATTCGCATTTCTGCGTCAAGTCTTATAATAATGACATGCAGACATGGATCAAAAACGGTGACAAAGATGACACAGGTGACACAATAAAGCATAAAAACCTCTGGGAACAAGTAGTTCTTTTGCAGAAAGAACTACAAAAGACTCACGTGATCCATACACGGAGTCATCAACGTGATGGCGTTCACGCTGCAGGGAATTCATTGGCTAACAGAGCCACAGCGGAAGCGGTTCAACCGGCTTCCGTGGCCACAAAAAAGCGTTCTAAAAAACACATAAACGGAGAAACCATGCTGGCGGTAAAAGCCTCATTAAAAGGCGACTATGCAGCATTACCTCTCGGCTATCCACTCAATTATACATACATAATAGATGCAAACTCCGTTCCTTTTGCTCAAGTCCCTGGAGTGGGGGATAGAGTAATTCCAAACACGAACCGGAGAGTCTTCTTGATTGAAGACGCACACATGGGATTGGGTCTTAGGCACCAAGAGATCGTGAAATCTCTAAAAGAATTACAATCAGAATACTGGTGGCCGGGGATGAGCCTGCAAAATTACAAATTTGCAAAGGATTGTCCAGACTGCAACAGAGATCGCAGTTGTGAACCGGACCAGACTACTGCCAGGACTCCATTATTAGAAAGCATCAGGCTATCTATACGCAGAAATCCAGCCGGAGAAATGCGTTCCCATAAAAATTAAGACTAGATTCACTTAAAATGCAGGCCCCAGCGCTCGGCTGACGCCAGAACTGTTATACAAAGATTTGCGAGTCTTTTTTGGCACATACGCAATTGGCATGCTACATTCTGACCAGGGTCTCCTGCGTTTAGCTCTCGAGCTTACAAAGAGGCCATGACCAGCATGGGCATTGCATTGCGGTACTCTTCTCCCTTCCATCCTGAGGGTAATGCGGTAGTGGAAAGAAAAAACCGTGACATAAAGCAATCTATAACGGCGAGGGTATTAGGTTCGTGTGAGGGGTGGGTCAAACATTTAACAAGTGTCGAACGTAGTCTTAACAATCTGCCAAGAAATTCTCTAAAAGGTATCACTCCGTACGAACTAGTGTTTGGCACTAGAATGCATATCCAGGATCTAGATGGTCAGACTTCAGTGGTAGAAGAAAAAGCCTTTGATATCAAAGATCGTTTGGCTGTTTTACAGGACTTAAATGAAACAACAAGAAGTCTGAGTAATATAAAGTTAAAGCCAACAGCCACTGAAGAAAAACCACCTGTCCCAGCAAGACCTGTCTGGATTCCAAAGATTGGGGATCTGGTCAGAGAGAAGATCGCGGTGAAGAAGGAATTTGGGCCTTCTTACAGAAAAGCAGTACCTGTCTTAGCTGTCAGCGGAACAAGATCAGTAGTACTACCGCCCCTTGCTGGTAAAAAGGAGAACAGAGTTGTATCCATCGACCTGGTAAAACCACAATCATGTGGCCAATAATAAGTAGTAGGCCCAGTGGACTCCCAAGAAATAGCAGAAGACCAAATCTTGCTACAATCCAAGAGGTTCAAACTGAGAGACTAATCACTTTTGATAAACCTGCAGTGAACAAAAAAGGACTATGCAACAAAGCCATGGAACGTGTGCCTCTTGAAACCCAAATTGCAACAGTTAGTCAAGAAACACCTGTTTACAATGATGTAGCATCGGAGTATACTAATGTCTCAAAGAAAGATCCAAAGACTAAAGAAACTCCGGAAGCAATTCCAACAATTGACAGAACTGCATCTGGCTACTTCATAAATTTCGATGACTTTTCTGATGATCCAAGTAAACATGAAGAAACGCCAGCAACAAAAACTTTCAAAGACAAAGTAACTGAACTCTTTCATCAACTCAAAGAAACATATCTGATTTCTCCATGGATTGAATTTTGGATTGTGTTAGGTGTACTTTTCCTCCTGCTTTGGCTCATCATGGTTCTATGTTTGGGAAAATTCATTGATGGAAAATATAGTACAATGGACACAGCAAGTCAGAACATCAACTTCTTCCTAAAGCCTCACAAGCCATCTCACATCGAAAAAAGAGAACTGTCATCAGTGAGCATCACAGCCAATCCAATACCCGGTGGGGTAGCATGGGACAAAACAGATTATGAAATGTATGGCCCGATTGAGCTCTTGAAATATCAACACCAGTTCAAGGTTTCATTAAGTGACTTTGTAAAACCAAGTACTTTCTCTGATGATTGGGACTTTAAAAATATTAATAATATGATGTCAGACTTAGTAGTGTCAGCTAAATTCACAGAACCTGATTACTTGCAGGGTTCATCAAATTATGAAGAAATGTACTGTTATAATCACTATGGTCATCACTATTTGCATAAAACTGCTCAACCTAGAAATGTTTTTATTATAACCAATGGGAACATTGTGCAACACCGCCTAAAGGCAGCTCGAAAACATTTTATGAGAAATTCCCATACTTCTCAGGGTTTAACACAAGTGATGCAGAAACGTTTTATTTTAAAATGTTAAATAAGACAGTAATGAAAACTATGTTGACAAATATTAAATTGATTTATTCTGAAACATTTTATGAAAAAATTACTACATTTGTTTTTGAATTTTGGAAAAACAACATTGAAACAAAAACCTTCTGGGGTACAAAAGACTGGCAGGTCCAAGGTTTGGAAGCATTATTTAGAGCTTGCATGATCCCAGAACAATTAATATTCCTGAATGACACCATTCAGCAAACAACCTGTCTTGGTCTAGCCAAGATAAAAGACTTAAATAAACCGTCTATTCCGAAGCCCATACCTGATAGTAATAGCACTACAGATGTGGAGATAGACGTATCCCATATTTTACACCAAAACAGAACATATCCTGATTGGAAAAAATGGTTGATCTGGCCCACAGACACAAATAACCGTCAAGATAGATTCCTGAACAAAACACAGGGGTTTGAACAGACCAGGCCAGACCCAAGATATCCCCAGAGACAACATCCAGGGATAGTTACAACATACAGTGTAGGGCAGGGGTCTTCAAACTGTGGGGCGCGACCCCCAGGGGGGCCGTGGAGCGATGCAAAGGGGGTCGCGCCTTCACAGTCATACTTCTGCCCAGGCCCAAGGGCTGCAGCCCCCCTCCTCCCTCGTGGGCCTCTCAAGCCCGACTGCTGCTGCAGTGTAACTCGAGCTGTGGGCTCGGCTGGGCAGTGTCTGGAGTCATCTCTAGCCGCCGGAGTTTTTCACAGGTCTTTAAAGACCATTTGCATATTTACATGCCTTTGTAAACTGGTTACAGAGGCTTAGTTTTTTTCCTGGGTCCAGTACCCCCTGGGCCCCCACTCTGCCTGTCCCATACATTTGTATTTTACAATTACTGCTGTAGAGTGATAATGCATTTAATGAAAAGGAATATAAAGTAGGGTTGCCAAAAGAACAAGCATTTGCAATGCAATAGGTCTCGCATTAGAAAAGTTTGAGCTATTGGTATTGTAAATGATACATTTTTTATTTATGTGGTGGTTTTGAAAATAGCGAAATTAATTGCTTTGTCATTTACAATGCCAATAGTTTTAACTTTCGCAAATGTGACACCTATAGCATTTGTAATGCAATATGTGTTTTATTTATGTGACTTAGATGTATTGATATTACAAATAACAATGGCTTTTATATTTTTTTAAATAAGTTATACTTAAATAAAAGCTATTGTAATTTATAATGGCAATACCTTAAACTTTTGTAAATAACTTTTGTGAAGATTATGTGCAGTGTATTTTATTGTGACGAAAATCCAAGAACAGAAGTGAAATATTAACATCTTTTTGTGACGTTTGTAATAAAGCTTGAAGCATTGAGAGAACATATTTGAACCAGTTGTTGTTGAATGGTTGCACAGGTTGATGCTGTGGTGGCGCTAAGTGATGTGGTGGCGATGAGTGATGCTGTGGCATTCAGTGATGCTGTGGTAGCGCATAGTGATGTTGTGGTGCCCCTGAGTGATGCTGTGGTGGTGCTGAGTGATGCCGTGGTGATGCGATAGATAGATAGAGTGAGTGCGATAGATAGATAGAGGGCGATAGATAGATAGAGTGAAGGCGATAGAGGGAGGGCGATAGATAGATAGAGTGAGGGCGATAGATAGATAGATAGATAAATAGATAGAGTGATGGCGATCGATAGATAGATAGAGTGAGGGCGATAGATAGAGTGAGGGCGAAAGATAGAGTGAGGGCGATAGATAGATAGAATGAGGGCCCTGCCTACAGGTTTAGAAATTTTTGTCAGGAGGGTGTCCTTACGTCTCAAAATGTTGACAGGGGGGTCTCGGCATCCAAAAGTTTGAAGACCTCTGGTGTAGGGAAACTATGCCTTGAGTGGCTACAGAAATCCACACTGGCTGAAATTAAGCAACACTTGACTTTACTGACGGTGCTGACTTGCGTGATTTCATACTGGGACCACGCAAACAGCGTCAAAAACGCTTCATATACACCGGTATATACGCTGCTTACAACGAAGCTTGGAAAGTGACGCAAATTGAAACTGCATAAAAAATACGAGAAATTGATCGTATAAATTTGGAAAAATCCCTTTCTGTAGTGGACAATGGGTTAACGACTCTGTCCTCCAGAATATATTCACTGGACAGCATTGTATCATCTGCTATTGATATAATAGAGCAGGACTTGCTAATGTTAAAACATGGTCAGTCCCAATTACGTTCTATTGTACAACTTGGCTGTACGTTGCAAAATCTGCGTTCAGGCTACGTGCCATGGCTTTTAATCAACACAACGTCATTATTCTTTATCTTTAACCTTACTGATGAACAAATCAGTTTGGCACAAAAAGGTGCAGACTATACGATTCTGAGCATAGGAAAACTTGAGAGATTACCATTGACAATGTCAGGGAGACCTGTCATTGAATGGATAATACATGGAACGATTACAATCCCAATAACAACTTTCCAGTTTAAGTATTGCCAAAAATATATACCGGCAGGCCTGTATGAAAGGTTGGGTAAAGGATACATTAAGTCAACATGGAAATTACCCTATACACACAAATGTTATAGCGAAGGGAAAAAAGAGGTATTTCTTAGTGGTAACAATTGTAAAAAATCACTAAGCGGTACACTTCTGTGTCAAGGTATTAACTTGCATGGAGTCTGCGAAGGGTGTTCAAATAACCTTTCATGTCACCTGCACGGCACTCCTGCAACACAGATAGAGCCATTCTTTAGACAGCTTTCCAACGGCAGCTACGTTCTAATAAGTGACCACAGCTGTTGTGGCATGGTGCCGGGAAAAGCCTATCTCGTGAGCGTTAGTTCCATGGTCACTTGCTGTATGCAAGTATTGTATCCAAGCAGCAATCCAGACATGGAGGCGGCAATATGGCCTTCTTTGAATATCTTTTCTATTCAAATTGATACTTTAAGCAGAATGAAGTCGATTATTTTACAGACAACTGTGCCTTTAACCTTGTCCAAAGAGTCGCATGATCTGCAAGTTGCAAGGACAGCAGCAGAGATACATTCCCTATTATCAACAAATTGCCCCGTGCATTTCGTAGAAATGTTAGGTCAAATTTTAAACATGTCTGATACCAGTGGCATCGCACATGTATTTAAGACAATTTTTTCGGGACTGTTAGCACCCTTTGAAACAGTTCTGGGCATTTTCCCGAATTTTGTGCATTCCCTTCTCGGCGGCCTGCCTCTTCTTTTGGGACTCGTAGCAGGAATTTTATTTTTGATCCTTCTGCTCCGATATGGCAAGCCAAGCCACAGACAAAACTCCAGCTACAATGGGAGAAACGATCCTAGCAATACGCTACCGAGAACGAATCACTAAAGTCCTCGTATTAGCCCGGCTAAGAGATCTAAGTGCAACCTGGTTTCTTTCATTCAGACTAATCTGGCAAGATTGCATCTTACCTGTGCTTCGATGTCTGCTATGCGGAGAAGAATGCGTGTTGGACGTCTGTCTTACACTACCATCAGCAGTACCAATGGATATCGATACTTTTCTAGGTCCGGTAATGACTCATGCAACGTGTTGTCCCCAGCAGCTACCTATTCTGATGACGGCATTCGTTGAGACTTCACCATTACGACTAGGTGGCGGTGAAGTACGAGAGGAAAGCAGCACCAAACAGGTACAACCTTCTGTGAGCATTTCTGATCCCGATATCGATGATAGCAATCACTCTCACATATGCACTGTTTCAGCATTTTCGAACTTGGTCAAACTTTCACCTGATGTTGTAGACCAATTTTTTGCAAGCCTGTCTGATATGATGTTCTCTCCAGTCAACGAGAATTACTTTTAAAAACAACGAGCACACAGCGTTCCCTCAACTCTGAATTCGATCTTCAGTTTTTGATAAACAAAACTACTGAAAACATTTGGAACTAATTTTTCCCCTGAAGCAAAAAAAAATTTTTTCCACTTCCAAAATATTTCCCTTTTTGTTGGCACATGGTACTCTGCTTAAAGTAGAACTATTCTTAGAGAACAGCTTCTATTTTAGGAACTCTAGAGACAATATTTTACCTCAGCCTCTAGCACATGTACAGTATTGTATAAATATGTGATGAAATGGTCTCGACCTTCTTTTCTGTATTCAGAGCCATTTCATGTGTAATTTTCGTAATTCATTCAGCTGATATATATATGCATTTAACTGAATGATACCACTGCTTGAAAAAACGTACAGTACCCATACTCATTTTTCATGTATTTACCATATACCATTTCAAATGCGATTTATGTATTTTGGGGTGGGTTGGAAAACACACATGCATCGGTATATGTTTAATATTGCTTAGTTTTTAGTAATGATGGACATTAATACGTGGAGTGGGTGTTGTGTTTCTATCTAGGACCCTAATTCGATATTCCCGATTTATGCCCTTATATGGTTATAACAAATCATATCCTTATAAAGGCATAAGAATCATATCCATATTTAGTAATAGTCAATGCAGTCCAAATATGGCAAGGCTACTCCCCTAGACTCCTAGAAAGTACAACGCGTTCTTTAAACAAACCAAGCCTCCAGCAGCCCAGGAATTCCCCCTGCTTTTGTTTTGATTTGCACAAGAACTCCTGGAGTCCAGAAAGAACTGTTAGTTCTTAGTAACGTCTTTTGTCCAACCTTACGTCAAACCCGGCACCTTCCAGGTATAAATATACCAACATTGCCTTAAGCAAACACACGGTGGTTTGGAGCAGAGCGGCTATCTACTTGCCCGGAAGCCCAGCTGATGCGAGAGCCGAAGGAAGCCGCCCCTCCCCTTTGACGCACTGAGAGAGACGCTGTCTTTTTCTCCTGCCGAGAAAATCCAGCTCCGGTGTTTCCAGTCACCCTTGCGGGTTGCTGGGAGATCGAGTCCTGAGAGAGAGATACAAGACCTCCTACATTATAGAACCAAGGTACGGAGCTGACTAAACCCTTGAGAGAATTCTTGATTCAGATTCTTGGCAAAAAAACTAACTTAACTTAAACTGCAACTTACTTACTCCTTCCCACGTATTAGGCTTAGGTCAGGTACACCGGGGTAGGCGTAGATTAGAAGCACCAGTTGAGTACGTTAGTCAATGTTTTTAAGTATGTATATATTTTATCCATTTTAAAGCATCATATGGCTAAGAAACCATATCGATGCTTTTACAGTATTATTTCATGATACTCCTTTTACTGTACGTACTTTACTTCATGATAAGTATTGCAATTGTGGCAACTCATTTCTCTTGCATGAGAAAGAGGTCTGCTCAATAAATAACACCTTTTATTGAAAACGCCCGTCTCTCTATTTCTCTGCACTCTGGTGAAACTAAGTATGCATGATTGACTGAGTGAAATAACCGTCTATTGTTTTCACACGACTCTAGAGATACACTCTTTATTCTGAGGGAGCAAAGTTGTCATGTTCATGCGGTTGTCGGAAGCTAATCCCTTCTTGTCTATTCAGGGAAGTTAACACCTCCTTGTTTACTCGAGAAAGTTTCTAGTGACCTCTGAGCTAGCTGGCAAAACTAATTAAGTCTAATATAGTCAGTAGAGACCTAGATGACCTCAGTCCTACGTCTACACTGCTGTTTATATTATTCCAATGCGCAGAGCCTATTGGGAATATAGGAACTACACTACAACTTCTCCGCTAAGATCTTCCTTGCGGCCAACAAACCCAAGGAGATCTTTAACATTGTCCACAACCTAGAAGCCGCCGATCGAGTCTCCCCTAAACCTGCTCCTTCTCAATCCCTCTGCAATTCCCTCAATGGTTATTTCATTGACAAGATTGCCACCATCAAACACAATATTCCCCCACCTTCCTCCCTCTTTCTTCCCCCTTCACTTCCTTCCCCATCCATCTTCCTTGACCAGTTTCCCGCTATCTCTAAAGAGACCTTTCTTACACTGCTGAAGAAAGTCAAATCAGGGTCCCCCTCCGACAGCTGCCCTGCTCGCATATTGAAGGAGGTCTTCTCCAATTGCGCAGAATCCCCGCTTACTCTCCTTAACACCTCTATCCTTCAGGGAATTGTCCCAATTGCTTTTAAATCAGCCATAGTAATTCCCATCCTGAAAAAACCTGGTGCCGATCCTTCCTCCCCCTCCAATTTCCGCCCTATTTCTTTGCTCCCGTTTCTTGGTAAAATCCTGGAGAGCCATATTACCTCCTGCCTGTCGGCCTTCATTGAGGAGAACCATCTCTTGGCCTCTCATCAGGCCGGGTTCCGTCCTGCCCATTCGACGGAATCCGTGGTCCTCTCTGTCCTGGATGAGCTTAGGCAGGGTGCGGACATCAACTCCTCCCAGGCCCTCGTTCTCCTCGATTTGTCTGCCGCCTTCGACACGATCGACCTTTCCATCCTGCTCGACCGTGTCGGGGGCGCCGGCATCCGGGGGACTGCCTTGGCCTGGCTTAGTTCTTTCCTACAAGATCGGACACCGGCCTTTCACCTGGATGGCTTCTCTGCCCCCTCCTCTTCTGTCACTTGCGGGGTTCCCCAGGGTTCTTCTCTTTCCCCTCTCCTATTTAATCTTTACATGCACCCTCTTATTGCCTCCTTACAAAATATGGAGATGTCAGTATTCAACTTGGCTGACGACCTCCAGCTTATTTTCAATCTTTCTTCCTCACATGATTCCATTCTCAATTTCCATACTGTACTTACTTTCATCTATGATTGAATGAACTCCAACCATTTAAAACTTAATCCGGACAAGACGGAACTGATCCTCACTGGTAGCCGCCCCAGTCCTTAGTCCCCTGCCTTTTGGCCCCCTGCTCTTGGCTCCCCCCTCACCTTCTACTAAAGCAAAAACTCTGGGCATCCAAATCAGTCAAGATCTGACCTTGCGCCCCCAGATCAGCTCCGTTGTCTCGTCCTGCTTCCTGTCCCTCCGCATTATTCGCAAAATCTCTAGGTTTTTCTCCATCGAGACCCTTAAGCTCATTATCTCGGCCATGATCGTATCTCGCCTGGATTATGGCAATAGCCTCTATGTAGGGACTCCGGCGTACGAGCTCAGGCGCCTCTAACTGATCCAAAATCAGGCCGCGCTCCTAATCTTCCCGCGCGCCTAAACCCCTCTACTCAAATCCCTCCATTGGCTACCCATCTCCCAACGCTCCCTATTTAAGTTGGGCTGCCTTACCTTCATGGCTCTAGCCGGCACTGCTCCTGGGTTTGTTAATTCAAAAATTCGTGCCTACTCTCCCAAAAGAAGGTACAAAAGGGGGTGGTGATGGACGGAGCATCTGAATCAATCAAACACTCACACCCAGTCAAAAGATCTGGGTTTAATCCATCACCGTTCTTTAGCCCACTCTGCCACCCCAGTTCAGACATGGCTATATGCAAATCAGTCTGACCCTGTGCCTCATGGGAACAGTCCAGCCCGAACTGCCAAGCCATGTCTTCCCTGGACCGGAAACAAGCTTCCGTGGACCGGTTTCTGGTATTCCAGCCGTCTTCAGCCCGGCTTGCTTGAATCCAGTAACAAAATGAGCAAGGGACTCACGTCTGAGCATACCCTGCCACACTTATGGCGGCCATAAGCGGTACAAAAGGGGGTGGTGATGGACGGAGCATCTGAATCAATCAAACACTCACACCCAGTCAAAAGATCTGGGTTTTATCCATCACCGTTCTTTAGCCCACTGTGCCACCCCAGTTCAGACATGGCTATATGCAAATCAGTCTGACCCTGTGCCTCATGGGAACAATCCAGCCCAAACTTCCAAGCCATGTCTTCCCTGGAACGGAAACAAGCTTCCGAGGACCGGTTTCTGGCATTCCAGCCGTCTTCAGCCCGGCTTGCTTGAATCCAGTGGCAAAGTGAGCAAGGTACTCATGTCGAGCATACCCTGCCACACTTATGGCAGCCAAAAGCGGTACAAAAGGGGGTGGTGATGGACGGAGCATCTAAATCAATCAAACACTCACACCCAGTCAAAAGATCTGGGTTTAATCCATCACCGTTCTTTAGCCCACTCTGCCACCCCAGTTCAGACATGGCTATATGCAAATCAGTCTGACCCTGTGCCTCATGGAAACAGTCCAGCCCGAACTTCCAAGCCATGTCTTCCCTGGAACGGAAACAAGCTTCCTAGGTCCGGTTTCTGGCATTCCAGCCGTCTTCAGCCCGGCTTGCTTGAATCCAGTGGCAAAGTGAGCAAGGCACTCACGTCTGAGCATACCCTGCCACACTTATGGCGGCTAAAAGCGGTACAAAAGGGGGTGGGGATGGACGGAGCATCTGAATCAATAAAACACTCACACCCAGTCAAAAGATCTGGGTTTAATCCATCACCATTCTTTAGCCCACTCTGCCACCCCAGTTCAGACATGGCTATATGCAAATCAGTCTGACCCTGTGCCTCATGGGAACAGTCCAGCCCGAACTGCCAAGCCATGTCTTCCCTGGACCGGAAACAAGCATCCGAGGACCGGTTTCTGGCATTCCAGCCGTCTTCATCCCGGCTTGCAGTTCGGCTTCCACTTTGCTGACCATCTAGTTTTCATCTGCCCTTGTTTGCTGATAACTATTTCTAAACGTGTCCTTCCTATTTCTGTTCACATGCTTATACACTGCCAAAACTGTATAAAAAAGCACGGGTTTGTGAAGCCAGTGTACTACCTCCTCCAGCACATTAGAGTGCTATGTGGATGTGGTCCCACTCAGGAGTGATTAATAAACTTGCTATTTATTTCCTACTCCAGAGCTGATCTTTACTTTGTTGGTTTTTGAACCCGTGGACAAAAGGGTGACCCTGCACCAGTGTACACCTAAAAAGGTATATTTCCACAGTTGGTGCCTGTCGTGGTACCCCTTTGGAGACGCGGCCGTCCGAAGGAGTGGTCTTTTCGGAGGATTGGAATCTTACTTAGGAATCGCACTGCTCGTGGAGACCTTTGTCTTTGCAGGCCAACGTGAATTTTCTGGTTTTCCCGATTTGACCCTCCAGGTGGTGGCAGGTCGCAACTGGGGTTTTCTTTGGTGCAATTTTGTAGTGACCATTAGGCCGACCAGAGATCAGCAGGTGGGAGTTGGAGTCTTCTGTTTGGTAAGGTCGCTAAAGCGGCACTCTTGATTTGTTATGCCTGGGCTTTTTGTTTGAATTTGTGATTCAATCTTTACAAAGTTTGAAGGCAGGTAATGTGGAGATTTTTCTCCTTTTGAAGTAGTAATATTTTACACATATTTTTGAAGCATGCTCTCAGCACACTCCATAGGTGGCGTTGCAGCTGTGGTGGTACAAAACAAAGTTTAGAAAAAAGTCAGCCGCTTTCCCAGAGGGGACACCTAATAGAGACATGTATGTCAAATATGGTATTTCTTCCATAATGTACGGTCCACTGTGGAACAAATAAACAAAAAAAGATTCAGATCTATAATGGCCAGTGAATGGGTCATTTAATTTAAACAACAAAAAAAAGTTCAATGTGTAGAGCAGTGTTTAGTTAAAAGAAAAAGTAGACAAGATATTTTTGATTGTGCGTGTATGTGGGATAAAGAAGTATGAGAGAGATTGAAGAGAGCAGAAGCTATAGCAGAAAAAGAACAATGAAAAAAGATACATCAAAAAGCGCTAGAATTAAAAAAATAACGAAAATAAGAAAAAAATAGAAAAAGAAGATGGGGAACGTCGATTAGAGGTAAATGGCCAGTACCCTAGTAGGCGCCCTCTTTAACCCATACTTAATAAACCTCAGGATGACTGCATCCTATAAGAACGCCCCCACACCCGTATAAATTTCACACTCCAAGTGCCCCTGTTGAGGCTTCTGACGATGAGCATTTGTCTTCAGACGATAAAAAACAAGACAAACAAGATGGGCAACAGATTCACTCTACTTTGACTAAAGCAGAAAAAGATAAAATAGAAACCGCTGCTAGGGAGGAGGCTCACCGGCCTCAATCCCCAGCACAGAAAGTAGATGCTCCGGAGGATGAGGTTGCATCTGTTAGTAGTACAGTGTCTATAAAACCTATGCGTGAAGCTGCACCTCTGTATTTTCCTCTGAAGGGTGCAGGAACCAATGATGATAAAACTTTGGATGATGCAAAGGGATATTTTATATATAATTGGGCTTATACTCCTTGGAGTGGAACTGATGTGATGTCTCTTAAAGCTGCTTTGCCCGACACCCGGAAAAATCCCGCCGCCTTCTATGAGGAGGTGGAAGAAGCCATTAGCTCCTGCACTATGACCTTGACAGATATTGATATGTTCTTTGGGTTTATTTTGCCTCCTGATATGTGGAGAACAATATGTAAAATAGATGTAGCATATGGTGATACATGGGAACATTTAGAACAAATAGATGCGGAAAGGGAGCCTGCGCAGAAACCTCAGAAGGAGACATTAGATCTACCTAAAGTTATTGTGACTAAGTTAAAGACTCTCATATCCCCTAAGAAAATAGATTGGACTAAGTTAGAGTCCTGTAAACAGAAAAAGGATGAGTTTGTTTCGGATTTCTTTTCAAAGTTTGAAGAGACATTCCATGATTTTAGTGGTCAGTCATTGGCCGATGATACGGGTAGGCATTTGTTTGTTGACAAATTTGTCGCTACTATGTTACCAGAAATGGCTAGTCGCTTAAAGACCAGCGAGAGTTCTTGGACCACGTCTTCCCCAGTTTCCCTTTTGACTATGGCCCAATATTATGAGCGACGGGAACAGTAAGCAAAAGGCAGGGAGGATAAGAAGGTTAAAGAATTAAAGACAAACGTTATGTTGGCTCAAGTATATGGTCCACCATTTAGGGGAGGTGGAAGAGGCGGACGTGTAATGTATACACATGGGGTGCCCCTCTCCCTTGAGCAAATGTGTCCTCTGATCAGTGTGCTTACTGTAAAGAGAGTGGGCACTGGCGTTCTGAGTGCCCTCTTTTGCGAGACCAGCAGTACCAACGGGGAAGGGGTAGTATTAGAGGACGCCCAGGTAATTCAGGAAACAGCAGAGATATGGGAGCTTGTCCCAGATTAAAAGCAATTGAACAAGGACCAAATTATTCTAATACTTTTGATAGACAAAATCAATTCCAAATGTCCGATTATTCTGCTGATGCCCTTGCGGATTCCGATTATGCATAGGGATACCTAGGATGGGGTAAGGTACCAGTTGAGGTGCCAGTAGATCAAATGAGTCCATCTTGGGATTAACTGATCGGTTGCTGGTTGACACAGGGGCTCCCCATAGTGCCCTGTCTAAAAATGGTTCCTAGGGCTCCCCTGTCTGGCACAATGATAACATCAATAGGATTCGATAGGACACCTACACGTAGCCCACCTTCACAGCCACTTGAGTTCGGACTTGACAAATTCACTGCAGCATGTCCTTTTTTGTTTTTCCCCTAACACGCCGGCCAACATTGTGGGTATCGATATGCTTAAATATTTTCGTGCCACAATACGTTGTTCTCCAGAAGGTGTGCGTGTTATTTTAAATAACAATTATTCAATGGTTGAGAAATCCTGTCTTATCAATGAGGATGCCGCTCTGGTGTCCTTACCTAGTGTGAAGAAGGAACACTGTTATTCTTATAATTTCTTGCCTCCCATCATCATAAAGTCTTGCGAAACACATTGCAATATTGTAGACATCAGGTTACCTATTTAGGTAACCTCCTGTCTAAGGGGGACGTGCACACACACACCAAACCGCATTCAGACCATTCTAGATACTCCTGTACCCTGCACTTAGAAGGATGTTCGTGCACTGATTGGCCTCACTTTTTTGTAGGCAGTTTTTCACACATTATTAAACCTTTGTTTCTCCCTTTTGACTAAAGACACTCTGATACCCCTCCCATGGACTCCTGAATGTCAGAATGCTTTCCAACAGTTACGCCAAGCCCTTTGTTCTGTACCAGTATTAGGTACCCCAGACATGTTGATGAGTTACTATTTGTCCCAGTTAACTGACAACTTGTCTTCTATTTATCAGCAGGTGCTGAAAGCTCTTCCTTTGTGAACCCTGCTGTGCTGATGTGATGTATTCCTATAGGTTCTGTATCGATCCCCCTATTCCTGACCCTGGTCTGGTTAATAATTAACTAGCAGCCATCCCACGGTGCAAAAACCGTTATCTGATTAAGCCACACCACGGCACAGGAACGTGTTATCTGATTAGGTCATAACGCTTGCCATCTAATTAGGCAAGCACTATTCCTCCAGCCCCTGATAAGGAATACGGAGTTCTCAAAACAAATCAAACCTATGACAACCTGGGAAAATCCCTACAGCCATTGTTTTGATTTCACCGAGAACTTCAGTAAAGAATGTGCTAACGACCAGTTCGTATGACATCCTTATTGACGTATATATGTCCATCCTTACGTCAATCTCGGCACCTTACAGGTATAAATATTACCGACATTGCCTTAAGCAAACACACGCGGTGGTGACGAGATCGGAGCAGCGAGACTTGCCGAGGAGCCCAGCAGAGAGCGAAGCCCACTGGCGCTGCCCCGCCTTCCTGACGCGCTGAGAAGGAGACGCTGCCTTTCTCCTGCCGAGAAATCCAGCTCCGGCGCTTCCAAGCAGCCCTAGCAGGCAGCTGGAATATCAAGACCAAAGACGAGAGATACCAGCCCTCAACCATTCTAGATCTCAGGTACAGAACTGAATAACCCCTTGCAGAGAATTCTTGAGTCAGTCCCTTGGCAAAACAAACTTAACTTAAACTGCTACTTATCTACTCCCGCCCACGTATTAGGCTTAGGTCAGGTACACCGGGGTAGGCGCAGTTAGAAGCACCAGTTGAGCACGATTAGTCAAATGTATATATGTATGTATCTATTTTATCCATTTTAAACAATCATATGGCTTAGAAACCATATCAATGCTTTTACAGTATTATTTTATAATTCTGCTTTTACTGTATGCACTTTACTTAACCATAAGTATTGCAATAATATCGATTCATTTCTCTTGTACGAGAAAAGAGACTGATCAATAAATAACATCTTTTATTGAACACGCCCGTCTCTTCCTTTTCTCTACAATCTGGTGAAACTAAGAATGCACTGAACTGACTGAGTAAAATAAGTTGTCTTTTGTTTTCACACGACTCTAGAGATACACTCTTGATTAGGGGAGAGCAAAGTTGTCATGTTCTATGGTTGTCAGAAACTAAATCCCTTCTTGTCTACCCAGGGAGGTTAAAATCCTCCTTGCCTATTCGAGAAAGTTTCTAGTGAACTCTGAGCTAGCTGGCAAACACAAAACTTTAAGTCTAATATCGTCAGTAGAAGACCTAGTTAACCTCTGCCCTAGGTCTATACTATTGAAGATATTATTCCAATGCGCAGAGCCTATTGGGATAATAGGAACTACACTACATGGCGCCCAACGTTTGGATAGGCGATAAAACTAACGCAAGACATTAGAGTAACTCAGTCGTGCTTTTTCACACAGAGCCCTTTTTTCCCATAATACTCCAAAGACGTCTGGAGTGGGTGAAAGGTTATATCCGCCAAACTTCATAGAGAGGAGACTCCTATGTATGGTTCTTGGTTTATTCAACGTTGAAGGATACACTGTTCCAAAATATTGTACATCTAATCTTTGTTTCCATAAGAAACCTGATCTGCAAACAAACGGAATAACCTTCCTGTCGGTAAAATGGTAGACAGTGAAGAAGAAAGAGAGACAGCTAGAATAACAGCTGAACTCATAGCAGCTGATACTACTCTGCAGGAAAATGACCCGGATATAATACTCATCCCGGTCAACATAAGAAAATCTATAACTTTAAAACTTATAGAAAATGGACTGACATCGAGAGGTGGTACAGTCATATTCGTAATTGAGGCACACGAATATCGGCAAACAGAGGTGTTCTATTCATGGATAAACTTTCCAGCAGCAAACGCTGTAACAAAGGACTTCCACTATTACAAAATAGAGGAACCTCCTAATGAGTACACTCCTTTCGAGGAGGTGGAAGTACCACTCAAATTCCAAGAGCACCTGCTCTTGTTTAATGGCGCCCTAAAACATAATAATCACATCACCAGGCTCGGTCCACTAGGTAGACCAGGAGCAACGTGGCCGGTCCTAGCCGGATACACACCACATCCAGACATTGAAGAAATGCCTGCAGCAGAGCTTTTAATACAGCTAAAACAATTAATAAAAATACATAGACAATTAGTCCAATATGTAATGCGAACTTCTACTGTCCAACCAGTAATCAAAATTCCACAGCTGACCCCTCATCAGGGGAACACAAATAAAATTACACCACAGAACATACAGTCCTGTCTAGGTAAAGTACCAGCTAAACGGGAACAAATTCCATTCTGGTTAGCACAAAAAATCACTCAAATAGAGGCGGTATTTCCAGACACCACTCCTCTTGAGAAACACAGGATTCTGACTATCTGTCTTCCAATGGGAATCGCACCACATGTGGAGGACTGTGACACTTGGGGCACAGTCTTTGCTTCCATTTACACAAAAACACATGGTGTTCCATCCATGTCAGTAATACCAGATGTGCTAAAACAAATTCAAGATGAATACGGTCCAGAACCCGCTTTAACTCTTGGAATGAAATTGCTGAAAGACTTCAAGCAGGTCTCGGCAATATTACTAGCCAACATAAAGGGAGAAGCAGCGAATGTGGCGATCCGCCAGAGGTTAAAAGAGACAAATATAGCAGACCAACCAGCTGAAATTGCCAGAATTATAGAAAAATCCTATGAAGAACTAGGTAAAGATAGTTTGGGTGGAATACCGGTAAAACCCCAACTAATTGAAAGTCCAGAAAAAATATTTATTAAAAATACTTTAAACACTCAAAAAAAGAACTGGTATGGAAACAAACAATCCAATCCTAAAGAAAAAAGATTCCAGTCCAGAGGAAGGTCTCCTCGGCGGAGAGAAAGATCTCCTGACCAAGGACGCAAGTCTCCCCAAAGGGAGCCCTCTGTGAAAAAATACAACCTTAGAAATAGGGATAATATAAAAAAACCTGATAGATATCAAGATATTGATACACGTCCCTCTCAATCTTTTCAGACTTCCTCGCAGAAATCGGAAAGAAGAGGACGATCAGAACACAGGGAAGAGCAGGTCAAGTCCAAAGACAAGGAACCTGCTCATCTGAATAAAAAATTACAATTTCCAAAAAAAGAAGGTAGCCAGTATTAAAGTAATCAACAATGCCGAGAATACTGAGGACACAGCTGAAAAACGGAGAATGGCCTCAGACAATGCTAGACAGTACAGCAGAAGTGAGCATAGCTCGCAAAGTCCTTATGAATCATCTGGAGACAGTGGACACGAATGAATACATTCAGGTGGAAACTGCCGATACCAGAGTTAGCAAACCTCATAAAATATATGAAATAACATTACGTATAGAGGGGGATAAGACTAGAAAAATAAGGGGTCTATTTTGGGATAATCTCTCCGAGGGCTATGACATCCTTCTAGCTGAACGAGACTGGCCACCCGAGTTTGTCAGGGAGTGCCCACATGGCGAAGAAATAATTATGCCTGCCTTCTCAAATCATATTCCAATTCATAAAAAATATACACTTGCAAGAAAGTGGGCAGTAGCTCAAGCTCCTGCTTTATATAAAAATCATGTGGGATGGGATGAGGACTTTCCTCCTCACAAGATCCAGTTAAAATCACAACCTACTGCACAGAGGCAGTACCCAATTAAGCAAGAAGCTAAAAAACAGGTAAAAGAGATCCTAGATCAGCTTGAATACCAGGGGGTGATTGAAACTTGCACCTCACAAATGAACAATCCTTTGTTTCCTGTCTCCAAACCAGACAACTCTTATCGTCTTGTTTTGGACTACAGACATCTTAACTCATGTTGCAAAACTTTTGCAGTGCAAAACTCGCATAGTGCTGCACTAATGAATAACATGGTGCGCAAAAAATACAAAACAACATTAGATATCTCTAATGGATTCTTTTGTCAAAATATAGCACCTGAGAGCAGATATTTGACTGCGTTCTCGGTAAATGGCTCGCAAAAAAGTTTCTGCTGTTTACCCCAGGGGCACAAGAACAGCCCAGGGTTATTCTCAGCGAGAGTAACAGAGTTACTACAAACATATGATGACGAGGCATTATCCTATGTCGACGACATTTACCTAACAGATGATGACTTGGATACTCACTTGAAGAGAGTGAACACCATAATACTTGGGTTCGCAGCAGAATGTTACAAATTCAACTTTAAAAAGTCAAGAATTGCCCATCTAACAGTCCTGTTTTTAGGATATGAATTATCAAGTGAAGGCAAAAGCCTGGCTGACAATTTCCTAGAGAAATGTGCTGTAATCCAAGCACCTAGAACACTAAAAAACTTACAATCAATTCTAGGCTTCCTAAATTTCGGAAGAACTTACATTATAAATTACGCAGAAAGGGTCAAACCCCTTTATGATCTAATAAAACCAGATTTTAAAAGAATCAATTGGACTCAAAAACACACAGAGATTTTGAGATCCTTACAAACAGACATGTTAATTAAAACAAAATTACAAACACGTGATAACACACGCAACCTTGTGATTAGAGTCATCCCAGGGAAATGCGGATTCACATACCTGACCTCTAATGAAGGAGAAAAGGTACCAATTGCATACAAATCACACTTATACACAAAAGCTGAAATGAAATTTAGCCCTACGGAAAAAATTCTAACCGCGGTACAGACTGCTGTAGCAAAAGAACGAGCCCTAGCACAAGGTAAACGAATAATCATCGTGACACCAATACCAGCCCTGGAGGCGGTAACAAAGGCAAGCATTCCGAATGCTAAAGCACTCCATCCAAGGTGGATACAGTGGGCTAACTCTCTTGCTGCAACAGACGTGGTATACGAATTTTATCCCAACTTAAAAACACAAGAATTTCTCCAATATGAATTTGAATGTCCTCCGCCGACCAAAATTCTGCCTCTAGAACATTACGGCTGTATAATATATACAGACGGATCAGCACAACCCGCAGTGGGGGGTAAACAAGCTTACAGTGCTGCGTGCGCGATTGTTAAAGGTCGCTGGCACGAAGGGAAATTTAAGCCAGCGGTTACTAAAACACAATCTCTAGGAGATTGTACAGCTCAGCGAGCAGAACTACTGGCATTCAAGATGGCGCTTGAAAATACCGATCGAGAATTCCCCACACTCATAGTGTGCGATTCGTATTATTGCGTTCAGTCTTACAATGAATACTTGCAGATCTGGGTTCAGAATGGCTTTAAAGATGCAAAAGGTGGCACAATCAAGCATAAAATGCTTTGGGAACAAGTAGTTCTTTTACAAAAGGAACTACCAAAGACTCACGTGATACATACACTGAGTCATCAACGTGATGGCGTTCACGTTGCAGGGAATTCATTGGCTGATGAGGCCGCGAAGGCAGCTGTGCAAACGGCTTCCGTAGCTGCCATCACTCGGTCAAAAACAAAAATAGACAGCGAAATACTACAGGCTGTCAGCGCTACAGTAAAAGATGCGATAGAAACACTCCCGAAAGGCTTTCCAGTAAAGTACTCATACATAACTGATGCAAATAATGTTCCGTTTGCTCGAATCCCTGGAGTGGGGGATAGGGCAATTCCAAACATGGAACATAGGTTAGGACTCATCATAGCGGCACACGAAGGGCTTGCCTCTGTACATGCCGGCGTCTCAGCCACAGTATCATTATTAAAACAGAGATACTGGTGGCCACAAATGAGAAGACAAACAAGGAACTATGTTCTAGAATGTGAAATATGTCAAAAAATGAAAGTATCTACAGTGAGACGACCAGCGCAGACGGCCCTTCTAATCTCAGATAAACCATTAGCATGTGTTTACCTGGACCACTGCGGTCCCTTACAAAGGGATGGTAACTATAAATATATCTTGGTTGCAGTGGATTCATGTACGAGATTCATATGGATGTGGCCCCAGCGGTCGGCTGACGCCAGAACTGTTATAAAAGATTTGCGAGTCTTTATCGGCACATACGCAATTGGCATGCTGCATTCTGACCAGGGTCCTGCTTTTAGCTCTCGAGCTTATAAGGAGGCCATGACTAGCATGGGCATTGCATTGCGGTATTCTTGTCCATTTCATCCTGAGGGAAACGGAATCGTAGAAAGAAAAAACCGTGACATAAAGCAATCTATAACAGCAAAGGTATTAGGTTCGGGAGCTGGGTGGGTCAAACATCTAATAAGTGTCCAACGTAGTCTAAACAACCTGCCAAGAAATTCTCTGAAAGGATTCAGTCCGTACGAATTATTGTTTGGAACTAGAATGATGATCTTAGATCTTGACAGTCAGACTTCGGTGGTTAAAGAAAAAAGCTTTGATATCAAAGATCGGGTGGCTATTTTGCAGGACTTAAACGAAACAAGGAAAGACCTGAGCAACATAAAGTTGAAACAACAGCCAACAACCACTGAAGAAAAACCACCTGTCCCAGCAAGGCCTGTCTGGATTCCAAAAGTCGGGGATCTAGTCAGAGAAAAGATTGCGGTAAAGAAGGAATTAGGGCCTTCTTACAGAAAAGCATTTCCTGTCTTGTCTATCAACAGGACAAGATCAGTAGTACTACCGCCCCTTGCTGGTAAAAAGGAGAACAGAGTTGTATCAATCGACCTGGTAAAACCACAATCATGTGGCCGATAACAAACAGTAGGCCAAGTGGACTCCCGATAAGTAGTAGAACACCAAGGTTTGCTACAACTACAGAGGTTCAAACTAAGCGGCTAATCACATTCTAAATGCCTACAGAAAATCAACAAGGACTATGCAACAAAGCAATGGAACTTAAACCTCTAACAACCCAAATAAAAACATTTAGTCGAGACACACCAACCTGTAATGAAGTAACATATGACTACACTGATGAAACAAAGGAAACTTCTAGAACAAAAAGTAATCCAGAAGCAATTGGAACAATAGACAGAACAGCATCCGGCTACTTCATTAACTTCGATGATTCATCTGAAGATCTGAGTGAATCTAAGAAACAGCCATCAACAAAAACTTTTAAAGATAAAGCTAAGGAACTTTTTAAACAGCTGAAAGAAACCTACCTGATTTCTCCATGGATTGAATTTTGGGTGGCCTTAGGTGCATTTATCCTCATACTTTGGCTCATCATGATACTATGTTTGGGACATTTCATTGAGGGAAAATATGCTAAAATGGACACAGCAAGCCAGAAAATCAACTTGGTCCTCAAACCACACACATCTTCACACGTCGAGAAAAGAGAACTTTCTTCAGTCAACTTCACAGCCAATCCTATACCCGGCGGGGTAGCATGGGACAATACTGATTATGAAATTTTTGGTCCGGTTGAAATCCTGAAGTATCCACATCAAATTAAGATCTCATTGAGTGACTTTGTAAAACCAAGCTCATTTGCTGATGATTGGGACTTTGAAAGTATTAATGATATGATGTCTGACCTAGTGATGTCTGCTAAATTTACAGAACATGATTATTTGCAGGGTTCGTCTAATTATGATGAGATGTTCTGCTACAACCACTATGGTAACCATTATCTACATAAATCTGCACAACCTAGAAATGTTTTAAATTATAGTCAATGGGAACATTGTGGAACCCCTCCAAAAGGAAGCTCAAAAACGTTTTAAGACAAATATTCATATTTTTCAGGGTTCAACACCAGTAATGCGGAAACATTTCATTTCAAATTGTCAAATAAGACAGGTACAAAGACCATGCTTACAAACACAAAATTGATATATTCAGATTCATTTTTTGAGCAAATGAATACATTTGGTTTTGATTTCTGGAACAAAAATGTTGAAGAAAAAACTGTTTGGGGTACAAAAGAATGGCAAGTACAAGGTATAGAATCATTGTTTAGAGCCTGCATGATCCCAGAACAGATTATATTTTTGAATGACACTATTCACCAAACCACCTGTTTTGGCCTAGCCAAAATCAAAGATTTAAACAAACCATCTATTCCAAAGCCAACAATGAACAGTAATAGCTCTATAGATGATGAGATAGACATAAACCATATATTAAATCAAAACAGAACACATCCTGATTGGAAACAATGGTTGATCTGGCCCACAGATACAAATAACTGTCAAGACAGATTCCTGAACAAAATACAGGGGTTCACATTGACCAGGCCAGACCCTAGATATTCCCAGAGACAACACCCAGGGATAATTACCACGTACAGTGTGGGCAAGCTCTGCCTTCAATGGCTTCAAACATCCACACTGGCAGAAATTAAGCAACACCTAACTTTACTTACTGAAGGTGCTGACTTGCGTGATTTCATCATGGGACCACGCAAACAGCGTCAAAAACGTTTCATAGCGGCCTCTGTATATGCAGTTTATAACGAAGCCTGGAAAATAACTCAAATTGAGACAGCAGAAAAGATACGGGAAATTGACCGTATTAATTTGGAAAAATCACTTTCTGTAGTGGACAATGGGTTAATGACTCTGTCCGCCAGAATATATTCTTTGGACAGCATTGTGTCTTCAGCAATCGACATAATATCGCAAGACTTACTGTTGTTACAACACGGTCAGTCCCAATTGCGTTCTATTGTACAGCTTGGCTGGACGTTACAAAATCTGCGTTCAGGCTATGTGCCTTGGCGTTTAATCAACACAACGTCACTATTCAATATCTTTAACCTTACTGATAAACAAATCAGTATGGCACAGAAGGGTGCTGATTATACAATCCTGAGCATTGAGAAACTCGAGAGATTACCATTGACAATGTCAGAACGACCTGTCATTGAATGGATAATACATGGGATAATTAATATTCCAATATCTACTTTCAGGTTTCAATACTGCCAAAAACATATAGAGGCAGGCCAGTATGAAAAGATGGGTAAAGGGTACATTAAGTCAGCATGGACCTTGCCCTATACACATGCTTGTGTCAGTAATAAAGGCCAGAAAGTGTTTCTTAGTGGCAATAATTGTGCGATGTCACTAAGTGGTACACTTCTGTGTCAAGGTATTAGTTTACATAGAGCCTGTGAAGGGTCCTCAAATAACCTTTCATGTCACCAGCTAGTCACACCTGCAACACAAATAGAACTATTCTTTAGGAGACTATCGAACGGGAGTTACATTCTAATAGTAGATCGCAGATGTTGTAGTTTGCTGCCCGGAAAACCTTATCTCATAACTACGACTGCGAAGGTCATGTGCTGTGAACGGGTATTGTTCCCCAGAGCTTCACCAGACAGGGAGGCAAGGTTATGGCCCAAATTGAAAATTACTTCTATTCGAATTGATACTTTAAGCAGAATGAAGACAGTGCTCCTCCAGACGCCGACCAGGCTAACGTCATCAAAAGAAACGTATGATCTCCAAGTTGCAAGGACAACGGCAGAGATTCATTCACTGTTATCAACTAATTCCCCAATACATTTCGCAGAAATACTGAATGAAATCCTAAATATTTCTGATACCACTGGCGTCTCCAGTGTATTTAAAGCAGTGTTTTCAGGAGCTTTAACTCCATTCAAAGCCATCCTGGGTATTTTTCCAGACTTTGTCCACTCCATCTTTGGCGGACTTCCTCTCCTTTTGGGACTAGTGGCAGGAATCCTATTTTTGATCCTGTTATTTCGCTATGGCAAACCGTGTCACAGACAAAACACCTGCGACAAGGGAAGAAACAATCCTAGCCATTGGATACCGGGACCGGATATCTAAAATCCTTGGACTATCCCGGCTTAGCGACCTAAACATGACTTGGTTTCTTTCATTTAGACCGATGTGGCAACAATGTGTTTTACCTGTATTAAGGTGCTTGCTATGCGGAGAAGAATGCGTGTTGGACACCTGTCTGACACTACAATCGGATGTGCCAATGGACGCAGAAACCTTGTTGGGTCCGGTAACGGCTCATGCATTGTGCTGTCCCCAGCGGCTACCAATCCTGATGACGGCATTCGTGGAGACTTCACCACTACGATTAAGGGGTAGTGAAGTACGAGATGAAAGCAGCATCGATCAGGTACGACCTTCTGTCAGCTATGCTGATCGAAACATCAATGAAGGCAATCATGCTCATGAATGCATGGTAACCACTTTTTCTGAGTTAGTGGAACTTTCACAGGAAGCTGTTGACAGCTTTTTCGACAGTCTAAATGATATGATGTTCTCACCAGAGCAGAAATAATGACTTTTGAGCAAGCTAGCACACGGCGTTCCCAACTCTCTGAATTTGGCCTTCAACTTTGATAATAAAGTATCATGAACAATTTTTCTCCAGTTTACGGACAGCGGAACATAATTTTTTCAGCGGCCCCAAAATATTTTGCAATTTTTCGGGACACTGATCTTCTGCTTAAAGTAGAAACTATTCTTAGAGAACTAAAATTCTATTTTAGGAACTTTAGAGACATTAGCTGCCCTCTGGCATGTTCATAAATATTTTATTTTGTGATGAAATGGACTCGCACCTCTTCTTCTGTATTAAGAGCCATTTCATGTGTTATTTTCATATTTTATTAACAATGATGTATGAATATGTGTAATTGATTTAGCATTATTATACTGTTTGAGTGCATATAATGCATATAATTATCTTTTCGTATATTTCATGGTTTCAAAATGCATATGAATGTATTTTGGGGAGGTACGGTATACACGTGCTCTACTAGTATATTTACTATGCCTAGATTTGTAATTATGGACATAGTCTGCGTGGAGTGGGTGTGATGTATTCCTATAGGTTCTGTATCGATCCCCCTATTCCTGACCCTGGTCTGGTTAATAATTAACTAGCAGCCATCCCACGGTGCAAAAACCGTTATCTGATTAAGCCACACCACGGCACAGGAACGTGTTATCTGATTAGGTCATAACGCTTGCCATCTAATTAGGCAAGCACTATTCCTCCAGCCCCTGATAAGGAATACGGAGTTCTCAAAACAAATCAAACCTATGACAACCTGGGAAAATCCCTACAGCCATTGTTTTGATTTCACCGAGAACTTCAGTAAAGAATGTGCTAACGACCAGTTCGTATGACATCCTTATTGACGTATATATGTCCATCCTTACGTCAATCTCGGCACCTTACAGGTATAAATATTACCGACATTGCCTTAAGCAAACACACGCGGTGGTGACGAGATCGGAGCAGCGAGACTTGCCGAGGAGCCCAGCAGAGAGCGAAGCCCACTGGCGCTGCCCCGCCTTCCTGACGCGCTGAGAAGGAGACGCTGCCTTTCTCCTGCCGAGAAATCCAGCTCCGGCGCTTCCAAGCAGCCCTAGCAGGCAGCTGGAATATCAAGACCAAAGACGAGAGATACCAGCCCTCAACCATTCTAGATCTCAGGTACAGAACTGAATAACCCCTTGCAGAGAATTCTTGAGTCAGTCCCTTGGCAAAACAAACTTAACTTAAACTGCTACTTATCTACTCCCGCCCACGTATTAGGCTTAGGTCAGGTACACCGGGGTAGGTGCAGTTAGAAGCACCAGTTGAGTACGATTAGTCAAATGTATATATGTATGTATCTATTTTATCCATTTTAAACAATCATATGGCTTAGAAACCATATCAATGCTTTTACAGTATTATTTTACAGTATTATTTTATAATTCTGCTTTTACTGTATGCACTTTACTTAACCATAAGTATTGCAAAAATATTGATTCATTTCTCTTGTACGAGAAAAGAGACTGATCAATAAATAACATCTTTTATTGAACACGCCCGTCTCTTCCTTTTCTCTACAATCTGGTGAAACTAAGAATGCACTGAACTGACTGAGTAAAATAAGTTGTCTTTTGTTTTCACACGACTCTAGAGATACACTCTTGATTAGGGGAGAGCAAAGTTGTCATGTTCTATGGTTGTCAGAAACTAAATCCCTTCTTGTCTACCCAGGGAGGTTAAAATCCTCCTTGCCTATTCGAGAAAGTTTCTAGTGAACTCTGAGCTAGCTGGCAAACACAAAACTTTAAGTCTAATATCGTCAGTAGAAGACCTAGTTAACCTCTGCCCTAGGTCTATACTATTGAAGATATTATTCCAATGCGCAGAGCCTATTGGGATAATAGGAACTACACTACACTGACAGATCATCGCAACATTTTGGTCACTGAGAGAGGACGAGCTACTTCACTTGAAGTACCTGAGGAAGTCTTCCCGGACCACACGATCCCTGGTACATCTAGATACCTGCTTTGATCCAGGAGGAAAGACATTACATCGCAGAAAGAGACTTGTTTGAGCCACCGTCCTGGATGGTTAAAGACTGACTACAAAGGGGGGTAGACTATTAGTGACTACTCATCTCAACGTTAGTGAAGAAACCAACGCCTGCCCAGGACCTTAGGGCATCATCTATTTTGTTGTTTTTCAATGAAAATGAGCTTGCCTAAGAAGGAGATCGATGTGACAATGTGCAACAGCTGTACAATCTGCATCCTTGGTCTGACTTTTATTGTTGCCAGCATCGCTACTGTAATGTGGGTAGTGGAGGAAGTAATGCCTGAAGCCTCCTTACCTAACATTACTGTTACATCACTTGCTACAAAAGAGCACCATCATTTTGATTTGCCGCAACATGAACAAGGACACCAGCAAAATCTTAGAAACAATTAATTTCTTCAAATGTTACATCAGACACACTAGCTAAGCAATGCTACTAACTGTTAGGCTTGTGGCAAGATTCCTCCTCTTCAGAACATAAAAGGAATCCTGTTTTCACCGCTGCCATTCCCTCACAATGGCTCATGCCCAGCTTGGTTCAAACTTCTACATGCCTCTAATGAACAAAGTCTGTTACCCCAACGAAGAGGGGGACCCACAAGCAAAAGAGACTGCTTTAGAAATGGAGGAATATAGTAAAAGATGTGCAGCAACAAACTACCTAATTCAAATTCTATGTCGGCTAAAGGAAATTGACCCCTTGTTATCTTTGTTGCCATGACCACTGGCCCCCTTTGTGTACAAAGTACAGGTGATATGCCTAGCTTGGTTCAAACTTCTAAATGCCTCTAATGAACAAAGACTGTTACCCCAACAAAGAGGGGGACCCACAAGCAAAAGGGACTGCTTTAGAAATGGATGAATATAGTAAAAGAAGTGCAGCAACAAACTATGTGTATTCAAATTCTAGGTCGGCTAAAGGAAATGGATCCCTTGTTATCTCTGTTGCCATGACCACTGGCCCCTTTTGTGTCCAAAGTACAGGTGCCAGTGGGTCACAGTAACTGTACTAAAATGTTGCAGATGTCTACCGGAGGCCATAGCAGCTTCCTTGCATCACGTCATACTTATTTTGCTTGTGGAACTAAGGCATACTACTTCCTACCTTCAGGCTGGTCTGGTACCTGTTACATAGCCTTCCTTCTACCACCTGTGTTTTTAGCTCTCCCAGCCTACCAGCAAGATTTGCAATTGATCAATCACTATGCTGGTAGTAGGGGAAAACGTGTGAATCAATGTCTCTGTAGTCGACCAGACAGAGACCAAACGGAAACAACATAGACTGGAGCATGCAGTATCATCGGAGCCAGCTGTTGTGTCTTCACACCGGACAATTCACCTTCTGTTTATAATGCCATTTCCAAAATGCATAAAATAGCCACTAAGATGCATCAAGATTCAGGAACATGGACTTAGGCTGGATGGTTCTGGAGCGTATTTTCTGTATGGGGCTTAAAAATAATATCGGCCTTGTTCATAAATATTGCAATTCTCTTTTCATGTTGTTTATGTTTCAAATGCGGGCCAATGCTTTGTTCCCTCTGTATTTCCACTTGTTCTACTTGCCTACCATCTAAAACGAATGTTCAAAATGTGAATGCCCGTTTAACAAAAGATCAAGAAGTCGGCAACATGATGCTAATTGATATCCTTTTAGTTTCCTCCGTAATTCTCCCGTCCTCTGCTGCTCGTCTTTTTACTGAGCTTGTATTATCTATTTTAGTTAACTTCCTGATTCAGCTAAAAGCAATGTACGTGCTGAGAGTGTGTAGCTGCCAGAGCACCTGGTCTCAGATGTTAACTGCCAATCATTTACTACTGCCATAAGCATTTCTGCTCCCCCTTCCACTTTGCTGACCATGTCGTTTTAATCTGCCCTTGTTTGCTGATAACTATTTCTAAACTTGTCCTTCCTATTTCTGTTCATGTGCTTATACTGCACAAAACCTGTATAAAAGGGACTGGTTTGTGAAGCCAGTGTACTACTTCCTCCAGCACTTGAGAGTGCTGTGTGGATGTGGTCCCACTCATGAGTGATTAATAAACTTGTTATTTATTTCCTACTTCAGTGCTGATCTCTACTTTGTTGGTTTTTGAACCCGTAGACAAAAGGGTGACCCAGCACCAGTGTACCCCATAAACAGTATATTTCCACAAAATAACACGCAGATGTCATCAACTTGTGGCTGATTACAACTCATGCATCTGACTTCTTCTTGTCTCTTCATCTTTGCAATCTTTTTTGGGTTCGAATGGATTCTAGGAATGGTGAAAAAATGGTTCCTTGTGTGGTGCTAATTTTGTAACTGTTATATAAAGTGAGTATAAAGATACTAGTTAGACATTCTCAGTAGCGGTCATAGGCAATTCTTCCTCCCAGATCGTATATGGTGCTGGTCTTTTGTTGTATTCTTCTTCTTCTAGTAGCTCCCCATAAAAGGATGTCAATTTTTTCTTCCTTGGAGGTGCCTTTTGTAAAACCTCCTCAAAGCCAGATATAGAGCATTCAGTTCACTTTTGCAGGGAGCACCATGATGTTAATTTGCAAGTAATCAAATTTAGTTAAGGCCCCCCGTTTTTGTCATGTAGTATATTCCATGAAAGTAACCTCTGATCTACCAGCTGTTTCCATCTTACAACCTCTCCTTTCTCAAGGGAGAGTCTCAAATGTTCTCTCAATCACTCCAGCCTTCGAGGGGAGGCTCATATCAGTGGTAATTGTCCCTAAAATGGAATACTGAATATCTTCTTGATCTAATAACAGAGATACAATTGTATTCAAGATCCTTGATTTATTTTTAGTTTTTTTTAAACATTGGTGCACCAAAATTGTATACGGAATTAGATTGCCATAAACGTTTTAACCTTTCTTGCAATAATATCCCCAGTTTTGTATTCCCTGGATATTTAATTAGGGGCCGAAAGATCTCAAGGTGGAATGCCCAGCAATATATCTGCTGATCCAGACGTCCTAATGCCCCACTTAGTAAGTTTCTTTCTTAGCTTCTTCCAGGATAACCTCACAGCTTTGGAACTCTAGATGAAACATTGTTTTTTACTTTGTAATGGGTCATTTACCCTTTTATCGATGCTTAGGAGGTAGACAATTAAAGATATAGGTTAATTTAGTGAGGATTGTCATTTTAACAATGTTCACTTTCCAGAAAATTGCTATTGTTCTTCCATTTATAAGGCATTTTCTGACCTCTTACCACTATCTCCAGAATCTTCATGGGAATGTAGCTGATTCCTTGAGCTACAGTGTTACATTGGGGTTAGATGTTCCTGGTGGATATAGGCCTCTATAGACACCATATTTAATTTCATATTTTTCCACTATTAACCTTGTATCCCATAACCTCTTGAAATATTTTTGTAATCTCACTAATCCTCTCCAAAACACTCCATGCAATATTAATAGTGAAACGTCCACATCTAAAGGGAGATATTTTCTCATCCGACCCAGTGGCCTGGGCAAAGAGTTCAATACACAGATTAAAAAGTAGTGGTGACAATGGGCACCTGTCAGCAGGAAGAAAACTTGCACCACAAGTTGAAACATACCAGGGACTTTATTTTACTAGCATACAATAGATCAGCATCTAATTGAAAACCCCGACTGTCACCAATTGAACTCTCATAACCTTGTGTTCTAAACAAAAACATACCAAAATAAAAGAGTAAGTAGGGGGGTGAGGAAGGGAAAAGATAGGGGACTATGGGTGGAGAATAGTGGAACATTTCATTATTATAAAACAAACATCTCCATCCTTTAACAAAAGGTAAGGCAACAACAGAGCACTAATCATCAAATAAAAACATCCTGGATGGCATCCTGGACCTCGGTTACTTCTTGACAGTATCTGCAATAGATTAATAGCTGCTGCGTACAACAGGCTTCTCAGAGTAGCTTGTGGGCTGGTGATAGCTCTTCAGATACCAGCAAGTAGCTCTCCTGTCTGCAGCTCAGCTTATTTAATTAGAAGCTTTTTCTTGGTGTAATTAATATTTGTATACCAAAATTTAAAAGCAAGTAGTTGAGATAAAAGTGTTCATTTTCAGAACTCTTAAGCCGATGTTTGGAGATAAATGATTGTATTAGCAAAACATAATTAAAGCTGATATTTGGATAATCATTTGCCGTTATGGAGACATATTATAAAATGAATTACTTTGGTGCCAGGGGAAGCGTAGCTATGGTTGGCATTCCATGTTAACAAAGCCTTTTTTATATAACTGGTAGGAGCCCTGGCTGACAAACTTGGTTGATCACTATTGATATTCATGAATAAGGTGGCCACTAATGTAATCATGTCTAATGTGGTCTCTATTACACAGCTAATACTATTAGTAGCTCAGGGTGATTTTCACTAAACATAAGTAGCTTTTGTAACAGTAAAGGCTGGAGGCCCGGCCTACAGGAACTGTTACCTTAACACTACTATTAGGTTGGGTATGGTTTTCCGAATGTTTAACATGCAAGTTAAAGTTTGCATCAAACACATTCATGTAATCACCATCATTACGGTCATAGCAATTACTCCATCACTTTGTTGCGAGATAAACAGGGTTAGATGCCCCTCACATTTAGACAATTTCTTAAGACTCCAACACATGCCATCTAAGGTGAGGACACTACCTTTGTTGGTCATGACCACTTCCATGAGCTTGGAAATGTCCTTTTGTCCTTTTCCACTCATTTGGGCAACTTATTTCTGACACAGTCACCAACATACAGCTTAGAACATGCAATATCATGTAATGAATCATACACCAATTTTGAGGTGCCTTGTTTATCACTGAATATTATTATTCTAATGTTCTCAAGGTCAATTTTGTCGAGTAGGTATTCACACATAATAAATCTTGTTTTAAGCCACCAAGGACAAACTAGTAAAGTCAGTTGCCAACTCAAATGGAGACACTCCACAGACAGAATTTGGAGTTATTCTATAGGTCCATAGCCTTTCAAGACCTGCTATGATAAAAGGGATCCCTCCAACCATGGCCAATTGATACTCTCCTTAAAGTATCAGTTAAATTGATTCACTTCACTTGGCCATTGCACCTGGGATCATACATCGCTGTCCCAAATGTTTCATATAATTTCGGATGACATAAATTGAACCCCATTATCTATGACTAGAACTTATGAAGATCCGTCTCTACTGAAGATTTACATGAGAAATTCTAGCACAAAAGATGTAGTCACTTTGTCTCTGAAAACAAAACTTCTCGTTATCTGGCATGGTAATCAACCAGAACTGCATATTTTTAAAGGGCCTGCAATGACCAATTCAACTTTTTGCACCGCAAACGTGGGCCACTGAACATTTCGCATAGGTGGAGTTTGAGTTTTACAATTTATATCAGCAACAGGACAGATCTGGCCCTGATTAACTATGCCCTCTGCCTGGGCATCCATTCCTGACCACCAGTAATGACTATGCACAAAATTCTTAAGTGCAAACATGCCCATGTGATCAGTGTGACACACTTTGAGTAAAAGTTAACAAATGCCTGAAGATCGCGCACATATATCATTTCAGAAAATCAAATCTCCTTCAACACTGAATTTGGAAGAAATCTGGAAAACAAGTGCAGAGTACCTTCAAGATTCTTACTGTGTGGATATCTTTCCTGCAGATATTTCTTTACCAAATTAAGTTAAATGTCTTTAGGATTTTCCAACATCAATAAGTCCTAATCCAGTTTTATTTCATGCATCATGCAACTATCACTCACACATGCCACCACATCACAATCATAATTTTCAAAATTCTTTGTCTTTCTCCCCCACATGGCAACCAAGACAGAAAGGCAGCAGTCTGGTTCCTGTGTCCAGGAATGACAGAAATGTTAAAATGATACTTCTGCACTTTGGAGCACAATCTTATAATGCAGGCAGTAGAGTTTCTTCCAATACTAGGGCACAAGATATGAAGAGGCTTATGATCAGTGTGTAGTGTAAATTTACTTCCCCACACAAAGTTGTCTGAAATGGTTTGCTGTCCATAAACAGGTAGGGATATCTCATTCACAGACTGAGGGCCAGATGTACGACCCGCCAACTAGTGAGTCACAAATTGCGTCGCATTTTCGACTCGCTAATTGGGATGCACAACAGTGTCTGAAACACTGTTTGCGATTCCCAATGGGGTCGCAAATTGCATGCCACATGCATATTAATGAGGCTGTCGCAATTCGAGACCCCATTGGGAATGGCTGGCACTCCAAGGGATAGTGGCCTGCTGGGGTCAGGAGACCACCATGTCTGGGACTGCTTTTAAATAAAGCTGTTTTTTTTTTTAAATGCAGCCAATTTTCCTTAAAGGAAACCTGGATGCATTTAAAGAATAAAAAGAGCAGACAGTGGTCCCTGGAACCACTGCCTGCCATTAAATAAATTTGTGCAAGCATTCCCAAACGGGAAAGGGTACCCCGGGCACCCTTTCCCGTTTGTGAGTGCTTTACCACCGTTCTGAGAAGGGTGGTAAACTGTGAGTGTTTTGCAACCGTAATTGCGGTCGCAAAACATTCATACATACCTTTTGGAGTCGCTATTAGAAAGGGATGCCCTTGGAATGCCCCTTCCTAATAGCGAGTCGCTAATCCTATTTTGTGAGCCGCAAATCAATTTGCGACTCGCAAAATAGGATTAGTACATGGGCCACAGGTTTTTTGTAGGAGCAAACAGCTCTAAACCCATTTGCCCAAAAAAAACTGTCGTACATCTGACCCTGAGTACCTTAACTCAAGGTTTTGGAAGCTTGTGTCAGAATCCATTTCGAACTTCCTGCTCTTTGAGATAATACCGCTCCTAGACCATAGGCACTTTCATTCTCTGCGATTATGTACATTTTACCATATGAAAAGGGCTCTGAAGCAGGAGCATGAATTATTTGTGACTTGATTAAATCGAAAGCTTATTGCTATTCCTGACCCCAGACAAATCGACATTCTTGTGCAGAGGCATCTCTAACGTTTCCATCACAGAAGCAAAATCCATTATATTCACAGAGTCTAATGAATGACTTTAGTTGATCTGTCATTAGGTGCTGGTGCTTTCTTTATAGCATCCACCAAGTTGTCCTTTGGCACTACACCTCTGCCCGATATTTTGTGTCCCAAATAATTCAACTGGGAAGCAAATAATCTGCATTTGTCTGCACATAGAGGCAATCTCCTTGTAGACAATCTTCTGCACACCTTTGTTACTTTCTCAAAATGATCACTTTTGACCATATTAAATACCGATATGGCATCCTGGAAGCACCTGATCTGATTTCCATGTCTTTAAACATGTGGAAAATTATCCTCTGGAAAATTGAGGATGGTGACCCCAGACCAAATGGCAATCCTGTGGACTGGAAAGCACTGTTAGTAGTCTAGAAGTTAAAAATAATTATATTTGGTGATATGCGCTTTGTGAATCAAGTGTGGAAAAGGTATTTGCTCCTTCAGGCAAGGTCAGCAAGTCAATAATCTTTGGTAAAGGAAGTTTGTCCACTTGAATATAGCTATTATGGGCCTTCAGGTCCACACAAAGCCTCAGATCGCCAGTACTCTTTTTCGGCAGTACCACTGCTGAAATCCAAGGTGAGGATTCTGTTTCCTCATTGATGTAATCCGCTTTAGATGATTTAGGAGTTTCAGCAAGACCTTACTGAAAATGAATAGGACTCCTCTCACCCTTTGCCTGAGAGGTTCAGCACCACCCTTCAGTTAAATGTTGTGTTAAAATCTCTGCTTACTCATTTCACCACAGAAAACCTTGGGCAAGGTATCCAGGATTTGATCTGCAAGTTCACTGAATTGACAGCTAATACCAGATCATAAGCAGCTGTATTCAAAGTTATCTTAAAACATTTCTGTACTTCCCTCCAAACAGATTGATTTTCTTGCGGGCCACATAGATTTGATTGTTCCAGATATTCCCTTGAAGATTGTATCGGACGAAAATGCCCATTAAATCACTTTTGCAACCATCAAATGTTACAGCTTGAATATCAGGTGGCCACAAATGTTTCATACGTGATTCCAGTTTTGTATCAAAATATGATTTAGAGATTATAGTGAATAGTGACCTGGAATGGGCCATGCCCTATAGGTTTATACTACACACCTTTAAAGAAAAAAGGGAAGATGCACTACTTCTTCCATATTGGTTTCCTCTTCCACTTGTATCATTAGGATCATGTTCTTATTCAGCATCCTCTCAATGTCTTCTCCTTCGGTATCAACTACAGGTTACGCTGTTATGTTAGACACTCTTGAATTGATGTGCTTCTTAGCGTCCCGCCACACCCTTGCAAAATGGCCCTTTCTTATACATACAATAAATTCTGTGTATGCCAATGGGGCAATTTTTTGAGTAAGCCAAATGTGAAGCATCTCCGCATATGTAACATTGGTTTTTATTTCAGTACGTTGGCTCTTTATGACTTCTGTTTTACTTTGTCTACTACTCATATAACACAATTCATTTTCTTTCTTACTTGGACGAGTCTCATTTACCCAATTCATGGACTGTTCTATTGCCTTGGTGATGTGACAACTTGACCTCATCCATAACTCTCAGTCTTTCTTGTTTTCTTGTATTACTTGTATTCACCATGAGTTGACCACGGATCATCTCGTTAGTGTTATTCCCAAAAAGATATGTGTTTGAAAGGCTTCTAAAAGTCATTAGAAACTCACTGAATGTTTCACCCTCCCTCTACCTTTTGGTGTGAAAATTATCTCTCTTCAATGTTGTCTAGATTGTGGTTTAAACCTCTCTTCTAACCTTAACATTGCTTACTCAAATTCATCATACTAATCTTACCCCTCTGGAGCTTTTATTTTAGTGAGGAAGTTGGAGAGCCACCCCTTTGTGCCAGTTTGATCTGTTTATCGGTGAGATTGAATTCTGAAAAGAGTGACGTAGTATTGATTAAACGCCAAGGCACATAGCCTGAATGCAAGTTTTGGAGCATCCAACCTAATAGCATGACAGAACGTAGCTAAGACTGACCAGGTTGCAACATGACCAAGTCTGTTCTATGATGTCTATGGCAGAAGACACAATGCTGTCCAATGAATATATCCTGGACGACAGAGTCGTTAACCCATTGTCTACTACAGAGAGAGATTTCTCTAAATTAATATGATACATTTCTCGTATTCGTTCTGCAGTCTCTGCATGCGCAATCTTCCATATTTCGTTATATGCAGCATATATACCGGCATATATGAAACGTTTTTGACACCTTTTTTTTGGTCCTAGCAAGAATTCCCTACAGTCTGCGCCATCTTTAAGTAAAGATAAGTGTTGTTTTACATCCTGTAGTGTAGCTTTCTGTTGCCGATCAAGGCATAGCTTCCCTACACTGTATGTTGTTATTACCCCAGGATGCTGTCTTTGAACATATCTTGGAGCTGGCCTATTGACTTTGAAAAACTTGAGTTTTTTTCAGGAATCGATCTTGACAGTTATTTGTGTCTCTCGGCCAGAGCAACCATTTGTTCCAATCTGGATCTGATCTGTTGTAATGCAAAATATTATGTACGTCGACCTCCTCCCGTGAAGAGCTATTACTCACAGGTATTGGTATGGTCAGTGTGTTTAAGTCCTTGATCATGGCTAACCCATGGCAAGACGTTTGTTGGACAGTGTCATTCAAAAACTTAATTTGCTCAGGGATGATACAGGCTCTAAACAAAGCTTCTATCCCCTACACTTGCCAATCTTTTGAACCCCAGACAGTTTTTGTCTCAATGTTGTCTTTCCAAAAGTCGAAACCTTGTCTAGACAGTTGGGCATAAAAGGCTGCAGAATAATTCTGTTTTGTATTGGTCAACATAATTTTCATTCCTGTTCTGTTCACATTTCTAAAGAAAAATGTTTCTGCATTGGATACATTGAACCCTGAAAAATATGGAAACGTATTCGCTAAAGTTTTTGAGCTACCCTTTGGAGGTGTAGGACAATGTTCCCACTAGTTATACATATATACATTTCTAGGCATTGTAGATTTGTGCAAGAAATGATGACCATAATGGTTAAAACAATACATTTGTTCATAGTGTGATGAACCTGCTAAATATTCATGATTTGTGAATACTGCAGACATCTCTAGATCAGACATCATATTATTAACAGTCTCGAAGTCCCAATCACCTGAAAAGGTACTAGAGGTAGTAAGGTCACTTAATGAAATCTTGAATAAGTGTGTAATCTCCAACAGCTCTGACGGCCCAAAAATGTCATATTCTGTTTTGTCCCAAGCTATACCATCGGGTATAGGAACGGCTGTGATGTTCACTGCTGACAAGTCTCTTTGTTCACGATGGAATGATTTGCGTGGCTTCAGAAGTAAGTTCACTTGTGGACTTGCTGTGTCCATTTTTACATATCTTCCATTTATCAGCCTACCCAGAATTATTACTAGAGCTAACCAAAGTAGAAGAAAAAATATTCCGAACACAATCCATATTTAATTCCAGGGTGAAACCAGATAAGATGTTTTCAGGTGATGAAAAAAGTCAGTTGCTTGTTCTTTGAAAGTTCTTTTTGCTGGGGTCGTTTCAGGTTTACTGGGCTCCTCATAAAACGTATCAAAGTTAATGAAATAGCCACAGGCAGCTCTGTCAATGGTTGGAATTGCATCCGGACTTGTTGAAATCGCTGGAACCACTTGATCACTTGTTACTTCATTGTAGACAGGTGCTTCAAGACGGACTGTTATTTGGGTCTCAAGAGGAAAAAGTTTGATAGCTTTGTTGCATAGTCCTTCTTTTCTCACTGCAGATTCTTTAATGGTATGAGTGTCTCCATTCGAACCTCTTGGATTGTAGCTAGAGTAGTGCATCTGCTACACTGTCGGAGTCCACTTGACCTACTGTTTAGTATCGGCCACATACTGTGGTTTGATCAGGTCGATGGACACAAACCTGTTCTCCTTTTTATCAGCAAGGGGCGGCAGTAAAACTGTTCTTGATCCGTGGATTGCAAGGACAGGTACTGGTTGTCTGTAAGAAGGCCCAAATTCCTTCTTGTCCACGATCTTTTCTCTGACTAGATCACCAAGCTTTGGGATCCAGACAGGTCTTGCTGGGACGGTTGGTTTTTCCCCAATGGTGGCTGGCTTCAGGAACACGTTGCTTTGTTTCGTTCTTAGTTCATTTAAGTCCTGTAAAACAGCCAAGCAATTTCTTATATCAAATTTCTCAGTTTCCACCACTGCTGTATGACAATCAAGGTCCGGAATCAACATTCTTGTCCCAAACAGGACCTTATATGGAGTGATACCCCCTAGAGAACTTCTTGGCAAGTTCTTAAGAGCACGTTGTACCCCAATTAGATGTTTAACCCACCTGTCACCGAAACCTAATACCCTAGCTGTTATAGACCGCTAGATGTCCCGTTTTTTTCTTTCCACAACAGAATTTCCCTCAAGATGGAATGGAGAAGAGTACTCGAGAGCTAAATGCAGGGCCCTGGTCAGAATGTAGGGTGCCTATTGCGTTTGTGCCGATAAAGACTCGCAAATCTTTTATAACAGTTTGAGCGTCAGCCGAGCGCTGAGGCCACATCCAAAGGAACCATGAACACGAGTTCACTGCGACCATGATATATTTATAGTTACCATACCTTTGTAAGGGACCGCAGTGGTCCAGGTAAACGCAAGCTAATAGTTTATCTGAAATTAACAGGGGCGTCTGCACAGGACGTTTCACAGTAGATACTTTCATCTTTTGACATATTTCACAATCCAAAAGATAGTTTCGGGTTTGTTTCCTAATGCCTGGCCACCAGTATTTTTGTTTTAATAATGACACTGTGGCGAAAACACCTGCATGAGCAGAGGCGAGCCCTTCATGTGCTGCTAGGATTAGTCCTAATCTATGTTTCACGCTTGGAATTACCCTATCCCCCACTCCAGGGATTCAAGCAAATGTAACATTATTTGTATAAGTTCTATGAGTATTTGAGTGGAAACCCTTTAGGTAACGTACTACCGATACCTTTGCTTGTAGCAGTGACAGCCAGCATTATTTCTCTGTCTATTTTCATTTTTGAACGAGTGATTGCAGCTAGGGAAGCCGATTGCACAGCCCCCTTCGCGGCTTCATCAGCAAATGAATTCCCTTCAAAGTGAACGCCATCACGTTGATAACTCAGCGTGTGTATCACAAGTGTTTTTTTATTTTTATTTTCAATCTTTATTCAAACACCAACACATACACAGAAAAGAAAGAGAAATACTATTACAATTCTTGTAGTTCATAATACGTTTGCATAGGGAGTCAGTTTTTAAAAATTAGCACCACCCCCAACCCCCTAACCTCCCGCCCAACCCTCCCCTCCCACAAACCCAAGGGCAGACAGAGAATTCAATTAAACTCTAAATATGATCTAATCTAAACTTTTAGATTTGATACAGCACACCAATAGTTAATAACCAACTTTAACACTTACTCAAGTGATTTGCCTAACGTAATTTAAATTATGTCAAGCTGAAGCCTCATTAATCCAATTGGTAACTGGTCCCCACATTTCCAACCCCCTTTTCTTTGCTTTAACACCCGAACGTAAAAATACTGCTTTCTCCCATCGATAAGTGGCTAAAAATTACCCCAGCCAACAATGTACTGGGGGGGGCTCTTTGTCTAGCCATACAGTAGTTATACAGATCCTAAGCACAGCCATCACAGTAAAGAGCAGAGCCAGCCTTGGAGCAGACATTTCTTGGTTGCTTACTCCCAATACAATGACTTGCGGCGTGAGGGCTACCTCAAACCCTGGGGGTGAGTGTCTGTATTGTCAACGCTCCGTCCATCACCACCTTTGGTTTTTCTTTGTTTGCCCTAAGTTGGCAGGGTATGCTCAGAGGTGAGTCCCTTGCTCACTTTGCCACTGGAGTCAAGCAAGCCCGGCTGAAGACGGCTGTAATGCCAGAAACCGGTCATGGGAAGCCTGATTCCGGTCCAGGGAAGACATGGCTTGGCAGTTCGGGCTGGACTGTTCCCATGAGGCACAGGGTCAGACTGATTTGCATATGGCCATGTCTGAACTGGGGTGGCGGAGTGAGCTAAAGAACGGTGATGGATTAAACCCAGATCAGTTGACTGGGGGTGAGTGTCTGTATTGCCAACGCTCAGTCCATCACCACCTTTGGTTTTTCTTTGTTCGCCCTAAGTTGGCAGGGTATGCTCAGACATGAGTCCCTTGCTCAATTTGCCACTGGAGTCAACAAGCCCGGCTGAAGATGGCTGTAATACCAGAAACCGGTCCTGGGAAGCTTGATTCCGGTCCAGGGAAGACATGGCTTGGCAGTTCGGGCTGGACTGTTCCCATGAGGCACAGGGTCAGACTGATTTGCATATGGCCATGTCTGAACTGGGGTGGCGGAGTGAGCTAAAGAACGGTGATGGATTAAACCCAGATCAGTTGACTGGGGGTGAGTGTCTGTATTGTCAACGCTCCGTCCATCACCACCTTTGGTTTTTCTTTGTTCGCCCTAAGTTGGCAGGGTATGCTCCGACGTGAGTCCCTTGCTCACTTTGCCACTGGAGTCAAGCAAGCCCGGCTGAAGACGGCTGTAATGCCAGAAACTGGTCCTGGGAAGCTTGATTCCGGTCCAGGGAAGACATGGCTTGGCAGTTCGGGCTGGACTGTTCCCATGAGGCACAGGGTCAGACTGATTTGCATATGGCCATGTCTGAACTGGGGTGGCGGAGTGAGCTAAAGAACGGTGATGGATTAAACCCAGATCAGTTGACTGGGGGTGAGTGTCTGTATTGCCAACGCTCAGTCCATCACCACCTTTGGTTTTCTTTTGTTCGTCCTAAGTTGGCAGGGTATGCTCAGACATGAGTCCCTTGCTCACTTTGCCACTGGAGTCAAGCAAGCCCGGCTGAAGACGGCTGTAATGCCAGAAACCGGTCCTGGGAAGCTTGATTCCGGTCCAGGGAAGACATGGCTTGGCAGTTCGGGCTGGACTGTTCCCATGAGGCACAGGGTCAGACTGATTTGCATATGGCCATGTCTGAACTGGGGTGGCGGAGTGAGCTAAAGAACGGTGATGGATTAAACCCAGATCAGTTGACTGGGGGTGAGTGTCTGTATTGCCAATGCTCAGTCCATCACCACCTTTGGTTTTTCTTTGTTCGCCCTAAGTTGGCAGGGTATGCTCAGACATGAGTCCCTTGCTCACTTTGCCACTGGAGTCAAGCAAGCCCGGCTGAAGACGGCTGTAATGCCAGAAACCGGTCCTGGGAAGCTTGATTCCGGTCCAGGGAAGACATGGCTTGGCAGTTCGGGCTGGACTGTTCCCATGAGGCACAGGGTCAGACTGATTTGCATATGGTCATGTCTGAACTGGGGTGGCGGAGTGAGCTAAAGAATGGTGATGGATTAAACCCAGATCAGTTGACTGGGGGTGAGTGTCTGTATTGTTAACGCTCCGTCCATCACCACCTTTGGTTTTTCTTTGTTCGCCCTAAGTTGGCAGGGTATGCTCAGACGTGAGTCCCTTGCTCACTTTGCCACTGGAGTCAAGCAAGACCGGCTGAAGACGGCTGTAATGCCAGAAACCGGTCCTGGGAAGCATGATTCCGGTCCAGGGAAGACATGGCTTGACAGTTCGGGCTGGACTGTTCCCATGAGGCACAGGGTCAGACTGATTTGCATATGGCCATGCCTGAACTGGGGTGGCGGAGTGAGCTAAAAAACGGTGATGGATTAAACCCAGATCAGTTGACTGGGGGTGAGTGTCTGTATTGTCAACGCTCCGTCCATCACCACCTTTGGTTTTTCTACGTCAAACCCAAACATGTTCTTAATATATTTTCCCACTTCCCCCTGCAAGGCAAACAATCTAGGGCAAGTTGCCATTTCGAAATTCTTGCTGGAGTAATATATAAATGTATCCACGTTTTAAAACATTGTACTTGCAGATTGGCTGAGCAGACCACAGTCTGACCCATTAATAAGGAGTTCTCACACTCCCCTGCCCCTGCATGCAGCAATTCCTGCCAACGATCAGTGTGCTTTATAAGGTCATCCTCCATTTCATTATTAAGTACTATATAAAACTCCGAAATCAGCGAGTAGGCCACTAAAGCAAGCTCCAGTAAAGAGACTTTTAATAGCTTTCCTAGTTAGGAAATCTCTCAATTGTAAAAATTTAAAGAAATAATTATTGTCAATCCCAAATTTCTCCTTGATTACATCAAATGAATGCACATTATTATCCATCATAAGATCACCTATATGTTTAATCCCTCTAGCCATCCATTCCTTCATATAACCATCCCGAAAAATTTCAGGCAATAAATCATTATCCGTTAAGAGTGTGCATCTATGTATCCTATTAAGCTTAAGTTTCTTCCTCACTGCCATCAAATCTTGACAGCACCTAGCATAGTTTTAAACTTCACTCTTTTAAAATAGGCATAATAAATATGTCGCATAAGGCACCCGCGAGCCTCTGGCCACATTATTAAGCTGTATATAGAGATATAAGGTGTTTCCTCTGATACCGCTCTTTCCTTCCCCAGCAATTTGGGCATATATTGTAATGCGACAGCCCGTGAATATAACTGGAAATTAGGGACATACCACCACCCCCCCTCCCTATCTTTAGGCAAAGTCATGTATCTAAGTGCTCTATGAGGGCGTTTCCCAGCCCAAAAAAAAATAGAGATTAATTGATTAAAAGCAGAAAAACAAATTTGATTTATTTCCACAGGGATGGCTCTGAAGAAGTATAAAATTCTGGGAAGAAGTAGTATCTTTATGACATTACATCTTCCCAGAAGTGTAAGGTACAGACAATTCATTCTGTTGAACTCGACTCTAGTCCTTTGCAGCAAAGGCTCCAAATTAATTTGAACTATCTCATCCTCATTAGCGGAGATCTCAACCCCTAAATACCTAGCATTACCAACAAGTTGTGTATCATTCAGGCATTCTTTTGCCTATTTTTGTCAGGAAAGTACTCTGAGATTTTGCCAAATTCTTCGGTCTCCCTTTCAACCTTCTCGATAGCCTCTTGTGGATTTGCTGTTATTACAGCAAGGTCATATGCATATGCCAGTATCTTCGTATCCCCGCCTTCACACCGGACAGCTAATAACCTATTGTACTCCGCTATTTTATGGATTAGAGGATCTATGTACAGAGCAAATAGCAGCGGGGAGCAAGGGCACCCCTGCCGGGTACCACAGGTGATTTTGATTACATACGATGAGGCATTCATCATAGCTATCCTGGCCACAGGTTCTTCATACATTTAACTGCATCAATAAAGCCCTTACCAAGGCCTTTCCTCTCCATGATGAGCCATAAAAGGGGCCAGGAGACCCTATCGAACGCTTTTTCAGCATTGAGTAGTATTGCAACCATAGGGTCTCCTGCCACCTTCACATAATCAAAAAGAGTAATTATACGTCGAATATGCTCGGTTGTCCCCCTACCGGGTACAAACCCGTGTTGGAAGGGAGAGACTCATTTTTAAATAACCGTAGCTAGCCTTTTCGCTAAAATGTTAGAACTAATTTTCACATCACTGTTCACCTATGAAATTGGTCTATACGACCCCAATTCTGTAGTGGGTTTGCCCTTTTTTGGAAAAACTTTAATGTTAGCGCTTTTCCAAGAGTCAGGGGCAGCCATATCTAGTTGTGCTCTGTGAAATACCTCCACCATGAGTGCGAGAAGCTGGATCTTAAACTTTTTATAAAATTCCCCTGGAATTAAATCACTACCGGTGGCTTTGCCCGATGGCAGGGAGTTGATGACCTCACTTATTTCGTCCATTGTGATTGGTGCAACTAGGCTAACTTTTTCCTCGGTAGATAACTGATCACATATTTGCCCCCTTATATAATCTTCCATTTCCTGGCGCCCAACCCGAACATCCTCCGTATATAGCATTTGATCAAAATGTTTGAATGCAGCGAGGATAGCATCCGGTTCCTTTATCAAACCAGCCCCCGGATATCTGATTTCCCTGACCTGGGTTTGAACTGTTTTCCCATGTGCGCATAGCCAGCATATGGCCCACTCTCTCACTGTTCTCGTAAAATCTACTTTTCCAGGCCAAAAATGTACCGGCCACTTTGTTAAGCGATCTCTCTGTGATAGCGGATCTCGCAATGGTGATCTTTAATTGTGCTGCCGCCGAGTCACCCCTTGCATTTAATACCTCAATTAACTCATCTCCTGCATTCTCCGGGTTCTCATATAATGAGCGTAGCAAAATGTTTTCCTTCTTTTGCACCTCCCAGCTATACCTAGAGGTTTCTCCTCTGACCCCTGCCTTCAGTGTGTCCCATGCTATACCGACATTAGTACTCCCTATATTCTCCTCAATGAACCTGGGAATACAATCCCTCAATTGCTGTGAGTACCCCTCTTCACATAATAAAGCCCTATAGAATGTCCAGCGAGTCGACAAAAGTGCCCGCTACTTCCTAACTCAATAACAAGAGGGTTATGGTCTGACATAACTTTCGGAAATTTGCTTATCGAACAACCAGCTAAAAGTAATCCAATCTAGCATGCATTTGATGCGGTGCAGAAAAATAGATAAAACCAGGGTCAGACCCCCTTTTTTCTGCCCAGACATTTACTAGCCCCTGCAGTGATCTAAGTTGACAAAGTGCTTTTAAAACTCTGGGTTTCCGCCCGTGATACAGAGCCCTTTGGGTAGTAACCTGGCAACTCATATTAATATTCAAATCCCCACAAAATATCAAGGGAAGAGGCCACCCCACAAGCTCCACTTTTAGCCAATCATAGTGTAGGGTCGTTCAGCACAGACCCATACACAGCGCAGAGAGTGTAAATCCTATTATCCAAACACATTTGTACAATGGCCCATCTTCCCATTTTATCAGCAAGAATACGTGGATACCTTCCCACTCCCTTTCGGGCCAAAATTGCCACCCCTTTTGTCCGAGTTTCCTGTGTGGTATCAGTAATAAGTTGATATCCCCCCATCTCCAGAACACCCTTCCTACTACCCTCAATATGGGTTTCTTGGAGGCATAGGATATCTGCCTTCAAAAACTGAACATTGAGGCTGGTTCGCCTTCTTTTTTGGGGATCATTTAACCCACAAATATTGACAGATGCAATTCTAATTTTCTTCATTTAGCCATAAGCAACAATTCCCATCCACTCCCAGAACAGTCCAAAATATACCCCAAAAAAATACCAAAAAACCAAGTGTAATCCCCATACAATACACAAACTTCTCTGTCTCCCCATAACCCCCCTCCGCCCACCCCGACCCCCCTCAAAAAGGCAAGAAAGGTCCAAGGACCCTTGTGATGCCTCCTGCATGTTGTTGTGTAGCTAGTGGCCCTCTACCAAAAAAAAAAAACAATCTTTAAAGAGGAAAGAAAAAAAAGAAGAAAAAACAAATAACAAATACGGAAGCACACCAAGCAGCATCAGAGAAATAGAAGCAGCCCATCAATCCCATTCTAACTAATATCACCTTTCAAGAGTCTCAACCCGATTTCAACCCGACTTCAGTTCTTAATGAAATGACTTAGGAAAATTCCTGTAAGTATTCCTGTGCCTTAATCTCTGATATAAATACTCTAAACGAGCCTTTGTGTACAACCTTCAGTCTGGCCGGGTTCATTAAGAAAACCTCAAAACCTAATTTCCGAAAAGGGGAGATTAACTGCCATCTTCTCTCCACCGTAGAGTAGCAAAAGTCAGGCTGCACGAATAAAGAATCTGCGTAAATACAACTTCAGAAAATATGCCGGTAGGATGCACCGGGAGGGCAACAGGGGTGGCACACTCTTGGCATGGGTAGCGCGACAGGATCCCGACCTGAAACCTAACACGGAAATCACAGATCAGACCGGCCATCTCCAAACATCCCAGATAGCAATCATGCAGGTTTTTCACACATATTACTCGCAAATATACCAGACCCCTAACCAAGGCGACACCCTCGCGGCGTCTAACTTCCTAATCCCGTTGCCTATCCCCCAAGTCTCGCCGGCGCTCCGAAAGGACCTAGACAGGAAATTAACACAAGCCGAGATCAAGGCCGCAATAGGGATGCTAGCCAGAAACAAGGCCCCAGGCATGGACGGCTTCCCCCTCGAGTATTACCAGACCTTCTTGCCTTACCTTGTCCCGCGTCTGACGATTATGTTCGAAGATGCACTCGGATTGGGAGTCCTCCCATGCTCCCTCAGGGAATCAATAATAGTATCGTTCCTGAAACCACATAGGGACCCCCAGCTCCCCTCATCCTACAGGCCGATCACACTACTTAACTCGGACTGTAAAATTCTAGGTAAACTGTTAGCGACGAGGTATGCCCAAGTCGTGCCCCAGTTGGTCCATCCCGACCAAAACGGGTTTGTGCCAAACCGCAACACATCCCAAAATCTCCGTAGGCTCTTCCATGTCCAAGACATAACTAGAGCCCAGTTCCCGAATGCAGCTTGCCTCATACTAGACCTCGAAAAGGCGTTTGACACCCTCCTATGGTCATATTTGTTCGACGTCATCGCTAAGAACAACTTTGGCTCCCGCCTAATCGCCTATACCAAGCTCCTGTACACACAACTCAAATCCAGGGTCCGGATCGGCACCTATATCTCCTCGGAATTCACCGTGGACAGAGGGACTAGACAAGGGTGCCCGTTGTCACCCCTCCTGTTTGCCCTGGCGGTCGAACCCTTGGCGATACGCCTAAGACGGGAGGGTGAAGCTTGGGGTATCCCCCTAGCGCACACGTGGCACTGCGTATCTCTATACGCAGATGACCTCCTGATTTATGTTAGGGATGCCACGAGCGACCTGACGTGCATCTGGAGGACACTAGAGGAGTTTGCGATGGTATCGGGCCTAAAAGTCAACTGGGGGAAATCCTCCATATACCCGTTGAGCCCCCATGTGGCCCCCTTCGAGATTCAGATGGGCACTCAAACACTGGCCTGGAATGCCGATGCCCCCCGATACCTGGGAGTACGGTTGTACCACACCCCGGAAGACTTATACACAGGGAATCACCGTAGGACGCTAGCTGGTCTTCGATCAGCGGTCACCTTCTGGAAGACACTCCCGCTGGCACCAATAGGCAGAGTGGCATTAGCAAAAATGATTATGGTCCCCCGCCTGCTGTATAGTTTCGCGAATCTCCCAGTGATCCCACCGCGTGCATTCTTTGGGGAACTGAACACTCTTCTGACGGACCTGATTTGGGGAGGGGGTCGAAAACGAGTAGCACTCACCACACTCTACCTACCTACCACGGAGGGAGGACTGGGGGCACCGGCCTTCGAGGCATACTTTCTGGCGGCCCAGCTCCAGTGGTTGTCTTATTGGACGGCGGGACGACACACAGGAGAGATCATCACAGCTAACGGCCCGCTCTCGCAGGCCGCGATTGTCAGACTCCTGCTGCCAGGCACTAAACCACTGCGGACATATCCACGGCAGGTGTCCGTTGCCCGAACGTGCATGATGCGTATACATCGCATGTCCAAAACACAGCCACCATATTCGCCTCTGTTGCCACTGGTGGGTTTTCCTCGTAGAGAGTCGTATTATTCCCCGGGAAGGCTTAGGGTCTGGACAGAACTGGCAATCACGGAAATCGGATCTCTGTTCGAAGATGGACAGTTACAAACGTTCGAACAGATGATGGACCGCTACGACTTGCCCCCCGGACAGTTTTTGCTCCATAGGCAAATACTAGATAGCAGTAATACACACTGGAACTCGGAGGCCGGGGAGCCTGCGACACATCCGGTCATTCACACGATCATGCACATGGGGGTGGGGAGACACCTGGTAACATGGCTTTACAGAGCGATACGATCGCTACTCCTCCCATCCCTCCAGTCTTTACGCCAGAAGTGGGAGACAGACTTCGGCAGAGTGGTCCACGACGGGGAATGGAAATCAGCCCTGGAATTTCCCAAAAAAGTCTCCAGAAACGCAAGGTTCCGTAACATACAATTTAACATACTACACAGGGCCTATCTCACACCGGGCCGCCTCCAACGATTCTTCCCGGATACCCACTTCGAATGCTCCCGATGTCGCACCCCGGGGGCTGACTTCAGACACATGTTTTGGGATTGCCCCACTATCCGCCTGTATTGGGACACGATCCATCGAATACTATAGGAGGTTACGGGCATTGCCACCATGCCCACGTGGGAGGCAAGCGCACTCGGGATTTTCCGCAAACGGAAGACTGAGAAAACGCAATGCCGATTCCTATCACTAGCAATCCTCCTGGCGAAACGCAGTATTGCCATGCACTGGAGGACCCCAGCGGGGCCACCAGAGGCGGCATGGATCGGTGCGGTACGTAAATGGGGTAAGGCGGAGGAGGAGATACTCCGGGAGGAGGAGGTGCGGGGACATCGCAAACATCCCATATCCCAGGAGTGGGCGCAACTACTATATTCCTTCACACAAGCGACTAGCCCTCAGGAGCCACCTACAGCCCCGCAATCCCCGATACGTCCGACGACACCAACCCCCACGCTTACATAAGCATATCACAGATGCTACGTACATGTCGTGAGCAACCACACTCGGCGACCCAACGACACCTAGACACAAAATACCGACGCTCACTATAGGCATATACCCAATGACCGGAGAATATGTACTCTGTGCTTGGACACAGGTGACCTTGAAAACCCCCCCCTCCCGTCCTTCCCCCACACCCATCCCTCCCCCGAGTTCACTGGTTCACCCCCATAGTTACTGGGTATGGAGACGAGATCGAGTTCGACAGAGTGCACCTCATATATGTTACTCAAGAATTGACTGCAAACATAGAGACACCACGATGCCGCAGGTGTAGTTCACAGACTCACATATCTGAGACGATCCCGCCCACGGGGTGCGCAGATACATTGATGGGATGCCGCATGATGCGCGCTACCAAAGCACACAGAAAGGGACGATCGACAGACACTGGCCCTGAATTGTGAAATGTATAACAGAACCCTGATCTCCAATTGTATCTCAACGACTTACAACATTTTTTGTACTGAACGTTTACCTCGATTGATCACTGAAGTATTGTTTATGTAAATGCAACCAAAAAACCCAATAAACAAATTCAAACAAAAAAAAAGAACATACAATCCTGCCTAGGTAAAGTACCGGCTAAACGGGAACAAATACCATTCTGGTTGGCACAGAAAATCACCCAAATAGAGGCGGTGTTTCCTGACACCACCCCATTAGAAAAACACAGGATTCTGACTATCTGTCTTCCAATGGGAATCGCACCACACATTGAGGACTGTGACACTTGGGGTACAGTCTTTGCTTCCATCTACACAAAAACGCACGGTGTTCCATCCATTTCGGTAATACCAGATGTGCTAAAACAAATTCAAGACGAATACGGTCCAGAACCCGCTTTAACTCTTGGTATGAAATTAATGAAAGACTTCAAGCAGGTCTCGGCTATATTATTAGCCAACATAAAAGGTGAAGCAGCAAACGTGGCGATCCGCCAGAGGTTAAAGGAGACAGATATAGCAGACCAACCAGCTGAAATTGCCAGAATCATAGAAAAATCCTATGAGGAACTAGGCAGAGATAGTTTAGGTGGAATACCAGTAAAACCACAACTGATTGAAAGTCCTGAAAAAATATTTTTTAATAATAATTCAACATCACAGAAAAAGAGCTGGGATGGAAACAAACAATCCAATCCTAAAGAAAAGAAATTCCAGTCCAGAGGAAGGTCTCCTAGGCGAAGAGAAAAATCTCCGAACCAAAGACACAGGTCACCCCAGAGTGACCCCTCTGGGAAAAGATATAACCTTAGAAATAGGGATAATATAAAAAAACGTGATAGATATCAAGACATTGATACACGTCCCTCTCAATCTTTTCAGACTTCCTCGCAGAAATCGGAAAGAAGAGGACGATCAGAACAAAGAGAAGAGCACGCCAAGTCCAAAGACAAGGAACCTGCTCATCTAAAAAAGAAATTACAATTTCCAAAAAAGAAGGTAGCCAGTATCAAGGTAGTTAACAATGCCGAGAATACTGAGGACACAACTGAAAAACGGAGAATGGGCTCAGACAATGCTAGACAGCGCAGCAGAAGTGAGCATAGCTCGCAAAGTCCTTATGAATCATCTGGAGACAGTGGACACGAATGAATATCTTCAAGTGGAAACTGCAGACACCAGAGTTAGCAAACCTCACAAAATATACGAAATAACATTACGTATAGAGGGGGATAAGACTAGAAAAATAAGGGGACTATTTTGGGATAATCTCTCCAAGGGCTATGACATCCTTCTAGCTGAGAAAGACTGGCCACCAGAGTTTGTCAGGGAGTGCCCTCATGGCGAAGAAATAATTATGCCTGCCTTCTCAAATCACATCCCAATTCATAAAAAATACACACTTGCTAGGAAGTGGGCAGTAGCTCTAGCTCCTGCTTTATATAAAAATCACGTAGGATGGGATGAGGACTCTCCTCCTCACAAAATCCAGTTAAAATCACAACCTACTGCACAAAGGCAGTACCCAATTAAGCAAGAAGCTAAAAAACAGGTAAAAGAAATTCTAGATCAGCTAGAATACCAGGGGGTGATTGAAACTTGCACCTCACAAATGAACAACCCTTTGTTTCCGGTCTCCAAACCAGACAATTCATATCGTCTAGTTTTGGATTACCGACACCTTAACTCATGTTGCAAAACTTTTGCAGTGCAAAACTCGCATAGTGCTGCACTAATGAATAACATAGTGCGCAAAAAATACAAAACAACCTTAGACATCTCTAATGGATTCTTTTGTCAAAACATAGCACCAGAGAGCAGATATTTGTCTGCGTTCTCAATAAATGGCACTCAAAAGCAATTCTGTCGGTTAGCCCAGGGGTACAAGAACAGCCCAGGAGTATTCTCAGCGAGAGTAACAGAATTACTACAAATATATGACGACGAAGCATTATCGTATGTCGACGACATATACTTACCAGATGATGACTTGGAGACTCACTTGAAGAGAGTGAACACCATAATACTTGGGTTCGCAGCAGAGGGTTACAAATTCAACTTTAAAAAATCCAGAATTGCCCATCTGACAGTCCTGTTCTTAGGATACGAATTATCAAGTGAAGGCAAAAGCCTGGCTGACAATTTTCTAGAAAAATGTGCCGTACTCCAAGCACCTAGAACACTAAAAAACCTACAGTCAATTCTAGGCTTCCTAAATTTCGAAAGAACATACATTGCAAATTACGCAGAAAAGGTCAAACCCCTTTATGATCTAATAAAACCTGATTATAAAAGAACCAATTGGACTCAAATACACACAGAAATTTTGAGATCCCTACAAACAGACATGCTAATTAAAACAAAATTAGAAACACGTGATAACACACGCAATCTTGTGATTCGAGTCATCCCAGGGAGATGCGGATTCACATACCTGACCTCTAATGAGGGAGAAAAGGTACCAATTGCATTCAAATCACACTTGTACACTAAGGCTGAAATGAAATTTAGCCCAACGGAAAAAATTCTTACCGCAACACAGACAGCTATAGCAAAAGAACGAGCCCTGGCACAAGGTAAACGAATAATAATCGTGACACCGATACCAGCCCTAGAGGCTGTAACGAAAGCAAGCATTCCAAATGCTAAAGCGCTCCATCCGAGATGGATACAATGGGCTAATTCTCTTGCTGCAACAGACGTGGCGTACGAATTTGATCCTTACTTAAAAACACAAGAATTTCTCCAATATGAATTTGAATGTCCTCCGCCGACCGAAATTCTGCCTCTAGAACACTACGGCTGTATAATATATACAGACGGATCAGCACAACCCGCAGTGGGGGGTAAGCAAGCTTACAGTGCTGCGTGCGCGATCGTTAAAGGTCGCTGGCACGAAGGAAAATTTAAACCAGCAATCACTAAAACACAATCTTTAGGAGATTGTACAGCTCAGCGAGCTGAACTACTGGCATTCAAGATGGCGCTTGAAAATACCGATCGAGAATTCCCCACACTCATAGTGTGCGATTCGTATTATTGCGTTCAGTCTTACAATGAATACTTGCAGATCTGGCTTCAGAATGGTTTCAAGGATGCGAAAGGTGGCACAATCAAGCATAAAATGTTCTGGGAACAAGTAGTTCTTTTACAGAAAGAACTACCAAAGACTCACGTGATACATACGCTGAGTCATCAACGTGATGGCGTTCACGTTGCAGGGAATTCATTGGCTGATGAGGCCGCGAAGGCAGCTGTGCAAACGGCTTCCGTAGCTGCCATCACCCGGTCAAAAACAAAAATAGACAGCGAAATATTACAAGCTGTCAGCGCTTCAGAAAAGGATTCGATAGAAACACTCCCGAAAGGCTTTCCAGTAAAATACTCATACATAACTGATGCAAACAATGTTCCTTTTGCTCGAATCCCTGGAGTGGGGGATAGGGCAATTCCAAACATGGAACACAGGTTAGGACTGATAATAGCGGCACACGAAGGGCTTGCTTCTATACATGCTGGCGTCTCAGCCACAGTATCGTTATTAAAACAGAGATACTGGTGGCCACAAATGAGAAGACAAACAAGGAACTATGTTTTAGAATGTGAGATATGTCAAAAAATGAAAGTATCAACGGTGAGACGTCCAGCGCAGACGCCCCTTCTTATCTCGGATAAACCATTAGCCTGTGTTTACCTAGACCACTGTGGTCCCTTACAAAGGGATGGTAACTATAAATATATCTTGGTTGCAGTGGACTCATGTACGAGATTCATATGGATGTGGCCCCAGCGAACGGCTGACGCCAGAACTGTTATAAAAGATTTGCGAGTCTTTATCGGCACATACGCAATTGGCATGCTGCATTCAGACCACGGTCCTGCTTTTAGCTCTCGGGCTTATAAGGAGGCCATGGTCAGCATGGGCGTGGCATTGCGGTACTCTTGTCCATTTCACCCTGAGGGGAACGGAATTGTTGAAAGAAAAAACCGTGACATAAAGCAATCTATAACGGCAAAGGTATTAGGTTCGGGAGCTGGGTGGGTCAAACATCTAATAAGTGTCCAACGTAGTCTAAATAACTTGCCAAGGAATTCTCTGAAGGGATTCAGTCCGTACGAATTATTATTTGGAACTAGGATGTTGATCTCTGACCTTGATAGTCAGACTTCAGTGGTGAAAGAAAAAAGCTTTGATATCAAAGACCGTTTGGCTATTTTGCAGGACTTAAACAAAACAAGAAAAGACCTGAGCAACATAAAGTTGAAACAACAGCCAACAACCACTGAAGAACCACCACCTGTCCCAGCAAGACCTGTCTGGATTCCAAAAGTCGGGGATCTAGTCAGAGAAAAGATCGCGGTAAAGAAGGAATTTGGGCCTTCTTACAGAAAAGCAGTTCCTGTCTTGTCTGTCAACGGGACAAGATCAGTTGTACTACCGCCGCTTGCTGGAAAAAAGGAGAACCGAGTTGTATCCATCGACCTGGTAAAACCACAATCATGTGGCCGATAACAAATAGTAGGCCAAGTGGACTCCCAATAAGTAGCAGAACACCAAGGTTTGCTACCAGTACAGAGGTCCTAACTAAGAGGTTAATCACTTTCGAAACACCTACAGAAGAACAACAAGGACTATGCAACAATGCAATGGAACTTAGACCTCTGAAAACCCAAATAAAAACATTTAGCAGAGACACACCAATCTATAATGAAGTACCAAGTGCAAATGCAAGAAACAGTAATCCTGAACCAATTGGAACAATTGACAGAACTGCATCCGGCTACTTCATAAACTTCGATGATTCCTCTGAAGGCTTCAGTGAATCAAAGACACAGCCATCATCAAAAACCTTTAAAGATAAAGCTAAAGAACTTTTGAAAAAACTGAAAGAAACATATCTGATTTCTCCATGGATCGAATTTTGGGTGGGTTTTGGTGCATTTATCCTCATACTTTGGCTCATCATGGTACTAACTTTGGGACGCTTCATTGAGGGAAAATATGCTAAAATGGACACAGCAAGTCAGAAAATCAACTTGATCCTCAAACCACACACATCTTCACACGTCGAGAAAAGAGAACTTTCTTCAGTCAACTTCACAGCCAATCCTATACCGGGTGGGGTAGCATGGGACAACACAGACTACGAAATATATGGTCCGGCTGAAATCCTGAAATATCCACACCAAATTAAGATCTCTTTGAGTGACTTTGTAAAACCGAGCTCATTTGCTGATGATTGGGACTTCGAAAGCATTAATAATATGATGTCTGACTTAGTAATGTCTGCTAAATTTACCAAACATGATTATTTGCAGGGTTCTACAAATTATGATAGTATGTACTGTTATAACCACTATGGTAACCATTTTCTACATAGATCTGCACAACCTAGAAATGTTTTAAATTATAATCAATGGGAACATTGTGCAACCCCTCCAAAAGGAAGCTCAAGAACCGTTTACGACAAATATTCATATTTTTCAGGTTTTAACATAAGTAATGCTGAAACATTTTATTTCAAATTGTCAAACAAGACAGGGACTAAGACCATGATAACCAACACGAAATTGATATATTCAGACTCATTCTTTGAACAAATGAATACTTTTGGTTTTGATTATTGGGACAAAAATGTTGAATTGAAAAGTGTTTGGGGCACAAAAGAATGGCAAGTACAGGGTATAGAATCATTGTTTAGAGCCTGCATGATCCCAGAACAAATTATATTTTTAAATGACACTGTTCAACAAACCACCTGTCTTGGCCTAGCCAAAATCAAAGACTTAAATAAACCGTCTATTCCAAAACCAACAATGAACAGCAATAGTTCTACAGATGAAGAGATAGACGTAAATTATGTATTAAACCAAAACAGAACACATCCAGATTGGAAACAGTGGTTGATCTGGCCCACAGATACTAATAACTGTCAAGACAGATTCCTGAACAAAACACAGGGGTTCAAAATGACCGGGCCTGACCCTAGATATCCTCAAAGACATCACCCAGGGATAATAACCACCTACAGTGTGGGCAAATTATGCCTTCAATGGCTACAAACTTCCACACTGGCAGAAATTAAGCAACACCTAACTTTACTTACTGATGGTGCTGACTTGCGTGATTTCACTATGGGACCACGCAAACAGCGTCAAAAGTGTTTCATAGCAGCCTCTGTATATGCAGCATACAATGAGGGAAATTGACCGTATTAATTTGGAAAAATCACTTTCTGTAGTGGACAATGGGTTAATGACTCTGTCCTCCAGAATTTTTTCTTTGGACAGCATTGTGTCTTCAGCAATCGACATATTATCGCAAGACTTACTGTTATTACAACACGGTCAGTCTCAATTGCGTTCTATTGTACAGCTTGGCTGGACGTTACAAAATCTGCGTTCAGGCTATGTGCCTTGGCGTTTAATCAACACAACGTCACTATTCTATATCTTTAACCTTACTGATAGACAAATCAGTATGGCCCAAAAGGGAGCTGATTATACAATCCTGAGCATTGAGAAACTTGAGAGATTACCAGTGACAATGTCAGAACGACCTGTCAGTGAATGGATAATACATGGGATAATAAATATTCCAATTTCAACCTTCAGGTTTCAATACTGCCAAAAATATATACAGGCTGGCATGTACGAAAAATTGGGAAAAGGGTACATAAAAACAACATGGAACCTGCCCTATTCACATGCATGTGTCAGTAATAAAGGACAGAAAGTGTTTCTTAGTGGCAATAATTGTGCAATGTCACTAAGCGGCACACTTCTGTGTAACGGAATTAGTTTGCATGGAGCCTGTGAAGGGAACTCAAATAACCTTTCATGTCACCAGCAAGGCGCACCTGCAACAGAGATTGAACCATTCTTTCAAAGACTCTATAATGGGAGTTACATTCTAATTGTAGACCGCAGATGCTGTAGTCTTATGCCCGGGACTCCTTATCTCGTAACTACGACTGCGAAGGTCAAGTGCTGTGGACACTCATTGTTCCCCAGCTCCTTTCCAGACAGGGAGGCAAGGGCATGGCCTAACTTGAAAATTACTTCTATTCAAATAGATACTTTAAGCAGAATGAAAACAGTGCTTCTTCAGACGCCTACACGGCTCACGTCATCAAAAGAAAAGTATGATCTACAAGTTGCAAGGACGACTGCAGAGATACATTCATTGTTATCAACTAATTCCCCCATACATTTCGCAGAAATCCTGAATGAAATCTTAAATATTTCAGATACCAGCGGTGTCTCAAAAGTATTTAAGACAGTATTTTCGATGGCATTAACACCATTCAAAGCCATACTGGGTATTTTTCCAGATTTCGTCCATTCGGTTTTTGGCGGACTTCCCCTCATTTTAGGACTGATTGCAGGAATCCTATTCCTAGTCCTTATATTTCGTTATGGCAAACCAAGTCACAGACAAAACACCTGCGACAAGGGAAGAAACAATCCTAGCCATTGGATACCGGGACCGGATATCAAGAATCCTGGGACTATCCCGGCTTAGAGACCTGAACATGACTTGGTTTCTATCATTTCGACCTATGTGGCAACGATGTGTTTTACCTGTATTAAGGTGCCTGCTATGCGGAGATGAATGCGTGTTAGACACCTGTCTGATGCTACAATCAGATGCGCCAATGGATGCAGAAACATTGTTGAGTCCTATCAAGGCTCACTCTTTGTCCTGCCCTCAAAGGCTACCAATCCTGATGACGGCATTCGTGGAAGCTTCACCACTACGATTAAGGGGTAGTGAAGTTCAAGATGAAAGCAGCATCGATCAGGTACGACCTTCTGTCAGCAATCCAAATCAGAATGTCAATGGAGACAATCATGCGCATGAATGCATGGTTACACCTATTTCCGAGTTAGTGGAACTCTCCCAGGAAGCTGTTGACAACTTTTTCGAAAGCCTAAATGATATGATGTTCTCACCAGAACAGAAATAGAGACTTTTGAACAAACTCGTACACGTCGTTCCCTGAATTTGGCCTTCAACTTTAATAATAAAGTCACATGAACATTTTTCCCTCCAGTTCACGGACAGCTATTTTTTCAGCAGCCCCAAAATATTTTTGCATATTTTTCGGGACACTATCTTCTGCTTAAAGTAAGAACTATTCTTGGAGAACTAAGATTTCTAAACTTAGATAGCTTATAGACTTATAGCTTATAGACTTTAGCTGCCCGCTGGCATGTTCATGAATATTTTATTCTGTGATGAAATGGTCTCGAACTTTTTTTCTGTATTAAGAGCCATTTCATGTGTAAATTCTCATATACCGAATAGCAATATTGTATACCAATGCGTGATTACTTTAGCATTATTCTACAGCTTGAGTGCATACAATACATATGACTGCAATTTTTCCGTATATTTGTAAATTTCAAAATGCTTTTATGTATTTTGGGGTGGTAAGGTATACACACTACTCTATAGTATGTTGTACTATGTTTTACTATGCATAGATTAGTAAATATGACCATAGTTAGCGTGGAGTGGGTGTGATGTATTCCTATAGGTTCTGAATCGATCCCCCTATTCCTGACCCTATTCTGGTTAGCAAACTAACAAGTTAACTAGCAGTCAGCCCATGAGGCAGCAAACCCCCATGATGCAGATACCGTTATCTGACGAAGCCACACTACGGCACAGGAACGTGTTATCTGATTAGGTCATAACGCTTGCGATCTAATTAGACAAGCGATATTCCTCCAGCCCCTGATAAGGCATACAGAGTTCTCATAACAAATCAAACCTATGACAACCTGGAAAAACCCTGCAGCCATTGTTTTGATTTCACCGAGAACTTCAGCAAAAGAATGTGTTAACGACCTGGTCGTATGACATCCTTATTGACGTATCTACGTCCATCCTTACGTCAATCTCGGCACCTTAAAGGTATAAATATTACCGATATTGCCCTATGCAAACACACGCGGTGGTGACGAGACGGAGCAGCCATACTTGCCGAAGCCCAGAGCAGAGCAGACCCCGCTGGCGCAGCCCCGCCTTCCTGACGCACTGAGAACGAGACGCGCTGCTTTCTCCTGCCGAGAAATCCAGCACCGGCGTTTCCAGGTAGCCCTCGCAGGCAGCCTGGAATATCGAGAGCAGAGAAGAGAGATACCATCCCTCATTCATCCTAACTTCCGGGTACAGAACTGAATAACCCCTCGCAGAGAATTCTTTAGTCAGTCACTTGGCAAAAACAAACTTAACTTAAACTGTAACTTTCTATTCCCGCCCACGTATTAGGCTTAGGTCAGGTACACGGGGTAGGCGTATCTAGAAACACCAGTTGAGTACGTTTAGTCAAATGTATATGTGTATGTAATATATTTTATTCATTTTAAACCTTCATATGGCTTAGAAACCATATCAATGTTTTACAGTATTATTTTATACTTCTGCTTTTAATGTATGCACTTTACTTAACTATAAGTATTGCAATAATATCGATCCATTTCTCTTGTACGAGAAAAGAGACTGATCAATAAATAACATCTTTTATTGAACACGCCCGTCTCTTCCTTTTCTCTACATTCTGATGAGACTAAGAATGCACGTACTGACTGAGTAAAATAAATTGCCTTTTGTTCACACGACTCTCGAGATACACTCTTGATTAGGGGAGAGCAAAGTTGTCATGTTCTATGGTTGTCAGAAACTAAATCCCTTCTTGTCTAATCAGGAAAGTTGATTCCTTCCTGAACATTCGAGAAAATTTCTAGTGAACTCTGAGCTAGCTGGCAAACCCAAAACTTTAAGTCTAATATCGACAGTAGTAGACCTAGTTAACGTCTGTCTAGGTCTATACTATTGAAGGTATTATTCCAATGCGCAGAGCCTATTGGGATAATAGGAACTACACTACAGTACATGCGTGTGCACACGTGTATGGGCTGCGCAGGGGAGATTCCTAGCGTGTGCAGTCTAGGAGCAGCTATAGAGTGAATGGTGTGGCAGGACTTGTGCAGAATTGGGTGGTGACATGGAATAGGCTTTATACCCTGGGAAGGGACATGCCAGGGAAAGTCAGTGTGTTTTACTGTGTTTTTACTTCATTATTCCCCTATCGGGATGTGGGGTCCATGGCTAAAATGACTTCCACAAAGCCTACAGATTCCAGACACGCACTACAGTCCAGTGTAGCAGATGTGAAAATGAGTATCCTGCAGAGTCCAAAGTCATATTTGTACTGCTTTTGGGTCGTCCAGAAATGTCATATTTCTCTGAGTTCCTGGCTGGGGTCTGGCCATGGCAGGTTAGATTAATGACCTTTCTTCCCAGAGCGAAGATCTTCCCTCCAAGGAGAAAGGATAGGTGGAACTACAAGTCAATCCATCAACTGCTGTCGCTGGGTGCCAGGCACCAAGCTGAACTACGTGAAGGCAGTGAGGGGGGAAGGAGTTGGGTTTCAAAGGCCATGTGGCCGGAGACACTGGACGACGCCATTTTGAACAAACCCAGGGGCTGGACAAGAAGGAGGGAGCAGGGGCAGGGAAGTGATGTGTCGCTGTGTGATAGGACACACAGAGACTTCCTGCCAGCCCCCTTCTCAACTTTTAAAAGTACTTGCACAGGAAGAGAAGCTCTCTCTGGGGTGTGGTCTGCTGAGGCGAAAGGTGCTGGACCCTGGTGCAATGGGCAGTTGGAAGGAGGACACCCCTGACTGCCCCCCAGGCCCCTGACAGCGCCAGAAGAAGAGCCCAGGACCGGGGCGCAGAAGAAGAGGCCTCTGCGCAGGGAGAAGAGAGGCGCTGGGAGCCAGTGAAAACCGCTCCCTGCGGAATGCACCCTCTTGGAGACCCGGAGGACGAAGGAGAGAGCTCCCGGTGGCTGGGAGGCGCCACCAGGAGTGAGAAGACGTGAAAATGGGGCAAATCGGACTCCTGGGGGCCGAGATATGCCCCCGAGAAGGTAGGCGACCTTTGACCTCGCCTGGGACCGACGACGAAGCGTGTGGGGCTCCGCCGCCGGTCGCAGTCATGCCCCCGGGGAGGGTCAGGTCCCGGGGGCTGCCCTAGGAAAAAGCAAAGCCGGGGGGCGTCGTCACACCCCCCGTGAAGATGCCCGGAGGGGGCCAGGAGCCCAACCTGGCCCCCTGTGATGTGAAGGAGGGGTGCGGGGGAGCGCCTTCACGCCCCCTGTGAAAATAGCCCCCAGGGGTGCCAGGAGCCCACTCTGGCCCCTTGCTGACGCGGGATGCGGGGGAGCGCCCTCGCACCCCCCGAAGATGCCCGGGACCAGATCCCGGGCCCCGAAGTCATGGAGGGGGCCCGGGACCCCATCCCCGGGCCCCGAAGTAAGACAGAGGCGGGGGAGTGCCGCCGCACTCCCCCGAAGATGTCCAGGGGCTGGGACCCCATCCTCGCGCCCCGACGTGGAAGAGAAGGCTGGGGGAGTGCAGCCGCACTCCTCCTAGGTCCTGTCGGGACCACCGAGTCCGCGTCTGCCCGCCGGAGTGGGCAGACCAGAAGAGCTCGGCCGGCTCCCTCGCCAGCACGGAAGAGTGCTGGCCGCGCGGAGAGCCGGCGGGGGCAGCCAGGGGTGGGCTCCTCACGCTGCCCTCCCTCGAGGAAGGCCTGCGGGGGTCCCGGCTGGCACCGGGGTCCAGAAGCCGAAAGAAGGAGGAGCCAGGGGCCCGGGTGGGACCGGGCCCCCAACAATAGATCATAAGAGGCCGGGGGTGGGCTCCCCGAGCCGTCTAAACTCACTTCTGTGTCTGGGTGGGACCAGGTCCCCCACCGAGGCCCCAGAAAGCGGATAAGCGCCAGCGCGGCTCTCCCCGGCACAGCGGGAGAGCCGCTCATCTATTATTCAGAGGAAGGAGCCCAATCGCCCCATAATGCCTTGCCAGGCATTTGGAAGGAGGACGTTTTGATCCATGGGGGTCACCCTCAATGATGACTAGGTGCTGGGGTGGGGGAGCTGCTGGAGAAGCGCAGTCTCCCCCCTCCCAGCATGAAGAGACAAATCACCCTAGGTGTCCTGGGGATTTGAAAAGAATAACCCCTCCAGGGCTCAACCTGCATTTCATACCTTCTGGGCTTCAACTTTTGTTCTTCAGCTGAGGGTGTTTTGATAATTGCATCAAGGAGGAAAAGGCTGAGTTGGGGGATGTCTGGAGAAGGGCATCCCCTGGAGGTGAAGAGTCTAATTGCACCAACATGCATTTATTAATGGTTATTTCTTTTCAAGGGACTGATGATCAATGTGAAGTACTGGTTTAAGGTGATGTCATAAGCAAAGTCGATTTAAGTAGCTAGTCACTCCTGCTAGGGTGTCTGACCGTATTTACTTAATCCTGTGATCGTCTGTGATGCCTTTAGGGGATGTAATTGCAATGCACTTTTAATGATAAACCAATGTGCTGAGTACTGTCATTCTAAAGTGTGTGTAAACATGTATTCTTGCTGCTGCACTTAGGCGAAGACACCAGACTATTAGCCCATAAGATGTAGAGGTGCATACTGTATGGTCAGTAGGAGATGCTCAGTCAGGGTCATGTGTCACCAAGGCAGGTGTAGCCTGTTTAATGCTTGTTGAGGTAATGGAGGGGGAGGGGGGTCGCCACTGGGATGGTGTCAGTGCGCAGGGCCCTCGCTCCAGGTTAAGACCAATTCACTGCATTGGGGGCAAGATGATGTGCATACATGGGAGTGGTGGTACTAGACCCCACCCCCCTGCGGGAAGGGTGGAGATGGTATGCATTGTCACAAAGTAATTCCATCAGTTTATGTATATTTGTAAATTGGTGTATAGTATTGAGTGGTGTGTGTGTTTAATAAATGTACTCTTACTTTTATAAAGCAAAGTACAGACTTGACAATCAATTATTGAGTGTTATTTTTGCGCACCTGCAAATGGCGATTACTAGCCTACGCCACCTCGTTTGAGTGAGCCTCAGACTGCTCTGCAACGCTACCCTCTGAGAGTCAGGTGCTGCCCTAGGGTGTTTAGTTGCCAGTGAAGGACAAATGTGTCATGTTATTTGTGCAGGCCTCACAGATGCTGCATCGTTTTCTAACACTCCCTAAGAAGTCTCAGTGTGAATCCACGGATATCATCCCCTTCAGCTTTTTCTGCTATGCCAAGAAGTTGTAGATTATTCCGACGCTGCCTATTTTCAAAGTCCTCGAGTTTCCAAAGGACGTCAGTCATCCTGCTCTCGTTGGACGCAGATACTTTCTCTGTGGTTTCCGTACTGGCTTCTAATTGTACAATACGTTCTTCCAGTGCAGTGGTGCACTCTGCGATCTCTGAACAGGTTTTATTCACTTTTCGCACTGCACCCTGCAGCTTTTTAATAGCCAGATGAGCCCTCTTATGTTCCTGACGTGCCTCCGACTGCATCTGCTTCAATGTAGCGTATATTGATTCCATCGAGGGAGGGGATGCCTGGCTCCCTGAGTTATTGCCAGCACAAGGGGTGGCTTCCACATTCGACGTCAGAGCTCAATGCTCCTCTTCCATTCTTCTATCAAATTGGGATGCATAATAATCCAATTTCAACTGGCTAGACTGACTATTGTCTGAAGTGAAGCCCTTATCCTTATCAGACTCCTTTACACTCCTCTTCTCCGTGCGAAATGGTATGCGCTTCTGAGTGTCCAGTTTTACAGATAGGCTACCACTGTCTTCTTCTGTAAATTCATCATCGTCAGTTTGATCCCTCCCGCTGTTGATGAACAGGTCTGAGTCATCAGTCAGCGAATAGAATTTGACCCCTTCAGGTGTCCCTAAAATCATGCCATCGTCCTGGGTAAGGCCCCCATAAAGCCCTTTGGAGGTTGGTGTCTCCATATGTCCTGAAGGAGCCAACGCCTGCATCATGTAGGGGGATACTCACTACTTGAGATGCCTGCTCGGTCGAGCCCAGAGACCCAGAAACCAAATTACCGGTGAAATTAGTGAGTTCAGGCCCAACATCGCTGCCAAAAAAGTTCCTCTCCCCCACGGGAGACCTCGTTTGGGTCAAGGGGTACAATGTTTGAAGGCTTTCCCGTAATACCCTTTATCTTACTGCTGCCATTATTGCTCCTTAAATCATGGTTATTTTTACCTTTAGGTGAATCCTGCTCTCCGGGAGCAGAAGAAAGACCGTCAGTTGTTTAGGTCTAACAGTTCTCTCAGACCTCCTTACCCCCGGTTCTGTCTCATTCACCTCCTTGGAAGTCACACTCTTATTCAGGCTGGCCAGCAGAGCGCTGCTTGCAGACTGACTCGAACTCAGGCTTTTTCCCTCTGTTACCACGCCTTGATTCAGCGATGATCCTTTGGCCCCCCCCGGTTGCACTGGGCTCCTTAACAAACACTTTCCCTTTCGGCGGCATGGCAGTGATCACGGTTATGTCGGATACAGTGTTTCTCTTCGTCGTCAGGAGCCCAGGCTCTCCTCTTGAAGATACAATGTAGCGGCGTAACCCTTTCGACTACTGCAGCGCCTCGTATTTAGCCGCGGACACCACTGCCGAGAGGAATCTCAGAGCCCTCAATGCCAGGAAACCAGCCTCCGTCAGTAGCCTCATCAGGTTTTCCAAACCCATTAAAGAAAGCGGTAAGAAAATGTCACGGCGTCTTTCCTCTTTACTTCACCGCAGGGAGCATTGGTAGAGAGCGACTACCCGCAACACTCACCCAGCCGCCATCTTGCCTCTCAGGATCATCACATGAGTGTTTTGTAGCCTGTTTCGCAATTGAACTACTTGTTCCCAAAGCGTTTTATGCTTGATTGTGCCACCTTTTGCATCTTTGAAAAACATTTTGAAGCCAATTCTGTAAATATTCATTAGATGATTGCACACAGTAGAAAGAATCACACACTATCAGTGTGGGGAATACGCGATCGTATTTTCAAGTGCCATTACGAATGCTTGTAGTTCACCTCAGTGAGCTGTACAATCTCCTAGAGATTGCGTTTTCGTGACCATAGGTCTGAATTTGCCATCGCGCATACGACCCTTAACGATCGCGAATGCAACACTATAGGCTTGTTTACCCTCCGTAGCGGGTTGTGCTGATCCGTCAGTATAAATTATACATTCATATTGGTCTAGAGGCAGAATTTCAGTAGGCAGAGGACATTCTGGTTCGTATTGCAGGAATACTTGTGTTTTCAAATAAGGATCAAAAACGTATTCAACATCAGTTGCAGTAAGAGAATTAACCCATTGTATCCATCTCGGATATAAAGCTTTAGCATTTGGAATGCTCGCTTTTGTCACTGCCTCTAAGGCAGGTACAGGAGGTACGACCATAGTGCGTTTCCCCTGTGCTAGAGCTCTTTCTTTTGCTACAGCGGTTTGAACTGCTATCAGACTTTTATCTGTAGAAGTGAATTTCATTTCAGCTTGTGTATACTAATGTGATTTGTATGCAATTGGTACTTTTTCACCTTCGTTAAAAGTTAAGTAGGTGAATCCACATTGACCCGGAATGATTTGGATCGCTAAGTTGCGTACGTTTACGCGTGTTTGTAAATGTTTAGTTGCTAACATGTCAGTTTGAAGTGAACACAACATTTCTGTGAGTTCTTTTTTCCAATGAATGATTTGAAAATAAGGTTTGATTAATTCGTAGAGAGGTTTAACCCTTTCTGCGTAGTTTAGAATGTAAGTTCTTCCAAAATTCAGGAAACCTAGAATTGATTGTAAATTCTTCAGCCTTTTGGAGGTTGGAGCAGAGCACACTTTTCTAAAAAGTTGGCTGCCAGGCTTTTACCTTCACTTGATAGTTCATATCCTAGAAAAAGGATGTTGAGATAGGCAATTCTTGATTTCTTAAAATTTAATTTATAACCTTCAGAGTCTGTCAGATAGATATCATCGACATATGACAATGTCTTGTCATCATAAATTTGTAGTAACTCTGTTACCCTTGCTGAGAATAACCCAGGACTATTCTTGAATCCTTGAGGGAGACAACAGAAGTGACGCTGTGTCCCCATTATTGAGAAAGCAGTCACCTATCTTCAGGAGCAATGTTTTGACAAAGGAAACCATTTGATATGTCTAATGTGGTTTTATATTTTTTTACGCACAATGATATTCATTAATGCTGTACTGTGTGCATTTTGCACTGCAAATGTTTTGCAAAAAGAGTTTAAGTATCTGTAATCCAAAACTAGACAATATGTACTGTCTGGTTTGGAAACAGGAAACAAAGGATTGTTCATTGATGAATGAGATGCATTTTTCAATCACCCCTTGGTATTCAAGTTGATCTTAAGGGTGGGCGTAAAATCCGTTTTGTGGGCGAATTTGCGTATTTTCCGCAATTTCGCGATCCGCAAATCTCGCGAAATCGCTGTAAAATCCGCGAATCAGAGGGGACGAATTTTAAGCCAAGCAAGGGTTACAGCAGCAGGTGCAAAAGTTGAACCTAATTTCTTTGTAACCTTTTACAAAAGGGTTACAAAGAAATTAACTTCTACTTGGGCACCTGCTGCTAAGTGCTTCCTGGCGCCTCGTTGCTTACTTGCAACTATTCTCTGACCCTGCTCTGATCAGGAATTAAACCTCATCAGGAAGCACTTACAGATATAAAAAAAACTGGAAGAAGGGAGAGGATGGCAAATACACCCATTTTGAGTTGTCAGGAGGGGTTAAACTAAAAGAGACCTTTACAGCACAATTTTCATATGCATTTTGCTAAAAATAAAAAGCTGTATGTTCTGTAGGGGCAACTCAGGAATCTGGCCCTTCAGAGATCCGGCCTCTCTTTCTTTCTCTCGTTCTCTCTCTCCCTCACTTTCTCTCTCTTTCTCTCTATCTATCTCTCTCTTCCTCTCCTTTCTTGCTCTATTTATCTCTTTCTCTCTCTCTTTCAATTTCTTCCTCTTTCTCTGCTTATCTCTTTCTCCGTTGTTCTCTCTCTCTTTCTCTCTATCTCCCTCTCTTTCTTTCTCTCACATCCTCTCGTTCTCGGTCTCTCTTTCTCTCTCTTTCTTTCTCTCTCACTCTCCCTCTTTCTCTCTCTCTTTCTCTTATCCTCTCTCTCTCTGTGTCTTTCTCTCTTTCTTTCTCTCTTTCCATGTCTCTCTCTCTCTTTTACTTTCTTGCTCTTTCTCTGTCTCTTTCTTTCTTTCTCTCTCGTTCTCTTTCTCTCCCCCTCTCTCCTCTTCTCTCTCCCTTTCTCTCTCTCACATCCTCTCTTTCTCGCTCTCTCTTTCTCTCTCTTTCTTTCTCTCTCACTCTCCCTCTTTCTCTCTCCCTTTCTATCTCTCATCCTCTCTCTCTCTCTCCCTCTCTGTGTGTCTTTCTCTCTTTCTCTCTCTCTTTCCATGTCTCTCGCTCTCTTTCACTGTTTTGCTCTTTCGCTGTCTCTCTCTTTCTTTCTCTCTCATTCTCTCTCTCCCTGTTTCTTCCTTTCTTTCTTTCTTTATCTCCCCTCTCTCTCTTACTCTCTCTTTCTCTTTCTCTCCCTCTCTTTCCCACTCTCCCTTTCACTTTCTTGCTCTCTCTGTCTCTTTCTTTCTCTCTCTCTTTTCTTTCTTTTTTCTTTCTTTCTTTCGTTCTTTCTTTCTTTCTTTCACTCTCTCTCTCGCTCCCTCTCTCTCTCTCTTTCTCTTTTTTGAAACATTGCAAAGATCTCGTAGATGACAAAGTACAAACAAGCATTTGCAATGCAATAGGTCTCGCATGTTTTGTATTTACGTAACTTAGCTGTATTGATATTACAAATTACAATGGCTTTTAATTTTTAAATAATTAATACTTAAATAAAAGTGATTTTAATTTATAATGGCAATAGCTTAAACTTTTGTAAATAACTTTTGTGAAGATTATGTTCAGTGTATTTTATTGTGATGAAAATCCAAGAACAGAAGTGAAATATTAACATCTTTTTGTGACATTTGTAATAAAGTGTGAAACATTGAGAGAACATATTTGAACCAGTTGTTGTTGAATGGTTGCGCAGATTGATGCTGGGGTGGTGCTGAGTGGTGCTGTGATGGTGCTGAGTGGTCCTGTGGTGATGCTGAGTGGTGCTGTGGTGGTGCTGAGTTATGCTGGGGTGGTGCTGAGTGATGCTGGGGTGGTGCTGTGGTGGTGTTAAGTGATGCTGTGGTGTTGCGGAGTGATGCTGTGGTTGTGCTGAGCGGTGCTGTGGTGGTGCTGAGTGATAATGTGGTGGTGCTGAGTGATGCTGTGGTGGTGCTGAGTGATGCTGTGGTGGCGCTGAGTGGTGCTGTGGTGGTGCTGATTAGTGCTGTGATGGTGCTGAGTGATGCTGTGTTAGTGCCGAGTGATGCTGTGGTGGTGCTGAGTGGTGCTGTGGTGGTGCTGAGTGATGCTGTGGTGGCGCTGAGTGATGCTGTGGTGGCGCTGAGTGATGCTGTGGTGGCGCTGAGTGATGCGGTGGTGGCGCTGAGCAGTGCTGTGGTGGTGCTGAGTGGTGCTGTGGTAGTGCTGAGTGATGCTGTGGTGGTGCTGAGTGGTGCTGTGGCGGTGCTGAGTGATGCTGTGGTGGTGCTGAGTGATGCTGTGGTGGTGCTGAGTGATGATGTGGTGGTGCTGAGTGATGATGTGGTGGTGCTGAGTGATGCTGTGGTGGTTCTGAGTGGTGCTGTGTTGGTGCTGAGTGATGCTGTGGTGGTGCTGAGTGGTGCTGTGGTGGTGCTGAGTGTTAATGTGGTGGTGCTGAGTGATAATGTGGTGGAGCTGAGTGATGCTGGGGTAGCGCTGAGTGATGATGTGGTGATGCAGAGGGCAGAAAGGCACAAAAGCAGTCTAACAAAGGGCAGAAAAACAAGGGGAAAACAAGTCTAACAGAGGCCAGAAGGGCACAAAAAACCAGTCTAACAGAGGACAGAAGGGCAGAAAAACAAGGGAAAAACGAGTCTAACAGAGGGCAGAAGGGCACAAAAAACGAGTCTAATGGGGCAGAAAGGCACGAAAACGAGTCTAACAGAGGGCAGAAGGGCACAAAAAACAAGTCTAACAGAGGGCAGAAGGGCACAAAAAAACGAGTCTAACAGGGGGCAGAATAAATCCCGCCCTGCATGTTTGTCCACGAAGATGCCACCTTTTTGTGCAATACCTCTACTCAACTGGAGTACTTTCTACTGTCTAATCAGTAAGTGCTCCCTCGTTGGCTAAATGTATAGGGGCAGATTTACGATAACTGGCGCATCCCCAGGGATGCGCCAGTTATTGTGCGCCGCAGCTCCGCCACCCATGGTGCGCCGCATTTACAATGCGGCGCACCATGTGGCAAAAACGGCACAGATGCGTCACGCATATGTGCCGTAAAAGCAGCGCATTGCTGGAGCTGCGTCGTGCTTGCGACGCAGCTCCAGCAATGCTCTGGGGGTGCCCTATCTCCCCAATGCTGCATCAAGCCTTGCGCCTGCTTCAAGCAGGCTAAGGGTTTTGACGCAGCATTGGCCTAAAAGTGACTGGGGGAAATCTTGTAGATTTCACTCAGCCACTTTTAGGAGGCTGAGTCGGAACGCCTCCTGATGGCGCAGGACTTTACAACGTGACGCATCTCACAGAGAGATGCGTCACGTTGTTAATACCCAGCACCATGGCGCATCTTTTGTGCTCGGTAGAGGGTGGCAGTGGTGAACCAGAGAGTGACAGTGATGAACCAGAGGGTGGCAGGGGTAAACCAGAGGGTGACAATGCTGAACCAGAGGGTGGCAGTGCTGAACCAGAGGGTGGCGGGGGTGAACCAGAGGGTGGCAGTGGTGAACCAGAGGGTGGCAGTGGTGAACCAGAGGGTGGCAGTGCTGAACCAGAGGGTGGCAGGGGTGAACCAGAGGATGGCAGTGATTAACCAAATGGTGGCAGGGGTGAACCAGAGGGTGGCAGGGGTGAACCAGAGGGTGGCAGGAGTGAACCACAGGGTGGCATGGGTGAACCAGAGGGCAGCAGTGGTGAACCAGAGGGTAGCAGTGGTGAACCAGACGGTGGCAGGGGTGAACCAGAGGTGGCAGTGGTGAACCAGAGGGTGACAGTGGTTAACCAGAGTGTGGCAGTGGTGACCCAGAGGTGCTGTGATGAACCAGAGGGTGGCAGTTGGGAACCAGAGGGTGGCAGTGGTGAACCAGAGGGTGACAGTGCTGAACCAGAGGGTGGCCGGGGTGAACCAGAGGGTGCTGTAATGAACCAGCGGGTGGCAGTGGTAAACCAGAGGGTGACAGGGGTGAACCAGAGGGTGGCAGTGGGGAACCAGAGGGTGGCATGGGTGAACCAGAAGGTGGCAGTGATGAACCAGAGAATGGCAGTGGTGAACCAGAGGGTGGCAGTGGTGAACCAGAGGGTGGCAGTGCTGAACCAGAGGGTGGCAGTGCTGAACCAGAGGGTGGCAGTGCTGAACCAGAGGGTGGCAGTGCTGAACCAGAGGGTGACAGTGGTTAACCAGAGGGTGGCTGTGATGAACCAGATGGTGACAGTGGTGAACCAGAGGGTGACAGTCGTGAACCAGAGGGTGACAGTGCTGAACCAGAGGGTGGCAGGGGTGAACCAGAGGGTGACAGTGTTGAACCAGAGGGTGGCAGGGTTGAACCAGAGGGTGGCAGGGTTGAACCAGAGGGTGGCAGGGTTGAACCAGAGGGTGGCAGGGGTGAACCAGTGGGTGGCAGGGGTGAACCAGAGGGTGGCAGGGGTGAACCAGAGGGTGGCAGGGGTGAACCAGAGGGTGGCAGGGGGTGAACCAGAGGGTGGCAGTGGTGAACCAGAGAGTGAGGGTGGCAGTGGTGAACCAGAGGGTGACAGTGGTTAACCAGAGTGTGGCAGTGGTGAACCAGAGGTGCTGTGATGAACCAGAGGGTGGCAGTTGTGAAGCAGAGGGTGGCAGTGGTGAACCAGAGGGTGGCAGTGCTGAACCAGAGGGTGGCAGGGGTGAACCAGAGGGTGGCAGGGGTGAACCAGAGGGTGCTGTGATGAACCAGAGGGTGGCAGGGGTGAACCAGAGGGTTGCTGTGGTGAACCAGAGGATGGCAGGGGTGAATCAGAGGGTGGCAGTGGTGAACCAGAGGGTGACAGTGCTGAACCAGAGGGTGACAGTGCTGAACCAGAGGGTGGCAGGGGTGAACCAGAGGGTGCTGTGACGAACCAGCGGGTGGCAGTGGTAAACCAGAGGGTGGCAGTGGTGAACCAGAGGGTGGCAGGGGTGAACCAGAGGGTGGCTGTGGGGAACCAGAGGGGGGCTGTGGGGAACCAGGGGGTGGCTGTGGGGAACCAGAGGGTGGCTGTGGGGAACCAGAGGGTGGCATGGGTGAACCAGAAGGTGGCAGTGGTGAACCAGAGAATGGCAGTGGTGAACCAGAGGGTGGCAGTGCTGAACCAGAGGGTGGCAGTGCTGAACCAGAGGGTGGCAGTGCTGAACCAGAGGGTGACAGTGGTTAACCAGAGGGTGGCAGTGGTGAACCAGAGGTGCTGTGATGAACCAGAGGGTGGCAGTGCTGAACCACAGGGTGGCAGTGGTGAACCAGAGGGTGCCAGGGTTGAACCAGAGGGTGGCAGTGTTGAACCAGAGGGTGGCAGTGGTGAACCAGAGGGTGGCAGTGGTGAACCAGAGGGTGGCAGTGGTGAACCAGTGGGTGGCAGGGGTGAACCAGAGGGTGGCAGTGATGAACCAAATGGTGGCAGGGGTGAACCAGAGGGTGGCATGGGTGAACCAGAAGGTGGCAGTGGTGAACCAGAGGGTGGCAGTGGTGAACCAGAGGGTGACAGTGGTTAACCAGAGGGTGGCAGTGGTGAACCAGAGGTGCTGTGATGAACCAGAGGGTGGCAGTCATGAACCAGAGGGTGGCAGTCGTGAACCAGAGGGTGGCAGTGCTGAACCAGAGGGTGGCAGTGGTGAACCAGAGGGTGCTGTGATGAACCAGAGGGTGGCTGTGGTGAACCAGAGGGTTGCTGTGGTGAACCAGAGGATGGCAGGGGTGAATCAGAGGGTGGCAGTGGTGAACCAGAGGGTGACAGTGCTGAACCAGAGGGTGACAGTGCTGAACCAGAGGGTGGCAGGGGTGAACCAGAGGGTGCTGTGATGAACCAGCGGGTGGCAGTGGTAAACCAGAGGGTGGCAGTGGTAAACCAGAGGGTGGCAGGGGTGAACCAGAGGGTGGCAGGGGTGAACCAGAGGGTGGCTGTGGGGAACCAGAGGGTGGCATGGGTGAACCAGAAGGTGGCAGTGGTGAACCAGAGAATGACAGTGCTGAACCAGAGGGTGGCAGTGCTGAACCAGAGGGTGGCAGTGCTGAACCAGAGGGTGACAGTGGTTAACCAGAGGGTGGCAGTGGTGAACCAGAGGTGCTGTGATGAACCAGAGGGTGGCAGTGCAGAACCAGAGGGTGGCAGTGCTGAACCAGAGGGTGGCAGTGGTGAACCAGAGGGTGACAGTGTTGAACCAGAGGGTGGCAGGGTTGAACCAGAGGGTGGCAGTGGTGAACCAGAGGGTGGCAGTGGTGAACCAGAGGGTGGCAGTGGTGAACCAGTGGGTGGCAGGGGTGAACCAGAGGGTGGCAGTGGTGAACCAGTGGGTGGCAGGGGTGAACTAGAGGGTGGCAGTGATGAACCAGAGGGTGGCAGTGGTGAACCAGAGGGTGGCAGTGGTGAACCAGAGGGTGGCATGGGTGAAACAGAGGGTGGCATGGGTGAAACAGAGGGTGGCAGTGGTGAACCAGAGAGTGTCAGTGGTGAACCAGAGGGTGGCAGTGGTGAACCAGAGGGTGACAGTGGTTAACCAGAGTGTGGCAGTGGTAAACAAGAGGTGCTGTGATGAACCAGAGGGTGGCAGTTGTGAACCAGAGGGTGGCAGTGGTGAACCAGAGGGTGCCAGTGCTGAACCAGAGGGTGACAGTGCTGAACTAGAGGGTGGCAGGGGTGAACCAGAGGGTGCTGTGATGAACCAGTGGGTGGCAGTGGTAAACCAGAGGGTGGCAGGGGTGAACCAGAGGGTGGCAGGGGTGAACCAGAGGGTAGCTGTGGAGAACCAGAGGGTGGCATGGGTGAACCAGAAGGTGGCAGTGGTGAACCAGAGAATGGCAGTGGTGAACCAGAGGGTGGCAGTGCTGAACCAGAGGGTGACAGTGGTTAACCAGAGGGTGGCAGTGGTGAACCAGAGGTGCTGTGATGAACCAGAGGGTGGCAGTCGTGAACCAGAGGGTGGCAGTGGTGAACCAGAGGGTGGCAGTGGTGAACCAGAGGGTGGCAGTGGTGAACCAGAGGGTGCTGTGATGAACCAGAGGGTGGCTGTGGTGAACCAGAGGATGGCAGGGGTGAATCAGAGGGTGGCAGTGGTGAACCAGAGGGTGGCAGTGCTGAACCAGAGGGAGACAGTGGTTAACCAAAGGGTGGCAGTGGTGAACCAGAGGTTCTGTGAAGAACCAGAGGGTGGCAGTCGTGAACCAGAGGGTGACAGTGCTGAACCAGAGGGTGGCAGGGGTGAACTCAGAGGGTGACAGTGCTGAACCAGAGGGTAGCAGTGGTGAACCAGAGGGTAGCAGTGGTGAACCAGAGGGTGGCAGGGGTGAACCAGAGGGTGGCGGGGGTGAATCAGAGGGTGGCGGGGGTGAATCAGAGGGTGGCAGTGGTGAACCAGAGGGTGGCAGTGCTGAACCAGAGGGTGGCAGTGGTGAACCAGAGGGTGGCAGTGGTGAACCAGAGGTGGCAGGGTTGAACCAGAGAGTGGCAGTGCTGAACCAGAGTGTGGCAGTGGTGAACCAGTGGGTGGCAGTGGTGAACCAGAGGGTGGCAGGGGTGAACCAGAGGGTGGCAGGGGAGAACCAGAGGGTGGCAGTGGTGAACCAGAGGGTGCTGTGCCCATACACGACTGCATGGGTAACTTTGCCATGCAAGTGGCCCGCGAACACGCAAAAAGTCCAGCGAACACGCAAAAAAAAACGCGAACGCGCAAAAAAACAAAAATCCGCAAATTCGCACGAATTCGTGGATTTTACGGATTGCGAACTTGTTTTTGCGCGAATTCGCGGAACGCGAAATTTGCACATTTCGCCCATACCTAGTTGATCTAAAATCTCCCTGATCTGTTTTTTAGCTTCTTGCTTAACTGTGTACTGGCTTTGTGCAGTTGGTTGATTTTTTAACTGGATTTTGTGGTGAGGTGAATCTTCATCCCATCCTATATGATTTTTATATAATGCTGGGGCTTGGGCGACTGCCCATTTCCTGTCATAAGTATATTTTAAATGTATTGGAATATGGTTAGAGAAGGCTGGCATAATGATGTCTTCACCATGTGGGCACTCCCTGACAAATTCTGGTGGCAAGTCCTGTTCAGCTAGAAGTATATCATAACCCTTTGAAAGTCACTCCCAAAAGAGTGCCTTTACTTTTCTTGGTATGTCTCCCTTCATACGGAGTGTTATTTCATACAACCTATGTGGAGAGCTAACCCTGTTATCTGCAGTTTCAACTTCAAGGTCTTCATTCAAGTCTACTGTCTCCGGAAGTCCCTTCAGGTTCTGGCGAGCTATTGTTACATCTGCTGCGCTGTCCAACATTGTCTGAGCCCATTCTCCGTTCCTGAGTTGTGTCCTCAAGATCCTCGGCATGTCTGATTTTTAGACCTGCTACCTTCTTTTTGGTGAACTGAGGTCTTGGTTTGCTTTTCTGAACGTGTTGATCGTCTTTGGACTTCACACGTACTTCCTTGTTTTCTGACGCTCCTCTTCTTTCGGATGTCTGTGACGATATCTGAAAGGTACTAGAGGAGCGTGTATCAGTATCTTGATACCTGTCAGGTTCTCAAATTATCCCTATTCCTGAGGTTATACCTCCTTTCAGAGGACTCCATTTGAGGAGACCTACCTCGGGAATGAGAATGCTTCTCTTTGGAATGTTGTTTGCTTTTTTCCCCACCTCTTTTTAGAAGATGTAGGAGTGTTTTTAGTAAAGACCTTTTCAGGACTTTCAGACAGTTGTGGTTTAACTGTTTTCCCACCCAAACTGTCTCTGCCTAATTCTTCATGGGATTTTTCAATTAATCTGGCTAGTTCTTGTGGTTGTTCTGTTACATCAAATTCCTTTAATTTCTGGCGGATCGCCACTGATGCTGCTTCTCCTTTATTATTAGATAATATTATTGATGAGACCTGGCTAAAAGTTTTCAGTAATTTCATACCTAAATTTAGAGCAGGCTCTGACCCTTATTCGTTTTGAATATGTTTCAGGGCATCAGGTATTACCGCCATAGATGGAACACCATGTGTTTTAGTGTAGATTGCAGCGAAGACTGTACCCCAAGTGGTGCAGTCCTCCAGATGAAGCGTGATCCCCATTGGTAGACAGATTGTTAGAATTCTGTGTTTCTCATGAGGGCTAATATTAGGAAATACTGCTTCGATTTGAGTAATTTTCTGAGCTATCCAGAACGGAATTTGTTCACGTTTTGCGGGTAATTTACCCATGACTGCGTGTAAAGTCTGTGGTGTAATTTTTAATGTATCCCCTGGTGAGAGATTTGTTGTGGAATACCAATTGGAGGTTGGACTGTGAGAGTCCGCATGACATAGCGAACCAATTGTCTGTACATTTTAATTAACTCTCTGAGTTAGAGTGAGTAATTCTACCACTGACATGTCTTCAATGTCAGGCTGAGGTGTATAGCCGGCTAAAATCGTTGATGTTGCTCCTGGTCTCCATAGCGGACCGAGCCTGGTAATGTGATTTAAATGTTTTAGGGTGCCTTTAAACCAGAGCTCATGCTCCTGGTATGTGAGTGGAATTTCTATATCCTCGAAAGGAATATTTTCCTCTGGTGGATCATCTTCTTTGTAGAAGTGAAACATATGTGTTACTGGATTTGACTCAGGGAATACTATCCATGAATAGAATACCTCTGTCTGGTGATCTTCATGTCCCTCTCTATCACAAAAAACTGCTCTTCCACCTCTAGATGTTAGGCCATGTTTTATAAGGTTTAGAGTGATGGCTCTCCTTAAATTTGGAGGAATCATTACAACATTCTCATCGGTCTCTTGGAAACCTGTTAAGTTAAAAGCTAGTACGGCGTTGCCGCCTGCAGCTCCACAGGTTTCGGTGTGGTCCTCGTTTTCGTTCATTGATCAATGAAAATTGCAGAGCAAGTTTCAAAGGAACAAAGATAAGGTGCACAACATTTTGGAACACTGTATCCTTCAACGTTGAATAAACCAAACAGCTAATACATAGGATTTCCGTCCTACTCCGCTATGGCGGATACTATCCCTACCCACTCCAGACGTCTATTGCAGTATTTATGAGTAGGGGTCTCTGAGAAAAGCACGACTGAGTTACTTCAGTATCTAGCGTTAAATTAGTGCTTTACCAAACCGTTGGGTGCCATGTAGTGTAGTTCCTATATCCCTAATAGGCTCTGCGCATTGGAATAATGTACACTATAGTTTTGACATAGGACTGAGGTCAGTATGTCTCTATCGAGTATATTAAACTTAATTACTTGTGTGAGCCAGCTAACTCAGAGGTCATTACAAACTTTCTCGAAAGAACAAGAAGGGATTAGTTTCTGACAACCGCATAAACATGACAACTTTGTTTCCCTTAGAGTTGGAACAATGTCTTCAGAGTCCAATAGATAACCCTTTCACTCAGTCAATCGTGCATGCTTCGTTTCTACAGAGTTGCATAGAAATAGACGGGGCGTTTCAATAAAAAGGGTTTATTGAACAGTCTTATTTCTCATGCAAGAGATATGAACTGCTACAATCGTAAGACAGAATGCGAAGTATAATGTGTACTACGTTAACAGTAATATAAAATAATACTGTAATAGCATGATCTGTAGCTATGACATATATAAAAATACGGCAGAAGGGTGACGCACTTGGAACTAACGTGCACAAAAATCTTAATACCTGCAAGTATTGAAGACGGAATTAAGAAACTGTCTAATATAAACATTAGAAGTACATCCCAGTGACATCACCGGGTGGTGATTGTGACATCCAGGAATATATAAATCGATCATAGAAAAGAGCATGGAGCTCTGTAAGCCCCGCTTGTCCCACAGCACCCGACTACAATAAAAAAAACAGTTATCTGAATAATCGGAATTCTATCTTAGGAAAAGAGGACCCCAAAAGGTTTTTCCGAAGTACATGGTCTGGTATTGTTTGGAGACAAACCAGAAGACACCTTGGAAAGTTATTCAGAACTTAAAAGGATACACATGCTGTTATGAGAAGAGAGCTATTGTATACATATATTGTCCTGAAGAAGGTGGCACAGAGAAATACATGAGCCACCGAAACGCGTCGACGCATCACTGAATGTTACATCCAAGGAACCACACGGGTGTTTCTTTTGATGAAATGATTAATGGACACCTGGTTAAAAATATATATTGAGTTCAATGTGGAGTAACGGAATCTGAGAAGCTTTTGCACTTCACTTGGTTGTTAGCGCTCCAGTATTTAGCTTTACATATTGTCATTACATACAACCTGTAATTTTAATTTCATGCACAGTCAAAACTGTTGGTCAATAGGACTTTTTAACTGTTATCTATATTTATTTATTGGTTGTCGTAGTATATGCCATTATTAATTTTATTAAAGATAAACTGTGTTTTTCTTAATTAGTTCTGTTGTTTAATTGATGTTACTAAATTACCCTTGAGGAACTGAATATAGGAAGAATGGAAGAATGATATATAAGAGTGAGAGTTTTGGATAGGAGGAGTACCCATTGCTAATATTGATTAGAGGGTAACGAAATAGTCCCAGGAGAAATTCTCTTTTTTTATTTACCAGTGGTACCCCTTCTCTTGGGTGTGGGGTCGCTCCCATTTTGCATTTTCAATACATAAAAATACATACATAAATAACGCAGGCTAAAATACTCAACTGGTGCTTCTAAAATAATCCTACCCCAGTGTACCTAACCTAAGTCTAGTACAACGGAAGAAGTAGGTGCTGTTTAGCTATAGTTTAGTTTAGTTGTGCCAAGAATTGCCAAAGGTTTCTCTAGGTTCTAATCAGCTCCATAGCTTTAGAATGAGAGAGGTTGGTATCTCTTTCCCGGGACTCGATCTCTTAACACCCCGCAAGGGGAGTCAGAAACACTGGAGCTGGATTCTCGGCGAGGAGGATGATAGCGTCTGGTCAGTGCGTCAGTTGGGGAGTTGACTTCCTTCGGGGCATGCTGTGGTAAGCCGCGTCGTGCAAGTAGGTAGCCGAAGTGCACCAAACCCTGCCTTGCCATAGCAACTGAAGGTTTATTTATACATTGAAGGTGTTTAGGAATGCCAGTATTGAGGTAAGAGTCGGGCATAAGAACGTCATGAATGAACCCTTAAGAATAGATGTTCATGCATAATAAATGAGTTCTTGGAGAAATCAATATCCAAGCAAGGGGAAGTCCTAAAGGCCTAAGAGTCTGGTTTTCCAAGAACTTGTAGTGACGTAGATGAACAGATGTAAGTAGCCATGACTGTATTTGGGTAGCATGGACTATGCCTAAATAAGGACTGGATTTCTATGCCTATGTAAGGGCAATGTGAATTGTACCTATATAAGGGCATGAATCGGGAAATTCATACAGAATCTAAATCAATACACAATAGGTGGTCCAGTGGGGGAGGGGGTGGTAAGGTGGGTATAAGGGAAACAAAGCATACACATCGAGTGGCTGAACTGCACAATGTGAAACAAGAAAACTTGGGATTATTCCCAGCTTCACCACTTTACCTAATTGTGTGATCCTAGGCAAATAAAAAATATTTATTGCACTTTCCCTCCTTCTTCCCCATTATCACATATAAGAGGACCTCAAAATACATTACCTCAGGATGTGCGCTGCACAAAACCTTCTCCTGTGTTTCATTTAATAAACTATAATGTTGTTCATGTGTAATAGGTACTTAGGGTACCCTAAGAGTGAGCAGAACAACTGACTTGTCTCTTAGCTCACTATTGGCATTGTTGTCAGAGTAAGGGGAAGAAAGACAATTTCTAAATTAATATTTTAAAACTATGACTTTAAAAAAATTACATTTCAATGCTCTGATTTAATCTGATTTACTAAGGTGGAATGGTTCTATAGGTTAATGAAATACACGTTTTGAATTTTGAAGAGAACTTATCACATTATTACACTTTTGCTGCAATGTAGCTTTGAAAAATATGTTTTTCCTAAAGTTAAATGGTGCAGGACAACCTAGTTACTTTCTTTTCTTAACTTCAATTAACCTTTGAGTACAGGCTAGCCTGTCTCTTTAACATTTTTTGAATGCCCTTCCTGAGTCAAGTGAACAGCAACCTAGTGCTACTGTTGATCAGGGGGCCACATGTAAAGGTCAGGAGGGCCGCTGCCCTCGGCCATACTCTGAGAATCCCATACAAAAACAATGACAGAAGAGGGTGTGGGGGAAGGTAAAAGTCAAGGGAATATGGGTGGAGAACAATGGAACATACCATTAATACAGAACAGCATCCCTACTGGGATCTCATTTCTAGTTCAACATTTGAGGATAATTTGCCATTTACTGGGATCCTAGTGAAATGGGCCTTATATAGCATCTATATTGCACTTGTAAAGCCTCCCTTTATACCAAATTGATTGAGACCTGCCATAAAAAATTCCAAATTTACACTATCAAATGCCTCTAGTGTGATAAAGGCAAGTAGGGCCTGGGTCTGTTCTGTTAAATGAATGGATCCTAGCAATGTTGTGTCAAGAATCTGCCTACTAGGAGTAAAGCCCTTCTGATCTTCATGATTGAACAGTCCTGCAACTATACTTAAATCTCCTAGCAAGAATCCCAGTAAAGATCGTATAATCACTGTTAAGCAACAAGGTGGGTCTGTAAGATTCACACCGCCTAGGATCTTAGTTCGGTTTCAAGATAAGCTATTATGGCTTTGTTCCAAGATTTTAGTACGTCTTTCCTGTCTACAAAGATGAAGTTGAACAGCCTCCTTAGAACCACTTTCCTGAATGCCATGTATGCCTGTGGCTTTCCCTCTTTTTTTGTTTACTCAAAGGCAATGCTATCTCCTTCTCCTACCCAGGGAGATATAGTTCACCCAATTGCTCTTGAGTTACCCAATTACATTTAATTGTATTAAGCTATTCTTGTGTTATTATTGAGTGTGTAATAAGATATTCCCTATAACTGTTTTGTGGTCATTTCAAAATATTTCCTCTAATTCTAATGGGCTATGCACTACCTGTTTTGTCAGGAGGTTCATTACTTCCCTGACTTGGTTTCTAATAGTATCTGTTCTAGCCTTCCAGGTCAACCTGGCTCTTCTTTTCTCTCCAAACTCATAGTGGCTAAGGTTACAGGTCTTCCCCATTTTACGAATATTATTTTCAAGCATATTCCTGAAATCCTGATGTGCCCTTGCTTGATCTATATTCAGATGGTCTTAAATAATGGAATCTGTACATATTTGAACTTGACTTTGGATCTTCTAGATCTTTGTCTCGAAATGCTGTTTGTTTGCCCACTCAAGCTTAGACTTGCAACTTGAGACATTTGTTATTCCCCCCTCTCAACACTGATTTATAAGCATCTCAAACTACAACAAGACCTGCTGTACTAAGGTTAAAATCAAAATACTCTTTGGTATTAATCAGAATCTTTTCAATGAAGCAACTTACAATCCATAGTCCATCTCTTAGTGAGATGTGAGTGAGTCTACAGCTTGAGTTCAAAACCTGCGTGGTCAGAAATATGGATTGGTTGATGCGTTATCTGCCAAATCTTTAGCCAAAAGAGTATCTACTACTAAAAAATATAACTTTGAAAAGTGACCATACTTTTTTGAATGGACTGTGTACTCTCTCTGTGTTGCTGCACATTCCTTCCAAGTATCCAAACTATCAGGGTATGCATAATATTGTGCACATATCTGAGTTTTTGAGGTATTAATGGTTCCCCTCCCCGTAGATCTATCTCCCTCTATAATTATTAACACAGAGAAGCATACAAGGTGTGTGACTAATATGTCAAGCAACCCATAGTCTTCTATATCTGGACCACAGTATCTAGCTGTAACAAACAAATCATAATTTTAGTTTATCTTGTCAATGACCCAACAACCTAGGGAGTCTATCAGCGTGCACTATTTCAAGCTTAGAAATCTGTCTCACAATGATAGCCACCCCTGTGTTACACCCAGTTTGATCTGGTTTCACACTACTTGATCCATCGTTTCCTTTCAAAAAACAAACATTCTGGTTTACTTATGTGAGTCTCTTATAACAAAAATTACTTGGGTCATTGACTTCTTTAGCTATTCTAAAGCTTGATTTTGCCTCACCATCACACGCAGATAGTTCACATTCCATGTTACCAATTCAGCTCCATCTACTTTCTTCTACAGATTTATGAAACTTGGGCTGGCCTCTAAGTTGTTGTGAATGATTACTATGTTTTTTTTACTCCTCCGCCAATGCCCCACCATTGTGCCCACCGCCCGTCCCTACAATGAATAGCACTGATGTAGTGCATTGAGACAGCCCAAGCAATTGATCCTCCAACTGGAATAGTATTATTTCAAAATTGGCATTAGGAAGGTAAATGTCCATCACCTGTGTAATATAGAATTCCCTCTTTCATAACTACATGCATGTGCATGTTTACGTATTGGACCCCCTTTGATATATGTTATTTTAAGTCTACAATTACAGCCTTAACATCTTCAACGATTCTGAGGTAAAACATCTGGTTTTTTAATAGTACCCATAGTAACGCAGGGAACCATGTCTGGACCTTATCACCTAACTGTTGTAGTCATTCAGTCCTTTTATCAACCCCCCAGTGCCTTTTCTAAAATCTTTTTAGGCGTTTGCCTGCTAGGATTGAACTGAAAAGAATCACTGTAAACCTGTTGATTCTCATGCTGTAAATCAACTGTAGTATCTCCTTTGATATATTCTCCTTCGCAAGGCTTATAAAGTAATTTCTAATGTTATTTCCTTCTAATCCCTCCAGGACATCAATGAGTCTTAGATTATTCTTCCTGGAGTGGTTCTTCAACCTTTCAAGATCATCAATATAAATTTGTCTTGTGACTTTAACTGGGAGGTTTCTTTTGTATTCCTTTCCAATGTTTTTTTTGTTTGCTGCAGTACATTTCCCAATATAGTGTTTCTGCTACCAATCACAACAATGTATTTCTACAATAAGGAGCAAGACTCCTGGATCTCCTTTTAGTTTCCCTCTGAAACTTTAAACCTGCTCCTTATTTTCTGCCATTACTTTTGTTGGAATTGTGCTGACTCCTTGAAGAGATGGTGGGTTAGTGGATGGCATGGTAGATAAAGATGATTACTTATGGGAAATAGGGGTCAGAGCCTGGGTCGGGTTATTTTTAAGTGTGAACGTGCGAGGCATACTCTATTCCTTACCTATCTCCAGATCTCTCTATAATTCTCGACGATAGTGGCTAACCTATAAAACTTATTCATGAGGCTGATCTGTGCAAGCTCCTGATTTTCTTTGTACCTGTTTTATCTGCCTACTGAACCATCTCAATATACACTACAGCCTTCTCACGGTCCCCTACATCACCCGAGAAGAATGCATGTGACTCGCCAAACTTAGCTCAGAGTAAAGGTAGGCTGGGGTATTCCACCTATTCCCTCATTTCGGACATATATCCTTCTCTACAAACTGAAATATGGATTGGAGGGATGGTGTAATTTTTAGGGGTCCTATCTATAGGACTTATCGCTGCTGCTTGAAGACCAGTAGGAAGTTTACACACTTTGGAGCTCTGTTATTGCCTCAAAGATTTATCAAGGCACCCTTTTTTAAGACTTATTTCAGATTTAGTCAGACTACTAAAGTTCTCCTGTGATTTTGTAATTCTCTATCCACTTGCTAGTTCCTTCCCCTCTTTCCCATTAGCGGTCTCTTTACTACCAGCTTAGGTCCTAAGGGGGTATTAAAGAGACCGCTAAAGGGAAAGATGTACGCATCCCGAATGAAAAGAGCTGAAGGTACTGTTTTATAGGTTTTCGAGCCCACTATGAAGGTGCTAGAAAAGAGGGGTCATTAGCTAGAATCCAATGCCATCAATTCATGAGAAATGAGTGGAGGGTTTTGCTGGGGGCACTCTGCCCGGCTCTACAGTCGGCTGTCACGTTCTCTGCCAAGAACTGGGAGGGTTGGGGTTTGTGTCAGAAGTTAGTATTAACGTCAGGAAAGTTCCTGGCCCAACAGATACAGAAGCATATAGGACTATAGTTGAGGGGAAGTATCTCAAACTCAAGGAGGTTCTCCCTGGTGCTCTATGTACAGGCTTGGTAGCTAGTGGAGATGACATGGAAAACGCCATAGCCAAAGCTGAGGTAGAGATCAATGGCAAGTCAGAATGGTTGAGCTGGAAGTGAGGGAGCTGCATGGTGCTGAATAAGGTAAGAGCAATTTTTCAGTTGCCCTTGGTATTGTACAAGACTTGAACCCTACATGGCTTGGATCCCTTCAGCTGTGTTACCCAGAGCACAGGCTGAAACCTCAGTAGGCGAGTGGGACCAATCCAGATTTGTCTAGACCAGAAGAGGGCAGTTAATGAATACAGGCTGACTCTGAGAATGCACTGGCAATGGCATCCATTGCCACTGCTCCAGAAAGAGAGAATGATAAGATATCCCAAGCGGACCAGATGCTGGAGTTTGGCTCACTGACAGAGTTTCAGGGGGTGTTAGCTTAGCTACTGGGGTACCTATCCCGGGAATTTGGCAAAGAAATGTGAGTACCCTTTGCTGGTGAGTCTTCAGAAGGAAGACTATGAACAGCTCAGCCATGGGTTGGCAAAAAAGCATTTTTTTAGCTGTGAGGATTAACTGCTTTATAGTGCACCTTTTAATCTTAAGCCAGGAGCTAGCAAGAGACAAGTGGGCCCACTAGTGCCACAAACTTTCTGTTGTCTTCGGTCCACAAAGTGCCTTTAGCAAGACCCAAGATAGGTTGCACCCTCTGTTCGGACGGACTGGGATATTCAGACACACAAAGAGGTTCTAAGGAACCAACCCCACTTGCCAACCAAGTGGTATGTCAAAGGTAATATTAAGGCACCATTAATGTCTCTGTCAGTTAAAGGTGTTCCATTTGAACAAGTGGGAATAGATACTGTTGGCCAATTTGGTTACGGTAAATCATGCCACCAGGTATCCAGGTGATGCATTTGAGGAGTACAAGTGTAAACATAATGACTAGTTTCTCCTTTCAATATTTTCTATATTTGGATTTCAGACAATGTTATTTCCTTTTATTTGAGAGAGATGTGGTAGCTAGCTTGTGTGGCCTACCACTTCTCAGAAGCATACCGTCCAATTAGTGGAGCCGTTTAATAAGACCATTAATAGCATGATGGGAACTCTACCAGAGAACCTTAGGAGGAAGTGGAATCTTCTCCTGTCATGTTTCTTGTGTGCTTACATAGAGTTTGCACAGAAAGGAGTTGGTTGCTGTTCCTTTTGTACTTCCGTTTGTGCAAATAGTTTATCGCCCACTCACTTTGTTCAAAGAGTGTGAAAGAACTTCTGAATCACTTCAGGAGCATATTGTGAATTACATAATTGTCCTCAGGAAAATACATAGGTCAAATAAAGAAAACCCTTCAGGTTTGCAAAGAGCAGCTGAAAGAGTGGCATAATCAGAAAGGGGTGCAGATTGGTACCAGGGCGTCAGGAGGTATTGATGCTGAAGCCCACTGTCCTAAAGCTTTGGTGGATAAATGGTGTGGGTCATACAAGGTAGTGCAGTAAGTTTCTAGAGTCAACAAATTGGTGGACAGAGATGCCACAAAGGAATACATGAAGGTGTTCCAGGAGAATAAACTGAAGCCACCCCCTCCAGAGAGATTACACAGTGAACATCAGGGCTATGCAAGAGGAATTTAAAGAAAGGAAGCCTCTGCCAGACTCTCTGAAAAATGACATGAACGATAGATATGAGAACAGGGTACAGCTTGACACTATGTTTATAAACATGAGCAGCAGAAAGAGAGTAGAGAGGTGCTGGGAACATGGTCCCATCTTTTCTCGCTGACTCCATATTTTTAAGTCCTCTGTGTTTATGAGAATGACAAAGGAGATCGAGACTGTCGGCCAAAACAAAGACTTGTAGCTTGTCTGACAGAGTCCAGGAGTGCATTAAGGTGAAAGTAGCCATGCGTTTTGGCTTGGGAGTATTTGAGAGCTCTCGTATTTCTTGCCCCATTCCTTTGGCGTTGATGCCAACCAAGGTTCCATAGGTTTGTGCTTCTGTGAGGACTACAGGACCAGTAGTGTCACAAACAAGTTGATGTATGCGGATGTCCCTGGGCCCCAGTCACCAAGAGCCAGTGGAGTTTGCAACTGAGTTGCGCTTTGTCGCTCCTTAGGGGGTAAGAGAGTGCTTTAGAGACCACTGCAGGAAAATTCTCGAGGGAGAACTATCAAAAGCTGCTAGTGGAGCATACATGGACCAAGGTGACCAATTGCTGCTGAAAACCCAGGGAAGCATGCGAATGATCCCGGAATCGCCGAGGACCGAACTCACATTGAGGTGCCGTTACCTGTAATGAAGAAACCCCAACCTCCCTGGTGGGAGCACTTGAGTATATCATATGGTACTTCTCTCCGCCTAAGGCGCTGATTGGGAAGAAATTACAATTTTAATAGAAATGAACAAAACGAGTAAAACATATGTCCTGACAGCAGTTCGCGGAATACCAGCACAGGTGAACCAGGAATATCGATTAGCAAAAGGAACCAAGTTTTCTGCACTCCCCCTGAGGGAGATGAGACGGATCATCAAGAGCAGCCACCTGAGCATGTAAGAAGTCTCTTATATTTGGTTCTGGAGGCAAGCAACAAGTTGCAGGAGGATTGTAACCCTAAGCCAAAGAGGATTCAATAAAGCAAGTCCATGCCCCCAGGAAGCAAACACAAAGCAAGGTCGCAAAGTTCTGTGCCGCATTATCACAGCACTGAAGAGTCTGTGGGCCAAGTGGATACCAATATCGCCATCACTAAGACTAATCTATTATCCATATTAAAACGTAAAAGGGAAATCTCTGCAAGAAGCCAAATTGAATCGCTGAAAGACCTTCGACCTCACTCAGTCTACTCAAAATAGTGAGATTACACATAAGCTAGAAGACCTTGAAAAGCATGCTAGGCTTGACAATATTCGTAGAAGAGGCTCAAAGAAAGAACAAAGGGCTCAAATGTGGAATCTCTAGTGGAGGGGTTATCGGCTTTCTCGCTGGGATCTGAATCAGAAGATATTTAATTGAACAGAGGGCACATAATGGATCCCAGACCTCCAGCCGACACTAACCGCCCTCAAGATATAGTGGTGAAGTTTCAGAATTTCTAAACTAATGATAAGGACTTGAAGGTGGCACAAGAATGTGACAAGATCAGATTTGAGGACCATGAATGCGCTCTTTACCAGGTTTTTGCTCCAGCCACATTGGCTAGGCACCAAAAAGGTTGCCCCATAACTATCTCTGGGAAAAATATGTTGAGATGCCAGAAGGAGATGGTAAATTGACAGAGCTGATTTAATGCAAACACTAACACCTGTACATGCTCATGTTAAATACACAACATCATGCTAGGTGGAATGGAATGGTACAAGTACTCGTATTGAAAGTTAGGGGTCTAGAGATGATCATACTTTCTATCTCTTCTCCCTCAATACTGCAGCCTGTTCTTTTCTTTCTTTGGTTTTATTTTTCTTCTCGATTCCCATTTTTAATGTACAAAAATGTTATATATTTTTTTTTTAAACTGTATTTACCAGTTTCAACGTTAAACACAATGTTATTACCAGCTCGAAATCAATAACATATGCAGCATTACACTTTATACAATATTTGCACCTTTGAGACATTATACGATGCTCCACATGACTTCGCACTTTTTAATTAACAATGGTTCTCTCACATAATGCAAAACCAAAGGGGTGCTGAGGGTTATGACCCGAAACCGGTACCAGGAGGCTTGTTTCCGGTCCAGGGACGACATGACTTGGCAGTTCAGGCTGGAATGTTCCCATGAGGCACAGTGTCAGACTGATTTGCATATGGCCATGTCTGAACTGGGGTGGAGGAGTGGGCTAAAGAACGGTGATGGATTAAACCCAGATCTGTTGACAGGGAGTGAGTGCTTGCAATGTTCAACACTCCATCCATCATCCCCTTTGGTTTTGCTTCTCTCGCATAATGCCATCACCTGACCAACTACACCCCCAACTGCCTATACCTGTATCACCATTAAATCACATTGCGGGCAACAGGAGCGCACTCAATTTGTGTTTTCAAGTGATATTCTTGGAGATCAGCGTCCCAGGAGTCAGCCAATACCCATAGGAACCAACCCGCTATTTGACCGTGTGTCAGGCTGTGATTGTGTTGTGGCTGTGTATTGCTTAAAAGGGCCCCAAATATCCAGTGGACAAGACTTACTGGGTAGTGTGAAAGCATATAAATCATAGTTGAGGTTGCAATATGTTAGGCTATGTAGCCTTGCACTTCTGCACCTTCTTCCGCCCCCATTTTAGCGCAACCTCCCTTTTATGCGAGCAGCAGCCCCAGTGCCGTGAACTTCCAGATCGATTTGGGTATGTTGTTTACATATCCCAATAAGGCTAAGGCCGGTATAGGATCTATGTCAAAATCAATCATGTCCCCCAATGTGCGAAATACGTCGGTTCAGAAACTGCCAATCTTAGGGCAGGTCCTAGCCAGGTGTGCAAAGTCTGCATGTGGGGCCTTGCATTTGAGGGCGCAATGGGGCCTGTCCAGGGCTATTTTGTGTGACATCTCGGGTGTGATGTAAATTCGCCGTAGGCACTTGAAGTGAATAAGCTTGTGTCTGCTGTTCATGGACACCTCTTTCATTTGCAAGCAGCAAGCAGCCCACTGATCATCAGTCATAGGGTGAGCCAGGTCCGCCACAACTTGGTGCAGTGAACTGGGACTATCTACGCAGGCCCTGTATAGTTTAGAAACCAAATGTTCCCCTGTGCTACTGTCTAGTACTATGGAAAGGGGGGCTAGTGGGTCAGGTTTGTCTGGAAAGCTGGGAACCCTAGCTTTTAAAGCTGTGCGCAGGTGGGCAAGCACAAACCTGTCCATAAATGAAGCCTCTTGAAACTTGCCTCCGTCAGAGACTGAGAAGGCCTGGCCCTCAATGTCAAAATCGCATATTTTTGTCACGTCAAATTTAGTTAGCATGCGAAGCACTATTCTTTCCCCAGTTATCGATATCCATCGGTTATTCGGAAGCGGTAAGCTCTGGAATACATACTCGGAGACCCCAGCATCCTGAGCAATTTTTGCCAGACCCAGCTTGTGGTGGACACCATCTGGATGTCTAGAGGATCGCGTGGATAGCCCTGCGGCAACAGCGTGCTCCAGGAGTTCGGGAGGACTAAATCTGCTTCAGGTCTCAAATAGGGGATTCTGGCATCAGGATGGTACCAGGAGTAAGCATAACAGCACTGCGCGATCAAATAATATAACTGAACGTTTGACTCTCCCAATCCACCCCCATGGTATGGGAGCGTCATGACCTCCCAACGAACCCTAGGGTGCCTGCCACCCCACGTCAGCCGAATATGGTGGGTATTGATGGGTTTAAAAAAGCGATTCATAAGAGGGATAGGTATGTTTTTAAATAAATTCAAGAATTGTGGCAGTACGATCATCTTAATTAGTGCCACGCGCCCAGCAATCGAGAGTGGAAGCCGGAGCCACCTCTCCACTTGTTGCGCCATGTTGTGCATCGCCGTGCCATAGTTCAGTAATAGAATCTCAGTAGTGTTTAAGTGCATATGTATCCCCAAGTATTTGACGGAGTCAGTGCACCAGGTGAGTGAGTATTCACATTTCCATCTGACTGTGCCAGTGGTAAGAGGGAATATCACGGTTTTATGCCTGTATATTTCAAGGCCCGAAGAACTGCCAAACCGAACAATCTCTCTAATTAAGAGGGCTAAGTTGGTTTGAGGATCCCTGACATACAGTATTACGTTGTCTGTGTATGTGTGACAGCAATAGTAGCCCAGTATTAAATTGGATCCCTCTTTGGAGGTGACATTCCTGAAAATGCCTGATGAGGGGGTCCATTGCCAGTATGAAAAGCAGTGGGGACAAGGGGCAACCCTGTCTTGTGCCTCAAGAAAGTGTAAAGGATTGGGAGAGTGTTCCGTTTAGGCGAAGCGGTGGGGGGCGAGTATAGCAGTGAAGTAAGGTTGATAAACCCAAAGGGTATACCTAACCTATGCATGACCGTCCAGATGAATGGCCATTCCAGTGAATCAAACGCTTTCTCTGCGTCTAATAACACTGCAGCGGCTGGAGTAGCCGGGTTGATTTGGTGGAGGACCGCAAAGAGAGTTCGTAGATTTAGGGAGGTAGATCTAGGGGTACAAATCCCGACTGGACCAGGGAAATTATTTTATCCAGCAACAGGGCAAACCGCACAGAGATTGTTTTCGCCAGAATTTTATAATCAAAATGTAACAGTGATAGTGGTCGATACGATCCATAATGTAAGATGTCCTTGCCGAGCTTGGGTATTAGTACGATCACCTCTTCCCTCAGGGTCGGTGGAACCTAATTCCGCTCCAAGGATTCATGGTAGACCTCCGGGAGGTTGGGGGCTCGGATATCTTTGTATCGTTTATAAAAATCACCCATGAAGCTGCCTATCAAGGACAGGGGCGGTGGCCCCGTTTAATGCTTCAATCGCATCTGTAATTTCATCCTTTGAAACGGCTTGGTCAGGAAGTCCTGCATATATTTTTCCATATATATCATAGCAATCTCTTCAAAGTATTTTTCCAGAGACTCAGGGGAATGAACAAGCTTCGAGGGATAACGTTTTTCATAATACCCTAAGAAGGTTCTCGAATATTAGCTGTATCTGTCAAAGTAGGCCCTAAGTCAGTATTGATGGCTGTGATGGACGGCTTAGAATAATGAGGTGGCAGTAGTTGAGCTAACGTACGCCCCTGCCTCTCTCCCTCTCGTATTTGCATGCCACCGCATATTTGCTGAGTTTCCCTTTCCGCCGCTTCCCTGAAGTCAAGTAATAACGGTAAGTGACGCCTTTCCCAATCAGCGGAATCTGGGGAATCTACCATGGAAATTACAAAGTGGTCAGCTGCTTCTCTATGGTGGCTAAAGTATTTCTCAAGTCCCTCAATACACCTGCATGCTTTGATATGGCCACTCCCCTGATGTATGCCTTGAAGGCCTCCCAGAGAGTCGCTCACATGTCCACTGATCCTGTATTCAAATCAAAGTATTCTTCAATTGTCACATAGGTCATCATTCAAAGCCCTGCTCGGGAATCGCCATTGACGTTCATGTCCCTCCGGTCTGGGAATGCGAAGTTTCAACAGTACTGGTGCGAGTTCCGAATAGGTGCAGGGGAGAATCTCAACTGTGTTATGCCATGTATGTGGGATCGGGGCGAGCAGCCAGAAGTCTAGTCTGGTCCAAGTGTTGCGTTGAGATGAGTAGTGAGTGTAACTCGGGTTCGCCAGATTACGGACCCTCCAGATGTCAGAGAGGTGAAATGTCTTGCACATATCCAGCAGCACCTTACGGGCCCGGAGTTTGGAATCTGCCGCTCTAGAGGAGCAGTCTATGGTGCGATCTAACAGTAGATTAAAATCTCCACCAAGTATTACACTGCCGGTACTCATACGTAAAATATGGGCATCGAGCCCCTGGAACAATTCAGGGCTGTCTACATTAGGGGCATAAACACATACAAGAGTAACAATATGACACATCAGTTTACCCACTACAATAATGTAACCCCCGTCTTGAACAGTTTGGCAATCAGATAGGGAAAATGGGTCTCTCTTACAGATTAAGATCGCTGTACCGCGGGCATAGGTGCCGTCATTGAAGAAAAAACGGTGTGCACCCCAGCCAGCCACAAACCGTGTGGATTCAGACTTTGGTAAATGTGTCTCCTGCAAGAAGGTGATGTCCACATTGTGCCGTTGCAAGTAATGGATCAAATGTTTGCATTTTTTGGGGTTATTAAACCCCCTAATGTTCCAGGTAATGAGGGACAGAGTCGAACGAACAGCTTATTTATTTATTTATTTATTTTTCACATTTTTAAAGCGCACTGTTACCCGGAGGTGTCCTGGCGCTAAATCAGGGGCAGATGTCATTTGTTTTGTGTGGTGAACCCATGAGTGTGAAGAGCGCAAGGGGTGTCAACAGTAATGCTTTGATAAGAGCTGGTAAAGAAATAACAACAAACAATTCAGAAAATTTCTCCTCCCAACCTTGCGCCCCAGTACACAAGGTAAATACCCAAATAAACAATAGCCTAATGCATCCTGAAAACACCCCACTTGGGAAAACAGGGACAACGACTGATGCATTTGAGTCTGAGAGTTCAACAATGTTCTACGCACCTAGGGGGGAAGCAACACTTTAATGGCACCCAGCATAGCAAAAACAATATGAAAGAAACGTAGCACTGCTGTCATAATTATCATACTCCATCATCAAAGGGAGAGGGAGGGAAAATGTAGCGACTACACTCCTAGTCCCCGGCAATATAGTTTAAACAACAAAAGAGTGTAATTACTGTAATACCAACAGAGAGAGCATAGGAATAGGGATACAAATCTTTTTCTAGAATGTATCACAAAAAGAATTTAATTAGGTGATCAATCAGGCATAATAAAAACAGAATGTCGGAAGGGAGCCAAATAAATTGTTTGGCTACTTCCTCTTAGGTGAGGTCAGGTCCTGACCTCACCTAAGAGGAAGTAGCCAAACATTCTGTTTTTATTATGCCTGATTGATCACTTATTAAATTCTTTTTGTGATACAATCTAGACATTTTTAATTCAAAAAACACTTTCACTACCTCACTTCTCACTTCACAAAAAAACAGCTCCGCAGTAAATCTGGCGTCGAAGCACACCAGGGGAGGCACTCGGCCTCTCCCGGTGGGGCCCAATGATGAAGCAGGTCACCGACAAGGTCGGTGAGTGAGAGACTTCTATATAAATCTAAAAAGATTTGTAGCCCTATTCCTATGCTCTCTCTGTTGTAATTACAGTAATTACACTCTTTTGTTGTTTAAACTTAATTATCATACTAACACAGATGTTGTATAATATCCATTTTATTTGGCGTGAGATCAGAGATCGCTGCCAAGGCGGAGCAAGTGTCATTCACGAGAGAAGAGTTCGACACTGGCAACAGATCCGCTATGGGTAAGGGAAGAGTCAGTATCAACATCACGTCGCTGATCATCAGAGCCTTTGTAGGACTTACAAAAGGCTTGAGCCTCCGTCGGATTTTTGAAAATGCGGGGTCTCCCACTGACATCAACCCTCAGACGCGCTGGGTACAGCATGCCATATCTGAGGCCCAAATTCCGCAGCGTTGCTTTGACACAAGTGAACTTGCGGCGGGCCTCCTGGACCATGAATGTAAAACCTGGGGAAAAGGACACAGCTGATCATTGCCATGAGATCGCGCCACTTTCTCTAGCCAAGTGCAGTGCCATGTCCCTGTCCCGAAAGTTCATTATGCGGGCAATATTCGGGCGCGGTGGGAGACCAGGATTAGGGCGTGGGCCCAGCGATCGATGCGCCCGTTCAACAACGAAACCCGGGGTGAACTCCCCCTTTCCAAAGATGTCAATCAGCAACGATTCCACATAGGTGTTCATTCTGCCTGTGTTTGTTGACTCCGGGATCCCAATTATGCGAAGGTTATTGCGGTGACTGCGTGCTTCCAAATCTTCGCTTTTAATGGCAATGTCTTTTAAGATTTTTCTGTTTGTTCCAATCGTTTCGTCGTTTGACCAGCGCCATCTTCAAGATCTGAAAAACGCCCTTCCGCCGTGTCTAACTGTCGATCGTGAATGTCTATTTTGGCCCCAAGGGAGTCCAAGCGTTTATCGAGCACGTCAAATCTGCTGTCAATTTACTTAAATTCAGCCCCGAGTTCCGCTAGTAAATCGGGGTGGGTTGAAGCAGCCCCAAGCGCCGCAGCCAAGCCCAGGGAACCATCTGCCATGTCAACACTATTATCCTGTACATTTTCTGTGGCGACGAGAAAGGACAGCACTCTCTGCTGCCCATGCCTGTGTGCAAGCAGCCAGTTCAAGAGCGCACAACTACCCAGTTGAACAAGACCTGGTCGAGGTGAGGTCACGCAATTGCTTTGCCAATGGGAAGGAAGTGAAGGCCCTGCTGACCTCTGAAAAGGAGGAGCGTGGCGTCTGCAAAGCGCGAAACCGGCATCAGCCGTGGTGAGTGACCTACGAGGTAGGCCCCAGCGTTAAACTGCTGCGATGGAGTTGAGAGGCTGAGGGGGGCCTACCCTTCAATAAGCGGGCTGTGGTGGTTGTAGTAACCAGGATAGCACAGGCCAAGCAACATGTTAAGACCAGGAGAAGAGCACACAAGCTGCACAGGAAGGGACCTTCGCGTTTTAAGATCCTGCCCAGTTGCACCAGTCACGGATAAGGGTAGGCACACTCATCAGCCCATGCTTTCACATCTCAGTGTCCAATGCTGTCCGTGGGCGCAGGTGCGTGTTCATTGCGCAGTGCTGTGATGGAAATGAAGCGTCCGCCTCACAATGCCCCTGGCAGCCCAGCTCCAGCCCCACAACAGTCCTGCCGCCGAATGCACGCAGATTCACCAGGGTTTCAATCCCCCCCCGTAGCCCCCGCGCACAGCCGGGCGGCTGTCTCCCTGGCGCACACAAGGTCCCTGTCACCCCAGGGGCCTGCAGAAGCGTCGGCAGATCAGTGCGCAGCCCCCAGATCGTCAGTACAGCAAGGGGGAGTGCGCTGCGATAGCCGCATGGGGAAGGGAATGCAGAGGGGGGGATCACACAAAGAGTTCACCGCAGCCCAACATTCACCTTCGGATCCCTCTCACTCCACCAGCACAGGTCCACAGGCCACGGACCGGACGCCCTAGCAGACAGCAAGGCAAGCCGCAGCAGGCTCCGCCCCATCAGACCACGGAGCAGGCGACTCTGTGGGTCGGAGGAGTCACTACAGCAGCTGCATCGGATGGGGATGATCCGCCTCACGGTGCTGAGTTTTATTGAAGTTTTTTCTCGAAGACAGCCAGATTGGAGCGGAGACACCGAACGGAGCTTCAATGTCACGCCACCATCTTGGTCTGCGGCTTGGCCCGCCCCTCCAAAAATGGTATTTTGCATATGTATGCCATAACGTATCTGGTTTCACATGCACAAATTAGCTCTTCGAGCATGTCTTTGGCAGAGAACATTCAATAAAGTTTGTTTATAAAAAAATAAGTTATGGGACTAAACTCCACAAACACATGGAAATTTGGCAACAGGAGGGAGGTACGACATAATTAGACTTCAGGAAACCCATTTGAAAAAAATCAGAGGAAAGCAAAGCAGATAAAAATGCAAACAATAGCCTCAAGTGCTATGTGCACTATATGCTTCAGCATACTCACAACATAATGGAATGTCAATTCTCCTCCATAGATATATACCTTTTAAATTTGAAGACACTAGGTGTGTCTCTTTTTGTTGAGGGTTCTACTGGTGGGGAAAACACTTACAATAGCTACGCTATATGCCACAAATACTGGACAGGATAGATGCTTGTGCAGGGTACTAGGCAAAATATCAGTAGAGGATATCCTTCTGATGAGAGACTTTAACATGGTATGGAAGCAGCCATAATTAAAACAGGTCCAATTACACCCCAGGGGGGGTTCTCCAAAATGCTTAAAGGTAAGCTACAAAACCTTGGGCTTTGTGATGTCTAGAGAGAACAACATGACACACAGAGGGATTTCACATTTTAATTTCATGTCCATCAGATATACTCTAGGATTGATCAATATGAACTAATTTAGTGCAGCAGATTTGCATCAAGCAAGAACAGGCCTTAATAAAAGAAACCTATGTAAAGAATGGAGATAAATTAACTAAAGGGGAGGAGAAACTGTAATTCTTCCAGGACTATTATGCTTCCCTATACAAAGCAGAGCACCCTCTAGAGTCACTGCATAACACCTAAATAGCGACTCACCCACGTCCTGACTCCCTAGCCCCCTAGCCTTAGAACTTGAAGCCCTGATTTCTGAAGATGTGTTCAAAGCAACCTTAACCACTTGAACGCTATGGGGATTTTTCCCCTGTGCTGTAAATCCAGGAACATCATTATTCATGACGAGCTGGGCTCGTCATCAGTGTAGCAGGAGGCTACTGCATGACGAGCCCAGCTCGCCATGAGCGTGGAAGGGGTTAAAACCCTAAAAGTTAATAAAACACCAGGGGCCAGATATACAAAGGTTTTTTGCGGGTGCAAATGGGTTTTTAGACCAGTTTGCGCTCGCAAAAAAACAGTGGCCTATGTACTAATCTTATTTTGCCAGTCGCAAAATAGGATTAGCGACTCGCTATTAGGAAGGGGCGTTCCAAGGGTGTCCCTTCCTAATAGCGCCTTCTTAAGCTATGTAAGAATGTTTTGCGACCGCAATTGCGGGCGCAAATCACTCGCAGTTTCAAAGGGTAGTAGAGCACTCGCAAATTGGAAGGGGTCCCCAGGTGACCCCTTCCCCTTTGTGAATGCATGCACAAATATTTTTTAAGAGCAGGCCGTGGTCCCAGGGTTCACTGCCTGTCCTTAAAAAAAGAAACTGAAAAGTTTCATTTTTATTTTATAAATGCAGCCCGTTTTCCTTTAAGGAAAACGGGCTGAATTTAAAAAATACCTGCTTTATTTAAGAGCAGTCCCAGACATGGAGGTCTGCTGACCCCAGCAGGTCACCATCCCTCGGAGTGCCAGCCATTCCCAATGGGGTCACAAATAACGACAGCCTCATTAATATAAATGAGGCATGCAGTTTGCGACCCCATTGAGAATTGCAAACAGTGTCTCAGACACTGTTGTACATCCCGATTAGCGAGTCGCAAATTGTGAGTCGCAACTGCGATGTAATTTGCGACTCGCTAATTGGCGGGTCGTACATTTGGACCCAGGACCCTGCGGATTCCCTGGAAGTTTTCATAAAGCTTTCTCGAATAAGCTAACACCTACTCTAACCCACTTGCATAAATCTTGCTTGACAATAGAGAGTGTAACCCCCCAAGATGGCTGTTAGACCTGGCACCTTGGCGTGAGTCTCCCTTCCACTTTTTTGCTGATGTGCCTCAGATGTTTTGCTGGTGTTCGATGCTCAGGGCGGATGTATGACGTTACAACGCATACTTTTACAGCGCATACCGTTACAACTTTGTTGTTGCGCATACCGTTACGGATTGCTTTGTGTGTTTACTCCTGAGGCACAGCCGGGAGCATTGTGTTTTACGTGGCACTATCTGTTTTTTTAAATGTAAAATTTTGTACTTTTAAATTCCTCACTCACCTCTCTGCTACACGACTGTGGTGTGCAGACACCCCTTGAGGAACCAAAACGAGCGCTGGGAAGGGCGAAAAACGCCGAACTCCCCACCGCCATTCCCCACGCCTAGACCGGGTACACGCCCACTCTGAGGCCACGCCCCCCGCTGATGCACAAATAGCGCGCTGAATAGCAAGTGCGCAGATTGCTTTGTGTGTTTACTCCTGAGGCACAGCCGGGAGCAGTGTGTTTTACGTGGCACTATCTGTTTTTTTAAATGTAAAATTTTGTACTATTAAATTCCTCACTCACCTCTCTGCTACACGACTGTGGTGTGCAGACACCCCTTGAGGAACCAAAACGAGCGCTGGGAAGGGCGAAAAACGCCGAACTCCCCACCGCCATTCCCCACGCCTAGACCGGGTACACGCCCACTCTGAGGCCACGCCCCCTGCTGATGCACAAATAGCGCGCTGAATAGCAAGTGCGCAGATTGCTTTGTGTGTTTACTCCTGAGGCACAGCCGGGAGCAGTGTGTTTTACGTGGCACTATCTGTTTTTTTAAATGTAAAATTTTGTACTTTTAAATTCCTCACTCACCTCTCTGCTACACGACTGTGGTGTGCAGACACCCCTTGAGGAACCAAAACGAGCGCTGGGAAGGGCGAAAAACGCCGAACTCCCCACCGCCATTCCCCACGCCTAGACCGGGTACACGCCCACTCTGAGGCCACGCCCCCCGCTGATGCACAAATAGCGCGCTGAATAGCAAGTGCCCAGATTGCTTTGTGTGTTTACTCCTGAGGCACAGCCGGGAGCAGTGTGTTTTACGTGGCACTATCTGTTTTTTTAAATGTAAAATTTTGTACTTTTAAATTCCTCACTCACCTCTCTGCTACACGACTGTGGTGTGCAGACACCCCTTGAGGAACCAAAACGAGCGCTGGGAAGGGCGAAAAATGCCGAACTCCCCACCGCCATTCCCCACGCCTAGACCGGGTACACGCCCACTCTGAGGCCACGCCCCCCGCTGATGCACAAATAGCGCGCTGAATAGCAAGTGCGCAGATTGCTTTGTGTGTTTACTCCTGAGGCACAGCCGGGAGCAGTGTGTTTTACGTGGCACTATCTGTTTTTTTAAATGTAAAATTTTGTACTTTTAAATTCCTCACTCACCTCTCTGCTACACGACTGTGGTGTGCAGACACCCCTTGAGGAACCAAAACGAGCGCTGGGAAGGGCGAAAAACGCCGAACTCCCCACCGCCATTCCCCACGCCTAGACCGGGTACACGCCCACTCTGAGGCCACGCCCCCCGCTGATGCACAAATAGCGCGCTGAATAGCAAGTGCGCAGATTGCTTTGTGTGTTTACTCCTGAGGCACAGCCGGGAGCAGTGTGTTTTACGTGGCACTATCTGTTTTTTTAAATGTAAAATTTTGTACTTTTAAATTCCTCACTCACCTCTCTGCTACACGACTGTGGTGTGCAGACACCCCTTGAGGAATCAAAACGAGCGCTGGGAAAGGCGAAAAACGCCGAACTCCCCACCGCCATTCCCCACGCCTAGACCGGGTACACACCCACTCTGAGGCCACGCCCCCTTACATCGCCCCCTGTCCATAAAAATGTGTCTATACCGGAAGTGCAGCGGACGAGCGCAGCGGGCGCGACGATTGCGCGCCGAAGGCGCGCATAAGGCAAGCTCGTCTGCGCTCGTCCGCGATCAGGACGCGGCCGGGGCCGGACCCCCTGTCCGACCCACTAGCCATACCTTCACGTATTACAATCAATCGGAGTTGATGTCTCTGAGACCCCCTCCTTGCGCCTCACACCCCTGTCTATACTTTGACACCCGTAACCAGGGCTACACATGCACAGACTGCCACTTCGCTCTTTTGACCTCGGACCCTACAGTCAGCCCGACCCCTATCACAGATTCGAACCCTTCCATCGGAGCCTGCCTACCCCTCAACCTTAAAGCAGCGCTGATTAACTGTAGATCACTGAGCAAACATGCCATCGACATCTGGCAGTCCCTCCGGGATAACCACTGGGACTTGCTCTTTCTCACCGAGACGTGGCTAAATGACACTACGAATCCCGCCATCACCCAGGCCGTACCAGAGGGCTACAGTATTATATGTGCTAATAGACCCAGCGGGAAACAGGGCGGAGGTGTTGCCCTAATTCATAACTCCAAATGGACAATTTCCCTCCCAACATTTGACCTGCCAGACAGTATAGAAGGCCTGCCTTTCAATATTCAACTCTCCCCATCTTCCTCCTGCTCCGGTATTCTTATCTACCGCCCCCCCCCATTCCAACTTCTCACATTTGCCGGTGCTGGCGGACAACATTATTCAGCTCAGCACACGTTACGCAAATTTCACTGCCTTAGGAGACTTCAACCTCCACGTCAACGATGAATCTTGTCTGCACAGTCAAAATTTCATCTCCACATTGACGGCCTGCAACCTCGTCCAAATAATAACTTTACCTACGCATAAAGCTGGTAACACACTGGACCTGATCTGTTCCAACCTTTCTTCTATCCAGGTGACTCCCCCTATCCCCGTTATCTGGTCGGATCACTTCCTCATCCCTTTTGAAATCAATATTCCCTATATCGTCAGACCTACCATTACTCCAAAGACCGCAGGAAGAAACTGGAGCCGCATCACCCCGGACACTCTCTCGGAACAACTAAAAAACTCCCACCCCAGCCAGTCTCCTGACCTCGACCGTAAGATCGATCACCTGGACGCCTGGGTCTGCCAGGCCCTAGATGCCTTAGCCCCTCTTAAACCTATTAAGACCTATCGGGCTGCACCTTCAGCACCCTGGTATTCGGACGAGCTCCGGCAGAAAAAGGCTGCCTGTAAAACCCTTGAACGTCTCTGGAGGCAGAACTTCTCCCTTGAAAGGAAAAGCTCATATAAAACAGCACTCAAAGAATATCGGAGAATGATCAAAGAACATAAACAGGCCTTTCTAGCCTCCAGAATCAAACAAGCCAGTAACGGTTCCAGAGAGATTTTTAATATAGTTCGTTCTTTTACTAACCCCAATGCCTTGACTCGAACCCAGCCTGCATCTCAGTCATTATGTGACAAATTGTCACAATTTTTTGAGGACAAAATTGAGATCATCTATTCCTCCTTCCCCACCCCTAACAAAGAAGACTGGGCCGAGGTACCCCCCACTCCCTCGACACCCCAGGCTACCTTTTCCGAATTTTCAGTCCTCTCCGAAGCAGACACCTTGACTGAATTACTAAAGTGCAAATCAGGTTCCCCCAACGACCCATGGCCAGCTAAGCAATATAAAAAACTGGCCCCTCTTCTGAATCCCCACCTGAACCACATCTGGAATGACTCCCTCAGATCGGGTAGTTTCCCCGCTAAGTGGAAACACGCCTCCCTGGTTCCCATTCTTAAGAAACCTAATCTAGATCCGGACCTCCCCTGCAACTACAGGCCCATCTCCCTTCTGCCCGCCCCTGCAAAAATTCTGGAAAAACTGGTCCACTCCCAGCTGGCGAACTTCATTGAAACCAACGGGTTACTTCATGATTCCCAACATGGCTTTAGGTTGGGCCACAGCACGGAGTCAGCCCTCATTGAAATGGCTGACTCGGTGAGGTGGACGCTCGACCGAGGGTCAAGGGCGGTGTTAGTGCTGCTGGATCTTTCAGCAGCATTTGACACCGTCTCCCACAGGATCCTGCTAAGGAGGCTAGCGGACCTAGGCGTAGGTGGCACTGCGCTTAATTGGATCACGTCGTATCTCTCTGATCGTACTCAGCAGGTTTTCACTCCCCCCTACACTTCCCGCAGGGCTCCTCGCTCAGCCTGCTTCTATTTAATGTTTATTTCACCCCCCTGGCAAAGCTGATCGCTCAGACTGGGATCAAATCCACCTCCTACGCTGACGACATTCAGCTTCTCTTCACTTTCGACTCCTCTTCTCCCTCAACTTTTGATCCGTTAAAAACCTGCCTCAGAGACATCTCCAAGTGGATGGATGCCAACTCCCTTCGACTCAATGCTGGAAAAACGGAAATTCTGTTTTTTAATTCACCATCCCCTCTGGACTCCAGTCTATGGTGGCCAGAAGATCTGAGCCAAGCCCCCACACCTAAAGACTCAGTAAAAAATCTTGGAGTCCGCTGGGATAATCATCTCAGCTTCAATACCCAGGTTCAAACAGTGACAGCCTCCTGTTTTGGCAAGATCAGAACCATCAAGCGTCTCATCAACTACCTACCAGCGGACTGCCGTAAGACTGTGATCCAGGCACTGATCATTTCCCATCTTGATTATGCCAATGCCCTCTACCTAGGCATCACAGCAGGCCAATGTCAAAAACTCCAGACGGTCCAAAATGCCGCCGCCCGGTTAGTGGAAAGAATACCTTTCAGACACCATATCTCTCCCCACCTCCGCAAATTGCATTGGTTGCCAATGGCCAAAAGGTGTATTTTCAAAGCTATGACGCTGGCCCATCGAGCATCGAGGGGTATGGGATCTGCCCATTTGAAAAACATCTTGCGACCGTATACCAACTACAGGACTTTACGGTCCAACTCTCTCCTTCTCCTGGAAACTCCACGCTTTAAACGCTCACGGGCAGGCGGAAAAACCTTTGAGGTTTGTGCCTCCCAGCATTGGAACAAGCTCCCTTTGGCCCTACGCTCTTCCCAATCAGAAATATTATTCCGCAAGTCCCTGAAGACCCACCTGTTTTCCCTCTAACATCCTCCTGTGCCCTCCACTCTCAAAGTTCTCAGCGCCGGGACGCCCCGTTGGGGCAGCTGTGCGCTCTATAAAATACACAAATAAAATAACGAAACTTTTACAACGCAAATACTATTACAACGCATGTATTTACAACACATGTTTTTACAACGCAGGTACCTTTACAACGCATACCATTACAACGTAAGTATTGGTAAGTATATATTAATTTTTTAATTGTAAATTAATTGAAATTAATATAATTTAATGTAATGTAATGTAATTTAATTTAATTTCATTTAATTTAAATTTAATTTTACTTTATTTTTACCCTGTACCCCTTTACCCAAAAACCCAAAACTGACCCTGAACCCTAAAAATACCCCTTTACCCAAAAACCCAAAACTGACCCTGAACCCTAAGAAATACCCCTTTACCCAAAAACCTAAAACTGACCCTGAACCCTAAAAATACCCCTTTACCCAAAAACCCAAAACTGACCCTGAACCCTAAAAATACCCCTTTAAAAAAAAAACATATAACATTTTAAATATAATTATATACTTACCAATACTTACGTTGTAATGGTATGCGTTGTAAAGGTACCTGCGTTGTAAAAACATGCGTTGTAAATACATGCGTTGTAATAGTATTTGCGTTGTAAAAGTTTCGTTGTAATGGTACTGCGTTGTAAAAGTTGCGTTCTAAAGGTTGTATACCGCTCAGGGCACTGCGCCACGGCCAATCCGTGCCGCAGTGCAAGTGCTCCCAATGTAAAGTGTATGTGTAATTGATTTCCACGGTTGGCTTATTTGGTTTACTATCAGTCCCCAGTAAAGTGTACGAGGAGTGCCGGGGCTTGTAGATACAAATGCTGCTAGTGGACCTGCAGCGCTGGTTGCGCCACCCACAGAAGCGGCTTCGTAAGATATGTCTCGGGTCCGCCATTGCAGACCCCACGTACAGTCTCGTACTGTCACGCTGACTGCGCAAGTGCCCACACTTGCCAGTCCCTGAAACCTTCCCTAACCCTCATATCAGTCACCCCTATGGTGGGCCTATGGGCAGGGTGCATTGAAGCGTAAGGTAGACAAGCCTAGAGTGTGGCATGTCCTCGTAGTGAATTACCGCCCTTTTCGTTCTTCACTATGGAAGGGCTACCGGTTCTCTTAGGCCAAGATGAGCTGTCGGAACTATTACACGCTATAGTCCCGGCAGACTCAGGGAACACCGTAGCACGTCGAGTTTAGTATGCTTGAACTCAGAATGATAAAATACTTCCTTTAGTAAGGTTTATTTTAATATCCTGTGTTTGCAAACGCTACTTTTAAAAAGTTAGCCTTTGCTCGCCTAACTATTTAGCCCGCCTCTGCCAGGATGTGTATCTGTTGTCTGGTCTGTATGAGTGACAGGGCTGGGGAATTCCCGGGGACAGTCTGGGCCCCCAGGTGGTGAATAGGGTGCTTACACCAGGATGGGTGGGCGGAGTAGTCCTTCACTCTGAGTAGGGTTGTGCTCCACCACCACAATGCTGGCTCCACCTCCAGATGTCCCTGCCCTGCACACTGAAAGTAGACGGCAGCCTCCTGTAAACAGAGTACTCCAAAACCAGGTTGAACCAGGCTCAGGCCCCCTGGCCTGCAAAGACAAAAGAAACGCTGTATAAATATAGGAGCTCAGCTCCTTACAAATCAGATCCAGTTTTGACCACGACGAACCTCTGCCTGACTAGAAGGACCAAGAGAAGCTGAAGGACGGAAACCAGTCTGAATCCTGTAAGACTGGCCTGCAGTGGTGCCTTGCTGAGAACGGAGAGGAAAAGACCAGAGAGGACTTTGTAGGCTTGTGCCTGAAACGATCTCCAAGGGCTTGATCGAGAGCTTGCCCCCTGAACGGAACCCCAGGACCATTGGGTTCTATCTGCTTGTGCCCGTCTGCTGTTGGGCCTTAGTTCTTATTCCTTCGCCAGAGTTGTGACTCGGGTGCCTTCGCCCCCTCCCAGGTCGTGACAGCTCGGAGCCTGGTCGCCCCGCCCTAGAGAGCCACGCTCATCCGTGAGTCGCTCTCCGCTTCAGTGCCGGGCCGCCCGCTCTCCTGTCACCTCGCCGCTAACGGAGCGCGTTGTGCACCTCTCATCTTCTCCAACCGGAATCTGCACGGAGCGCATTCCATAGCCTCGGACGGTCCGTACGTCGTAACATACCCGACTGTCTCGCTTTGCCCGCCTGCATACCAAGACTCGTGCCGCACCTCAAGAAAGGCCTCCCCGTACCGTGGTACCGGAAGCCTGGTGTTGCACCCGTCTGCCATAGAACGCGACGCCCCTCACAGATCCACGAGTACGACCCGGCGTGCTAAGAAGTAGTACGTCCCGCAGGCCTGAACGGCGCCTCGCCCCGTGAGCTGCATCGACCCCAGATCGCCACAACCCTCCACAGTCCTGCTCATCCACTTCGCACCTCGAGGGGAGACCGAGCCGGAGAGATCCTCTGGAGAACCGTTGGCCTCGTCCTGAGTCCGCCCTCACCAGTAGCCGTGCCTGAAACGCCTCGGACTTCCACTAGCAAGGTACACTTGAACTCCGTCCCGAGTTCATATCGGATCCAGGGTCCGCAACGTTCTTATTTCCCTGTCATCGTACCTTGCTGAACAACGAACATTTAAAGACTAATCTTGCCTATTGTAATCTGGTGGCCCCCAATCGCTAAACGTTATTTGGTCTTGTGATAATCCTGCCTGAATCTATCTTTTATATAAAGTATACGTATTTTTGATAAAACCATACGACTGGTGTCCATTTGTGGTGGGTCAGTGGGTTTGCTGTGTGTGATCATAAATGCTTAACTTACTATCGCCCTGAGGATTAGCCTTGTCTGCTCACTCCACACTACCTAGAGGGTGAGCAGGGGTTATTCGAAGGAGTAGTTCCCTTGCGCTGACTGGAAGTGAGGGTCCCTGCTTGTCACAAGTGCATACCTGTGCCAACCAGAGACCTCCGGTTTCAACAATGGCCAAGGCCATTATCACACTAATCCATAAAAAAGGGAAGGACCCAGGGCAGTGCTCCTCTTACAAGCTAATAGCCCTCCCGAATGTTGACTTTAAAATTTACACAACAATTCTAGCCCTGAGATTGGAGAAGGTCCTCCTAACACTCATACACCCAGACCAATAATTTCTTATAAGAACTCGGTAGACACACAATAATATTAGTCTAGTCATACATCTTGTCATAAAAGCAAAGAAGTAGAAGAAGAAAGAGATCCCGGCACTCATGCTGACGTTCAATACAGAGAAACCATTCTATTGTGTTGACTGGTACTTCTAAGGAAAATGATTGATGGGATAGGACTAACGTTTTTAACGATGGCCATAGTGGGGTACCAGTACCCAGGTTTCGAGTGATTCTGAGCAGGGGAATGCCCAAAGCTTTTCAATTAGAGAGGGAGACATGCCGGGCCTGCCCATTATCTTCTCTTTTGTTTAACCTTAGCATTGAACGTTTGGTCATTCAGCTACTAAATGACGTTGATATCCAGGGTTCACACTTTGGCCCGGAAGAACTCAAAAGCATGCGCTTCACTGATTATGTCTCCTGACACTAACAGAACCAACTATATCCCTTTCTAGAATACAGAAACATCTATGCTTTTTTGGGAAAGTGGCTGGTTTTAAAACTAATACAAATGAATCAGAGATTCTTAACTCTTCCACAATGCACGATCAATGAAATTTCAGAGCAGTCCAACTTCCGCTGGGCACCTAGATGGACTATGTACCTAGGAGTAAAACTAACATCTATCGTTTCAGACCTCTTAGGGTTAGGTCAACCTCTATTAACATTCCTAGCAGATATACAAGGGGATTTCTGACAATAAGCGGACATGCCGATTTCCTGAATAGGGAGAGTAAATAAAATAAAGATGAATATTTTGGCTCATCTGCTTTATTTGTTCTACACCTTACCAATAATGATACCCCTGACCTTTTTTGCTACTCTTAAGAATGATGCAAAATATATCCGGGGGTAGGAGACCCATGGCATCTTACAGAGTTCTCTCTCGTTCCAGAGAGCGAAAGGAGGCCTAGCCCTCTGAGGTATGCAAACTTATTATAGGACAGCACAGTTGTGAGTCTTAGCAGACTAAAGCTCACTTGAGTCCGAAAAACTCAGGCTACATATGGACAGAACTATTGCAGATTCCTCATTGCAGATCCCTCAATGTGGGATCTGATGTGGAAACCTCAAGTAGGCAGACCATCCAATATTTACCTCAGCACACACACAATAACTACACTGTAAATATATGGGATGAGGCAAACAAACATCCGGGGCCCTTCTCCCTACACTCCATATATTACAACCCTGCATTCACCCCGGCACTACACCCAGGCCCCTTTGATATATGGAGAGATGGCGATTGCCACATGTTGAGTTATATATTTGCAAGGGCCATATTAAATCCTTCAACGATTGCAAACAAGATTTTGAAGTTGGTGTGAAGGATGGATTCCATTACACCAATCTGACATTGGGTTTTACAACCTCCTAATAAAGAAGTGGGACTAGCTCTGAAAAGCAAGAAAACGTGTCTGAATGCGATGAGAAGTAAGATTTATTTAATAACATAGGGCGCATGACATGAAGGCATGCCAGCAATAGACAGTGAGGCAGACACACAAGGCTGTGGGAGTGGTAAGCCCCTAACATCTATCAGGACAAACCCTCAACAATTCCAGAATTCAGAAAGTCGACACTGGGATGGGTGGGCAATGGATGGTGGCGGGGGGTTGAGCGGAGGTGGCATAAACACAACGCGAAAATGACAAAGAACTCTTGAGAGAGAATGCTGATTTAATTGATAGGAAATGCGAGGAGGGGGTAACTGTATTGTTGTTTTGTTATATTAAGTTACATAAAGAATGAAATTGTTGGCATAAGATATCACTAATACTGCAAATGTGTTCGGCATGACTTTTTAACAATTAATTGTGTTAAAACATGGTGGATTCAAGCCCGGGAATATCTGTAGCTGAATCTCAAAATGTATTGTTGGTGTATGACCTAATATGTGTAAAACAAAATATTTGAAATTGGAAAATTCAATAAACAAATTGAAACAAAAAAAAACAGAAGCAGGAACTAGAGATTTATCCCCTATGGAGGGGTTTGTACGCAGAACTGTACAAAGGGAAATAGCTCCATTATACACAAACTAATTCTTGTGCTGTACTTGAGTCAAATTACCCCTATTAAGAATGAGATGCACGGTTATGAAAAGAACTTACAGAGAAACAATGGACATAGATTTGTAAGAATCGTAATGTAACAGTTACTTACCTTGTAGTATGTTTATCTAGGGACCTGTATCGATACTCCTATTTCTGACCCTTGTCCGGTTATAATTCACTAATATCCATACAACGGCACAGAAACCAGTCTTCAGATTAAGTCATAGCGCATGCTGTCACATTGAGCAAGCACTATTCCTCCAGCCCCCTAGAAAGCACACCGAGTTCTCTAAACAAACCAAGCCTCCAGCAAACCTGGGAAATCCCCCACTGCTATTGTTTTGATTTCGTTCGAGAACTCCTGTAAAGAATGTAAGAACGACCAGTTCTTAATGACATCCTTATTGACGTCTTATGTCCATCCTTACGTCAAACCTGGCACCTTTCAGGTATAAATATACCGACGCTGCCCTAAGCAAAGACACAGTGGTGATGAGCTTGGAGCAGCGATACTTGCCGGAGAGCCCAGCTGATGGGGGAGCCCACGGACGCTGCCCCTCCCTTTTGACGCGCTGAGAAAGACGCTGTCTTTTCTCCTGCCGAGAAATCCAGCCTCCAGCGTTTCCAGCTTGCCCTCGCGGGTAACTGGGATACCGAGTCCTGAGAAAGAGATACCAGCCCTCCTACCTTCTAAATCCCAGGTACTGAACTGACTAACCCCTTACAGAGAATTCTTGAGTCAGATTCTTGGCAAAACAAACTTAACTTAAACTGCTACTTACTTACTCCTTCCCACGTATTAGGCTTAGGTCAGGTACACCGGGGTAGGCGTAGTTAGAAGCACCAGTTGAGTACGATTAGTCAATGTATATATGTATGTATATCTTTTATCCATTTTAAAGTATCATATGGCTAAGAAACCATATCAATGCTTTTACAGTATTATTTTATAATCCTGCTTTTATTATATGCATTCTACTTAACCTTAAGTATTGCAATTGTAGCGATTCATTTCTCTTGTATGAGAAAAGAGACTGATCAATAAATAACACCTTTTATTGAATACGCCCATCTCTTCTTTTCTCTACAATGTAGTGAAACTAAGTATGCACGTATTGACTGAGTAAAATAGCTGTCTTTTGTTTTCACACGACTCTAGAGATATACTCTTGATCAGGGAAAGCAACGTTGTCATGTTCTATGGTTGTCAGAAACTAAATCCCTTCTTGTCTATCCAGGGAGGTTAAACTCCTCCTCGCCTATTCGAGAAAGTTTCTAGTGAACTCTGAGCTAGCTGGCACACAAAACTTAAGTCTAATATCGTCAGTAGAAGACCTAGTTAACCTCTGTCCTACGTCTATACTATTGAAGATATTATTCCAATGCGCAGAGCCTATTGGGATAATAGGAACTACACTACATGGCGCCCAACGTTTGGTAAGGCGATAAATCTAACGCAAGGCATTAGAGTAGCTCAGTCGTGCTTTTTCACACAGACCCTTTCTCCCATAAATACTCCAAAGACGTCTGGAGTGGGTCAAAGGTTAAAAATCCGCCAAACTTAGTAGGAGGAGACTCCTATGTATGGTTTTTTGGTTAATTCAACGTTGAAGGATACAGTGTTCCAAAATATTGTGCACCTAATCTTTGTTTCCTTGGAAACCTGCTCTGCAAACTCTCATTAAAGCAATGTCAACTAACGGCGACAACAACGAAACCGGTGAAACTGCAGTAAATGCAGATCAACGGGGTTTCGATGTTACAGGGTTTAATGAAAATGAACCGGGTGCAATCATCATCCCGGAAAACATAAGAAAACTATAACTTGAAAACTTATAGAAAATGGACTGACATCGAGAGGTGGTACAGTCATATTCGTAATTGAGGCACATGAATATCGGCAGACAGAGGTATTCTATTCATGGATAAACTTTCCAGCGGCAAACGCTGTAACAAAGGAGTTCCACTATTACAAAATAGAGGAACCACCGGATGAGTAAACTCCTTTCGAGTAGGTGGAAATACCATTAAAATACCAAGAGCACCTGCTCTGGTTTAAAGGCGCCCTAAAACATAATGATCACATCACCAGGCTCGGTCCACTAGGAAGACCAGGAGCAACGTGGCCGGTTCTAGCCGGATACACACCACATCCAGACATTGAAAAAATGTCAATACCAGATCTTTTAGCACAGCTAAAACAACTGATTAAAATACACAGACAATTAGTCCAATATGTAATGCGGACTTTAACAGTCCAACCAGCTATTAAATTCCACAGCTGACCCCTCATCAGGGGAACACAAATAAAATCACACCACAGAACATACAGTCCTGTCTAGGCAAAGTACCCATTAAACGGGAACAAATTCCATTCTGGTTAGCACAAAAAATCACTCAAATAGAGGCAGTATTTCCAGATACTACCCCTGTTGAGAAACACAGAATTCTGACTATCTGTCTCCCAATGGGGAGGGCGTGGCTTAGCAGGCCACGATGGCGGCTGTGTCCTGCTGAGGCTCCGCGATCGGGCTAGCATCTTGCCCAGTTCCTGGATCGCAAGGAGCCTCAACATACCCGAATCCACACCCGGGATGCCCCTGCACACTGGGGCACCCCTTGAGTGACCAGCAGCTACTGTGGACGGACGGCGCGAGCCAGGCTGCTTCCTGCCGAGACCGAGGGACGCCTACCCTGGGAAATGGTGGGCGCTACTAAACCCAGCGGACCCGTGAATCGCCGAAATCCAGCTTCATAGAGGGCGACCCCGGGAGTCATAACCAGCGACGCCTGCAGTGAGCCTGCGGGAAAGCCGACATTAGCCCACCGGGATACACAGTGCACAGCGTGTCTCTCTGCGCTCCGGAGCCCCGACGCACAAGATGGCGGCCGCCGTCCCGGGGCTCCGATCCACCGAGGCTGCATCTCCACCAGAAGCCTGATCGGCTCCCGGACTCGGTCTACCTGCCACCACGCATCGCAGGGAGCCAGCGAGCACACCACTGTCGCGGAGTCGACCACCCCAGACACCTGGCACCATCGTAGTGAGCGGTGAGTGGAGCTCTCCCCATTCCCCCTCCCCCCCTCCCGGGGGTCTGGACTGTGACACCCCGGCCTCGTGGGCCGTCATCCCACAGAAGCTGCGCTACCACACGGCGCCCTCCTCCATCCCGGAGTTCCGGCTCGCAAGAAGGCGGCAGCCACCCCGGGACCCCGGCTCCTTGACGCCGGCTCACTATCAGGAGCCTGATCGAGCCCCGCGAGACCGGACAGCTTGCCACCGCGGAATACTGGAAGCGCGCCGTTTACACGGAGCTGGACATTACAGAAACCCGCCGTCACGATCAGGGACGGTGGGGACCGTCCTGGCTTTCCCCCCCCCCCCCCCCGAGGACCTCCTGCCGGTGCCCCGGTGACCTCCATCTCACGTCCACCATTGTAGGGAGCCACTAGACACACCGCCACCCGTCCAGGGCGGCCACCTCCACTATCTGTGCCTGACCCTAACATGGCGCCCGTGGGGACCTGGCGCCAAGGACGATCGCTCTGTGAATAGGAGTGCCCTACCTAAACTACAGTCGACACCAGCCCACGCCTCCTGACTCTGCCTTGCCAGTCACCGCGGGCCCCTCCGCGCAGAGAGGAGAGGACCCCCACACGACCCCCATACGGACGGAATCGCTGACCCGGGCCCCCTGGAGAGAGGGAACGCAGTGACCGCCCCGAGACCGAGAGAGGCTAGGGGCCCGTCCTACCCTGAGCTGCTGCCCACCCAGATATTGAGGAGAGGTGGTTTACTGATTACGGACCGCGCGGAGGGCAAAGGCCCCCCCCCCCTATCTCTAACTGCACTCATGGGGAGGACGAGAACCACGCAGACAATGACTATCCCAGAGACGGCTCCCGAGAGGATGCCCCAAACGAGAACATGGTCGCAAGCCAACGCGTCGCAAACCGACCCCACACTATCGACAAAATTGGACCAAGTATTGGCGGCAATCGAATTATCCCGTCTATCAATGGAGGAGAGATTGGGTGTCCTGACGACGGACATCAGTCTAATCCGCGACGACCACTGCAAATTGGCGGACAGAGTGAAGGACGGAGAACGGATTGTGACCGAGCTGCAACCTGCGGTGAAAACACAGGAGGCGGAACTGAAGGAAGTCCTGCACCGCGTGGCGGCCCTCGAGGAACGCACGGTGGACCTGGAGGGGCGCTCGAGACGCTGTAACATCCGCGTCCTGGGTTTGCCGGAAGGCATTGAGAACTCGGACCCCCTTACGTACATGGAGCTCTGGACCAAATCTTTCACACCGGAGGCGGAAAGGTCGGCATTTTTTTCCATTGAAAGAGCACATAGGGTCCCAGCCCGGGCGCCCAAGCCGGGCCTCCCTCCACGCCCCATGTTGGCTAAATTCTTACATTTTCGGGACCGCGACGCGGTGCTTCGTGCGGCCCGGATGGCGGGCCCCCTACAAGTGGAAGACCAACACGTTATGGTGTTCCCGGACTATGCCCGAGAGATCCAACACCAGCGTTCCACCTACCTCGACGTCAAGAGGCGCCTCCGCGCAAATGACCTTCAATACTCTCTGCCCGCCTAAAAGTACTGCACAAGGGGAAAGCCCTCTTTTTCAACACGGCGGAGGAAGCACAGGAGTGGACTGAGTTCCACTGCCCAATAATCCCTAGTCCTGGTCCCCGGAGAGCACGCAACAACGACTTCAGACGCTCCAGGAGACGAGGTGCGAGCCGCACTCGAGCGGGCCGCCCCAAAAGCCAAGCATCATCCCCTACGGGCTCACCCGATCTCACGCAAATCATGCAAGAGCGACGAGAGGCCTTAAGAGCGGTGACTGGCCTACACACGTCACCCATAGTGTCGGATTTGGAGGGTCATCCACACTTGTTCACCCCAGAGAAAGACCGGGACAGCGACGGAACAATGTTGGGAGTTGGACCAATCTCCTCCCCCCTTGTTATGATACAAACCTCGGACGCTACCCTGGCCACTCAACCTGGCACCTCTTCATGATGAAAGAACTTTTCACTGTTATATCCTTTTCATGGTGACCTATTGTGTTGCGCGACGTCTAGGAGCCTAGACTGTTTTGTTTAATAATTGTGAGCGCTTGTGAGCGATAGACGCTTATCCTACCAGAGCCCGACCCGCGCACAGGCCCAGCAGTGACACACGCTGCCACCCCCGCAGTTACCCGTTGTATTTTTCCCCTAGTGGGACATTTGTTTGGATATGCCACCTCCGGTGAACTATCCTCAGTATTGGGACTGTTTCCCACCCAAAGTTCTGTTTACGGTTAATTCCCTGAGTCCTTCCCCCATGATTGTGGAAGCATGGCGCACTGGACATACTCGAAACACATACACACTGGCGGCCGACGGGGGCTTCAAGGGGGTCCCTCTCCCACTCATGTCACCGTATGAATGGCAGACTCACGGTCAGACATTAATATCCTCACACTGAATGTGCGAGGCCTGCACACGCCCAGCAAACGCTACACTGTCTACTCATACATTAAGCGTATGTCAGCCAATATTGCGTTCCTGCAAGAGACGCATATGAACGCCACTGAACTCTCTCGCCTGCAGCTCAAATGGCGAGGGACCTTCTGTGCCACACACTATTCAGCGTTTGCGCGCGGCGCGTTAATTTGGGTCAGGCCAGGTACTCCCTTCCGAGAGCTCAGACGGGTGATAGATAGAGAGGGCAGGTATGCGCTCCTGGAGGGAATACTTGATGGACAGGGTATACTCCTTGGCAGCATTTACGCCCCCAATATAGATCAGGATAAATTCTGGGATCACCTCACGGGCGTTCTGGCCCAGTTCACTGCAGTTCCGTGGGTATTGGGAGGTGACTATAATTGTACGCTGGACCCCACCCTAGACCGCTCGCATCCTCCCCCCGCACACTCCCCGGCTCCCCGACAGGCAGAACTCTTCAGAGCATGGACCACGCACTGGGCACTCACTGACGCATGGCGACACCTACACCCACTGGCTCGCATTTACTCCTTTCACTCGATCCCACATAACCTTAGGGTCCGCCTGGACCGTTTCCTCTGCTCTGCACCTATCCTCCCTAAGATCACTTCCATGGATTACCTAGGTTGGATCCTCTCGGATCATGACGCTCATATCATCCGTCTAACCTGGCGCCCCCCGCACCCACCTTTCCCCACCTGGCGCCTCCCTAGGGACTGCCTTTCAGATCCAGTATTCAGAGACGCACACGAATCCAGTATTCGCGATTATTTTGCGCACAACACTAATACGGCATCGTCGGTACTGGTTGAATGGGATGCGTTTAAGGTGGTGGCGCGAGGGGAATGCATCAAGCAGGTGGTGGGAGTGCGTCGCACCTTGGAACGGGCGCTCCAAACCTCGGAACAATCTCTGGCCGCGCTTACTAAACGGCTTGACGACTCGGAGGAACACGCTGTACTCATGGCCAAGACGAAGACGGAGTATCAGACTGCCTGCGCCGACCTCCGCAGATACAATTTTAGGGCTTACGCCTCTAGGGTTCATAAGGACAGAGACAAGACTGGAACGCTGCTAGCCTGGATGGCGAGACAAGACACCGAAATCAAGCCGATCACGGATATTGTCACCCCGGATGGTGTGTTGGTACGCTCGCAGGCCGAGATCCTCCTAGCGTTCCAGCGCCACTACACGCAAGTGTACGGGACCCCGACCCAATCCTCCCCATTCTCTGTGGACCGCTTTTTGGACCCACTGACGCTGCCCAAAATCTCGGACATAGACAAGCGCGCCCTCGACACCAGGATAAAACCCTCTGACATTACCCAGGCAATTCGCGCCATGTCCCGGAATAAAGCGCCGGGACTGGACGGTTTCCCGCTGGAATACTACTCGACTTTCTCGCCTCTAATCGTCCCCCATTTATCACAGGTGCTCGAGACGTCTCTTCATCTAGGGAGATTACCCCAGTCACTGCGGGAATCCGTGATTGTCACCTTTCCCAAACCCCACAGAGACCCACTCCACATGGGGTCGTATCGCCCCATCACGCTCCTGTCGGCCGACTGTAAAATCCTGGGGAAAATTCTGGCTGACCGTTACGCGCAGATCATACGCCCGCTAGTCCACCCAGACCAATGCGGCTTTGTTCCGGGTAGGAACACCTCCCAGAACCTCCGCCGAATCTTCCACGTTCAAGACCAGATACGTGACAGATTTCCCCGCGCCGCCTGCCTCATTATGGACCTGGAGAAGGCGTTTGACACCCTTACCTGGCCCTATCTCTTCTCGATCTTGCGACGCCTGAGTATCGGCCCAACGCTCATGGCGTACACACGCCTCCTGTATACCGACTTGACCACGCGGGTACGTATCGGGAAACGCATATCACCGGCGTTCGCAGTTCGGCGAGGTACGAGACAAGGGTGCCCCCTGTCACCTCTCTTATTCGCGCTCGCAGTCGAACCGCTGGCGATTCGGCTCCGTCGGGAGGGGATGGAATGGGGCATTCCACTTGCAGACAGTACGCATAGCGTATCCATGTACGCGGATGATCTTCTCATGTATGTCCGAGACAGCGAAACGGACATGACCCTTATAGGGACGGCGCTAGCGGACTTCGCAGAAGCCTCGGGACTGCAGGTGAACTGGGACAAGTCCACAGTTTACCCCTTACACCCAAACCTACCCCCCCGGGAGGTCGGGCTCGGAGCGCACACCCTCTCATGGTCCGCGGAAGCCCCCCGTTACCTTGGTGTCCGCTTGTATCACTCCCCAGCTGACCTTTTCGAAGGGAATCACCGTAAGGCACTTGCCAGTCTACGCCCGGCGGTCGCTTTTTGGAATAAGCTCCCACTGGCCCCGATAGGAAGAATAGCTCTAGCCAAAATGATTATGCTTCCCCGACTCCTTTACCACTTCACGAATTTGCCGGTAATACCGCCCAGATCCTTCTTCCGCGATGTGGACTCCCTCCTAGGGACCCTTATCTGGGGCGAGGGCCGCCATAGGGTCGCCCTGAAAACCCTTCAACTTCCTACGACACTGGGAGGGCTCGGAGCTCCGTCCTTCGAGTCATATTTCCTCGCGGCACAACTCCAATGGCTGTCATAATGGACGGCGGACCGTTACTCTCAGGAGACTGTCACCTCGACGGGCAGAATCGCAACCCCGGAACTCACCCGTCTTCTTCTCCCGGGAACCAAGCCTCGACGTACGTACCCCCTCCAGGTGGCGATAGCGCGCCGGTGCATGATGCGGATCCACCGAATGTCCCCTAACAGGCCTCCGTATTCCCCGTTGTTACCATTGATAGGCAGCCCCAGGCAAGACTCCTACTTTACGGCGCCATCCTTCACCGAATGGTCGCACTGCGGCATCACGGATCTGGAATCGTTATTTGAGGACGGCCAATTAAAATCACTTGACCGCTGAATACGGGCTCCCCCCAGGCCAATTCCTCAGGTATCGACAGCTGATTGCCGGATACCGGCCCCATTTTAACCTCTACACTGGCGAGCCAGACACGCATCCAGTAATACACGCTGTCCTGCGTATGGGGGTGGGACGCCACTTAGTTACCTGGCTGTATAAATCCATTCGGGAACTTTCACAAGCACCTCTGACAACCTTGCGGGCTACATGGGAGGAGGACATAGGTCGCACACTACATGACTCGGAATGGACTAAAGCGCTCGAGGCTCCTAAACGCGTCTCTAGGAATGCCCGCTTCAAGAACATCCAATACTATATCCTCCACAGGGCGTACCTCACCCCAGCGCGCTTGCAGAAGTTCTATCCCTCCACACCATTCTTATGCCCCAGATGCTGCTCCCCTGCCGCAGACTTTCGCCACATGTTCTGGAGCTGTCCAGACCTTCACTCCTTTTGGCAAGCGGTACACAACACACTGTCTGACCTGACAGGTCTTACTACACTATCCACCTGGGAATCCAGTGCATTAGGTATCCTCCATGTCCCTAAGCAAGCCCCAGTGCATAGGCGCTTCGTGTCCTTAGCGCTCCTGCTGGCGAATAGATGCATAGCCATGCGCTGGCGCTCCCCGGAAGGTCCCCCTATAGCGGCATGGACGGGGGCGGTCAGTAAATGGGCGGCGGCGGAGGAAGATGCTCTTAGAGAAGAAGAAGCCAAGGGCGCGCGTAAATTTCCCATTTCCATGGAATGGGCCATGCTTCTCTACAGTTTTCGACAATCCACGCGAATGGGTGACCCCCCTACTCCTTCTCCCCCCCCGACCCGAGAAGACCGTTTACGCCTGGCTGTTGTCCCCCTCCCTGAGGCAGGTTCCGGATACCCCCTGCATCCTGATTGACTTCCCACCCTCCTGGAATGCGGGCTGAATAGCCCCCCTTGGGTTCGTCTCCCCCCACCCCCCCCCCGACGCCCACCGCCGATATTTCCACCACACTAGCGCCTACATGCTTCCCCCCCCACGGTTTTGCCCCCCCCGTTTTCTGGTACCACCATTACATGGACTATACAGGCCCCGCTCCACCGCCCTTTGAGACGGGACATTATACTCCTGTTAACACGCACTGTCCTCCTTGCTCTACAAGTTAATGGTCTTCCGACCTGCACACATGGTTGCATGGTATGTACTGATGTTTGGAGGGAATGGATATTTGTACCAGTTGTTTAAACAAAAAACACGTTGCACGCATGGCTGAATGTTGAGGCCACGTCAGCGGCTGACTCACGATGTACTGTATACTTCGATGCAACAATAAAACAAATTTCAAAAAAAAAAAAAATCTGTCTCCCAATGGGGATCGCACCACATGTGGACGACTGTGACACTTGGGGCACAGTCTTTGCTTCCATTTACACAAAAACACATGGTGTTCCGTCCATGGCGGTAATACCAGATGTGCTAAAACAGATTCAAAATGAATACGGTCCAGAACCTGCCTTAACAATGGGTATGAAATTACTGAAAGACTTCAAGCAGGTCTCGGCAATATTACTAGCCAACATAAAGGGGGAAGCAGCATCTGTGGCGATCCGCCAGAGGTTGAAAGAAACAGATATAGCAGACCAACCATTTGAACTTGCCAGAATCATAGAAAAATCCTATGAAGAACTAGGAAGAGATAGTTTGGGTGGGAAACCAGTGAAACCCCAACTAACTGAAAATCCTGAAAAGGTATTTATTAAAAATAATCTAAACACTCCAAAAAACAGCTGGGATGGAAATAAACAATCCACTCCCAAAGAAAAAAGATTCCAGTCCAGAGGAAGGTCTCCTCGGCGGAGAGAAAGATCTCCGGACCAAGGACACAAGTCTCCCCAAAGGGAGCCCTCTGAGAAAAGATACAACCTTAGAAATAGGGATAATTTAAAGAAACCTGATAGATATCAAGATATTGATACACGTCCCTCTCGATCTTTTCAGACTTCCTCGCAGAAATCGGAAAGAAGAGGACGGTCAGAACACAGGGAAGAGCACGTCAAGTCCAAAGACAAGGAACCTGCTCATCAAAGTAAAAAGTTACAATTTCCAAAGAAGAAGGTAGCCAGCATTAAAGTAATCAAACATGCCGAGAATACTGAGGACACAGCTGAAAAACGGAGAATGGGCTCAGACAATGCTAGACAGCGCAGCAGAAGTGAGCATAGCTCGCAAGATCCTGATGAATCATCTGGAGACAGTGGACACAAATGAATACATTCAGGTGGAAACTGCAGATACCAGAGTTAGCAAACCTCATAAAATATATGAAATAACATTGCGTATAGAGGGAGATAAGACTAGGAAAATAAGGGGTCTATTTTGGGATAATCTCTCCAAAGGCTATGACATCCTTCTAGCTGAAAAAGACTGGCCACCAGAGTTTGGCAGGGAGTGCCCTCATGGCGAAGAAATGATTATGCCTGCCTTCTCAAATCATATTCCAATACATAAAAAATATACACTTGCAAGAAAGTGGGCAGTAGCCCAAGCTCCTGCATTATATAAAAATCATGTGGGATGGGATGAGGACTCTCCTCCTCACAAAATCCAGTTAAAATCTCAACCAACTACACAGAGACAGTACCCAATTAAGCAAGAAGCTAAAAAACAGGTCAGGGAGATCTTAGATCAACTTGAATACCAGGGGGTGATTGAAACTTGCACCTCACAAATGAACAATCCTTTGTTTCCTGTCTCCAAACCAGATGATTCATATCGTCTAGTTTTGGACTACAGACACCTAAACTCATGTTGCAAAACCTTTGCAGTACAAAACTCACACAGTGCAGCACTAATGAATAGCATAGTGCGCAAAAAATACAAAACACCATTAGACATCTCTAATGAATTCTTTTGTCAAAATATAGCACCTGAAAGCAGATATTTGACTGCTTTCTCAATAAATGGCTCGCAGAAAAATTTCTGTTGTTTGCCACAGGGGTTCAAGAACAGCCCAAGATTATTCTCAACGAGAGTAACAGAGTTACTACAAATATATGATGATGAGGCATTATCTTATGTCGATGACATCTATCTAACAGATGATGACTTGGATACTCACTTGAAAAGAGTGAACACCATAATACTTGGGTTTGCAGCAGAGGGTTACAAATTCAACTTCAAAAAGTCAAGAATTGCCCATCTAACTGTCCTGTTTTTAGGATATGAATTATCAAGTGAAGGCAAAAGCCTGGCTGACAATTTCCTAGAGAAATGTGCTGTAATCCAAGCACCAAGAACGCTGAAAAACTTACAATCAATTCTAGGTTTCCTGAATTTTGGAAGAACTTACATTCTAAATTATGCAGAGAGGTTTAAACCTCTCTATGACCTAATAAAACCAGATTTTAAAAGAATCAATTGGACTCAAAAACACACAGAAATTTTGAGATCTTTACAAACAGACATGTTAGTTAAAACAAAACTGCAAACACGCGATAACACACGCAACCTTGTGATTCGAGTCATCCCAGGAAGATGCGGATTCACATACCTAACCTCTAATGAGGGAGAAAAGGTACCAATAGCATACAAATCACATTTGTACACAGAAGCTGTAAAAACATTCAGCATTAAGGAAAACATTGTTCATGCGGTTCAAACAGCTGTAGCAAGAGAAAAAGACCAAGCTGACGGCAGACGTATTACAGTCAGAACAGCAGAATCAGCCTTTGAGGCATTAACAAGCCCATGTAATCTACCTACCAAGGCATTAAGTCCAAAATGGATACAATGGGAAAATTCTCTTGCTACAGACAAAGTAAAATACTATTTTGATCCGGAAATGAAAAAATTTAAAAAATCTAGAATATGAAAGAGAATATCCTCTGCCAATCGACATTCTGCCCATACGACAGTACGCCTGTGTAATATATACAGACGGACATGCTGAACCCTCAGTGTGGGGAAAACAAGCATATAACGCCACATGCGAGATTGTAAAAAACGTGTGGTGCGGAGGTAAATTGAGACCTCTGGTAACAAAAACACACTCAGTGGAAAATAATTCAGAACAACAAACTGAAATAATAGCGTTAAAAATGGCGCTAGATAATGCCGATCGCGAATTCCCGACACTAATAGTGTGCGATTCGTATTACTGCGTCAAATCATACAATAACGATTTACAGAAATGGATTCAAAACGGTTACAAAGATGACACAGGTGCAACAATAAAGCAAAAATCGCTTTGGGAACAAGTAGTTCTTTTACAGAAAGAACTACCAAAGACTCACGTGATACACTCACTGAGTCATCAGCGTGATGGCGTTCACGCTGCAGGGAATTCATTGGCTGAGACAGCCACAGCGGAAGCAACTAAATCGGCTTCCATAGCTACAAAAAAGCGTTCAGGAAAATACATTGACGGGGAAACAATGCTGGCGGTGAAAACGTCATCAAAAGGCGACTGCTCAGCGCTACCCATCAACTATCCACTCAATTATACATACATAATCGATGCAAACTCCAATCCCTGGAGTGGGGGATAGAGTAATTCCAAACACGAACAGGAGAGTCTTGTTAATAGCGGACGCACATATGGGTGAGGGTCTTAGACACCTTAAGCTTAAGGATTCTCTGGAAGAATTACAATCAATATACTGGTGGCCAGGAATGAGCCTGGAACATCACATATTTGTAAAAAACTGCCCAGACTGCAACAGAGATCGCAGTGGCGACCGAGACGGTATATTACCATGGCGTTTCACTCCAGACTGGATTAAACAATTAAAAAAAAAAATAAAATAAAACAGTATGAATAATGCGTCATATTAACATGTAGAGACTATTTTCACTTATAATGTAGACCCCAGCACTCGGCTGACGTCTGAACTGTTATAAAAAGATTTGCGAGTCTATAATGGCATATACTCTAGGAGCATGCTACGTTCTGACCAATGTCTTGCCTTTAGCTCTCGAGCTTATAGGGGGGGCATGGCCAGCATGAGCATTGCATTGCGGGACTCTTCTCACTTCCTTCCTGAGGGAAACGGGATGGTGTAAAGAAAAAACCAAGGCATAAAGCAATCTATAATGGCAAAGGTATTAGGTTCGGGAGCTGGGTGGGTCAAACATTTAATAAGTGTCCAACGTAGTCTTAATAATCTGCCAAGAAATTCTCTGAGAGGTCTCAGTCCGTACGAACTATTGTTTGGGACTAGAATGTTAATCCAGGACCTCGATAGTCAAACTTCAGTGGTGAAAGAAAAATGCTTTGATATCAAAGATCGTTTGGCTATTTTACAGGACTTAAACGAAACAAGAAAAGACCTGAGCAACATAAAGTTGAAACAGCCAACAACCACTGAAGAGAAACCACCTGTCCCAGCAAGGCCTGTCTGGATTCCAAAAATCGGGGATCTGGTCAGAGAGAAGATCGCGGTAAAGAAGGAATTTGGGCCTTCTTACAGAAAAGCAGTACCTGTCTTGGCTATCAACGGGTCAAGATCAGTAGTATTACCGCCCCTTGCTGGTAAAAAGGAGAACCGAGTTGTATCCATCGACCTGGTTAAACCACAATCATGTGGCCGATAACAAGTAGTAGGCCAAGTGGACTACCAAGAAGTAGTAGAACACCAAAGTTTGCTACAAATACAGAGGTTCAAACTGAGAGACTAATCACCTTTGATAAACCTACAGTGAATTAACAAGGACTATGCAACAAAGCCATAGAACTTAAACCTCTTGAAACCCAAATCAAATTCTTACATCAAGAAACACCAATCTACAATGATGTAACCACTGACTATGCTAATGAAACAAAGCAAATTCCAAAAGCAAAAAGGAATCCAGAAGCAATTGAAACAATTGACAGAACAGCATCAGGCTACTTCATCAACTTCGATGATTTTTCTGAGGATCCAAGTGAACCTGAGGAACAGCCAACAACAACAAAAACTTTTAAAGACAAAGCAAAATAACTCTTTCATCAACTACAAGAAACCTATCTGATTTCTCCATGGATTGAATTTTGGGTGGCTCAAGGTATATTTGTCCTCATACATTGGCTCATCATGGTACTATGCTTGGGACATTTTATTGAGGGAAAATATGTTACAATGGACACAGCAAGTCAGAAAATCAACTTGGTCCTGAAACCACACAAGTCTTCACACATCGAGAAAAGAGAACTTTCTTCAGTAAACTTCACAGCCAATCCTATACCCGGTGGGGTAGCATGGGACAAAACTGATTACGAAATCTATGGCCCGGTTGAGCTCCTGAAGTATCCTCATCAATTCAAGATTTCATTAAGTGACTTTGTAAAACCAAGCACATTCGCTGATGATTGGGACTTTGAAAGTATTAATGATATGATGTCAGATCTAGTGATGTCAGCTAAATTTACAGAACATGATTATTTGCAAGGTTCATCTAATTATGACCAGATGTTTTGTTACAACCACTATGGTCACCATTATCTGCATAAATCTGCTCAACCTAGAAATGTTTTTAATTATAATCAATGGGAACATTGTGCAACTCCACCAAAAGGCAGTTCAAAAACATTTTATGAAAAATGTTCATACTTCTCAGGGTTTAACACAAGTAATGCAGAAACATTTTATTTCAAATTATTAAATAAGACAGGAATGAAAACCATGCTTACGAACACAAAATTAATCTATTCAGAGACATTTTTTGAAAAAATGAAAACATTCGGTTTTGATTTCTGGAACAATAATATTGAAACGAAAACAATCTGGGGTACAAAAGATTGGCAAGTGCAAGCTATATAATCATTATTTAGAGCCTGCATGATCCCAGAACAAATTATATTTTTGAATGATACAATTCAACAGACTACCTGTCTTGGCCTAGCCAAAATTAAAGACTTGAACAAACCGTCTATTCCAAAACCAACACCTGACAGTAATAGCACTACAGATGTTGAAATAGACGTATCCCATATTTTAAACCAAAACAGAACACATCCTGATTGGAAAAAATGGTTGATCTGGCCCACAGACACAAATAACTGTCAAGATAGATTCCTGAACAAAATACAGGGGTTCACATTGACCAGGCCAGACCCTAGATACTCCCAGAGACAACATCCAGGGATTGTAACTACTTACAGTGTAGGGAAACTCTGCCTCGAATGGCTACATACATCCACACTGGTAGAAATTAAGCAACACTTGACTTTACTTAAAGAAGGTGCTGACTTGCGTGATTTCATCATGGGACCACGCAAACAGCGTCAAAAACGTTCCATAGCGGCCTCTAAATATGCAGCTTACAAAGAAGCTTGGAAAGAAACTCAAATTGAGACAGCAGAGAAAATACGGGAAATTGACCGTGTTAATTTGGAAAAATCACTTTCTGTTGTGGACAATGGGTTAATGACTCTGTCTTCCAGAATATATTCACTGGACAGTATTGTATCATCTGCAATCGATATAATAGAGCAAGACTTACTGATGTTGCAACACGGTCAGTCCCAATTGCGTTCTATTGTACAGCTTGGCTGGACGTTACAAAATCTGCGTTCAGGCTACGTGCCTTGGCGTTTAATCAACACAACGTCATTATTCGGTATCTTTAACCTTACTGATACACAAATCAGCTTGGCACAAAAGGGTGCAGAGTATACAATTCTGAGCATTGAAAAACTTGAGAGATTACCATTGACAATGTCAGAACGACCTGTCATTGAATGGATAATACATGGGATAATAACTATTCCGATAACGACTTTCCAATTTCGATACTGCCAAAAATATATACAGGCAGGCCAGTATGAAAGGTTGGGTAAAGGATACATTAAGTCAACATGGAACTTACCTTATACTCACACATGTTACAGTAATAAAGGACAGAGTGTATTTCTTAGTGGTACTAATTGTGTAAAATCACTAAGTGGTATACTTCTGTGTCAGGGTATAAGTTTACGTGGGGCCTGTGAAGGGACTTCAAATAACCTTTCATGTCACCAGCTCGGCACACCTGCAACACAAATAGAACCATTCTTTAGAAGACTTTCTAACGGGAGTTACATTCTAATTGTAGATCACAGATGTTGTGGCTTGCTGCCAGGAAAACCTTATCTCGTAAGCGTGAGCTCCATGGTCACTTGTTGTGAGCGAGTATTGTTTCCGAATGACACTCCAGACAGGGAGGGAAAAATTTGGCCGAGTTTGAAAATCTCTTCTATTCGAATTGATACTTTAAGCAGAATGAAGACTGTGCTCCTACAGACGCCAGTTCACTTGACGTCATCAAAAGAAACGTATGATCTCCAAGTTGCAAGGACAACGGGAGAGATACATTCATTGTTATCAACAAATTGCTCCCTACACTTCGCAGAAATGCTAAGCGAAATCTTAAATATTTCTGATACAAATGGTATCGCGTATTTAAGACCTTTATTTTTGCTACTCCTGCTTCGTTATGGCAAGCCATGTCACAGACAAGACTCCAGCAACAATGGAAGAAACGATCCTAGCTATACGCTACCAGGACCGCATAACTAAAGTCCTTGGATTAGCCCGGCTAAGAGATCTGAATATGACCTGGTTTCTTTCGTTCAGACCCATATGGCAGGATTGTGTCTTACCTGTATTGAGATGCATGCTGTGCGGCGAAGAATGTGTTTTGGACACCTGTCTTACACTACAATCAGAAGTACCATTGGATGCAGATACTTTGTTGGGTCCAGTAAAGGCTCATGCATTGTGCTGTCCCCAGCGGCTACCTATCCTGATGACGGCATTCGTGGAGACTTCACCACTATGATTGAAGGGTAGTGAAGTACAGAATGAGAGCAGCATCAACCAGGTACGACCTTCTGTAAGCAATGCTGATCGAAACATCACTGAAAGCGAACATGCGCATGACTGCATGGTAGCGACATTTTCCAACTTGGTCGAACTTTCACCTGAGGCAGTAGACTGTTTTTTTGAGAGTCTGTCTGAAATGATGTTTTCACCAGAACAGAGAGAGTGACTTTAAGCAAACGTGCACACAGCGTTCCCTGAACTCTGAATTTGGCCTTCAGCTTTGAAAAACAAAGCCACTGAGAACTTTTTTCCTTCTTCCCCTGAAAACGAAAACTTTTTTCCCAAATCCAAAATATTTACCTTTTTGGCACTTATCTTCTGCTTAAAGTAGAACTATTCTTAGAGAACAGAGCTTCTATTTTTAGGAACTCTAGAGACAATACATTACCTCAACCTCTAGCTTATTTACAAGTAATTGTATTTATATGTGATGAAGTGGTCTCGCACTTTTTTCTTCTGTATTAAGAGCCATTTCATGTGTTATTTTCGCAAATCATTCATGCTGATATAAATGTGCATCTTTTCTTGAATGATTACACTGCTTGAATGCATACAGTACCTATACTCATTTTCGTGTATTTCGCAATGCCATTTTTCAAATGCAAAAAATGAATTTTGGGGTGGTTCGGTGTACACATGCACTATTAGTTATGTTTACTATTGCTTAGGTTAGTAAATATGGACATAAATGCGTGGAGTGGGTGTAGTATGTTTATCTAGGGACCTGTATCGATACTCCTATTTTCTGACCCTTGTCCGGTTATAATTCACTAATATCCATACAACGGCACAGAAACCCGTCTTCAGATTAAGTCATAGCGCATGCTGTCACATTGAGCAAGCACTATTCCTCCAGCCCCCTAGAAAGCACACCGAGTTCTCTAAACAAACCAAGCCTCCAGCAAACCTGGGAAATCCCCCGCTGCTATTGTTTTGATTTCGTTCGAGAACTCCTGTAAAGAATGTAAGAACGACCAGTTCTTAATGACATCCTTATTGACGTCTTATGTCCATCCTTACGTCAAACCCGGCACCTTTCAGGTATAAATATACCGACGCTGCCCTAAGCAAAGACACGGTGGTGATGAGCTTGGAGCAGCGATACTTGCCGGAGAGCCCAGCTGATGCGAGAGCCCACGGACGCTGCCCCTCCCTTTTGACGCGCTGAGAAAGACGCTATCTTTTCTCCTGCCGAGAAATCCAGCCTCCAGCATTTCCAGCTTGCCCTCGCGGGTAACTGGGATACCGAGTCCTGAGAAAGAGATACCAGCCCTCCTACCTTCTAAATCCCAGGTACTGAACTGACTAACCCCTTACAGAGAATTCTTGAGTCAGATTCTTGGCAAAACAAACTTAACTTAAACTGCTACTTACTTACTCCTTCCCACGTATTAGGCTTAGGTCAGGTACACCGGGGTAGGCGTAGTTAGAAGCACCAGTTGAGTACGATTAGTCAATGTATATATGTATGTATATCTTTTATCCATTTTAAAGTATCATATGGCTAAGAAACCATATCAATGCTTTTACAGTATTATTTTATAATCCTGCTTTTATTATATGCATTCTACTTAACCTTAAGTATTGCAATTGTAGCGATTCATTTCTCTTGTATGAGAAAAGAGACTGATCAATAAATAACACCTTTTATTGAACACCCCCGTCTCTTCTTTTCTCTACAATCTGGTGAAACTAAGTATGCACGTATTGACTGAGTAAAATAGCTGTCTTTTGTTTTCACACGACTCTAGAGATATACTCTTGATCAGGGAGAGCAGTGTTGTCATGTTCTATGGTTGTCAGAAACTAAATCCCTTCTTGTCTATCCAGGGAGGTTAAACTCCTCCTCGCCTATTCGAGAAAGTTTCTAGTGAACTCTGAGCTAGCTGGCACACAAAGTCTAATATCGTCAGTAGAAGACCTAGTTAACCTCTGTCCTACGTCTATACTATTGAAGATATTATTCCAATGCGCAGAGTTATTGGGATAATAGGAACTACACTACAACCTTTGGTAACCCTACATCTGGTAGAGACACAGTCTAGCCGCAGATTCCTTAACTTTGGATTCTCTCCAGGTGCCAGTGTGGATCCGGAAATTTTTCAGCAGTACCTCTGCGCACTGGGGACGGCATCTTACGGCTCTGCGATGACATCATCTCCGGATATAACGTCAGTGGAGCCATATAAGTGCCCTCCGGCGCACGGACATCAGTTTCTTCTGTGAAACCTTCTGTGTGAGAACGCAGAGCCACTACAGAAACTGGTTGTGGAAACAGTGTGCCAAAAAAGATAACAAATCTTCGAAACATTAAGAAAGAAATCACATCAAATGGTATATTAATACCAGAAGTGGATTTTAAATAACACCCTCAAAAAAATCAACAAACACAGGGCTGCATAAAACTCTACGCCCTTGTGAATAACAACTATAATAGGGAAAAAACTATGCACTCTACAAACCATTCTGCAGTAGTAAGAAAAGGTATGTCAAAAGCCAACAGAACCTACAACAACAACACCCGGTTGAGTGTTAATTTAAATCACACCATTACGTGATAATTGACAGCAGCAATGTAAAGGTATGAAGACACCAAGAAGACTTTCATAGAAAAAACTAAGAAATTAATACTACTCGCTGGTGTGTCATCCAGAAGAAAGAGAGAGAGAACACACCACCACTCTACCAACCACACAAATTTGGAAATGGATGTTATTGCAACCTCTAAACAAATGCTAAGTGGCCAGGTCAAGAGATTTGTTTAGTCCCAAAATAGATTGAGATAGTGATCACTGGTATATCAACTCATCACTGGTGGGGTGTAACTCTGACCTCAAATGTCATTCACAGGGCGTAAAGGAATCTGTGGCGATACCAGATATAACGTTACCAAAGGTAAGTAACTTTTACATATGAATGAGACATCTAGCTGCAGATTCCTTAACTTTGAATTACATACCATAGCTTAACCCACTGGAGGAGGATCTGCGAACTAATCCCACAAAAGTTCACAAGAAGAACTAGGTGGTCAACTAAAGACTGACCAAGAGCATGTGGGATTGAAAAACAAGAGCTGGCTTTTAATAGAACCTAGGACTTCTGTCATGGAGCATACAAATAAAAGCAACTGTACAGACCCGAGAAAATCGGTCCCTGAAGGGAAAGAGTTAAAAAGGATTCAAGAGTAGCCTTTAAGCTTGAAGAGTCCTCTGTCAGAAGACAGACATGACCCCTTTACTCCCCCAAAAAAGAGGAAAGAAGACTGGAGGACCAAAAGGGTCAAATGCCTAATAGAAGACACATAGGGGCACATGTATCAAGCTAATTACCGATTGCAAAGTGGCCGATTCTGCTAATCGTCCCCTTTGAGACCGGTAATTAACCATTTAGGATGCATCAAGCCCAAACCCAAATGCAAAATAGGTAATCTTCAAATTTGCGATTACCTATTTTGCAAATGCATTTAGAGAATCGCAATTTGTGATTCCTTAAATGAAATGCAAGAAGCAATCTGAGATTGCGACTTAGCATTCAGGAATCGCAAATTACCATCAACTTCAACTTGGTGGTAATCTGCAATTCCTTAGAAAAATGCTAGAAATTGCATTTTTCTAAGTGCCATGTGGCGCACTGAATAGAGGAAGGTTATTATTCACATACTCCACTTAAGCCAGAACATCTACCTGGGGTAAACAGGAACAGTGATGGGGAGAGGCAGTCCCTTACCTCAATGATTACATTATTATCTACACCTATTTGTTAGTCCAGCCTAGAGGAGAGGCAATCTTCATTAAATCCTGAGCCTACTAATATACTGAGACTTCTGTCCTGGAACCTAGCAGGTCTCAGGTCTAAAATTGTTTGTGAAGAGTGGGGGAAATTTTGTGGACAGTTATGACGTTTGTCTTTTCCAGGAGAAATGGGTCATTGATAAAATATTTAGAGTGGGTTTTTACTAATCATAGCGTTGAAGCTGCACCTTCAAAGAAGGGTGGCCCAGCCGGTGGCCTTATTATTTCGTTCAAAGCAAACCTGAGGGTTCGCTAAAAAAAGTATGATATACATTTCACTGATATAATGGCCCTGAACATCAAAGTAATCACCTAAAACAGCTCAGTGCTCCAGGTTAACATTTACAATAGATTTCCCTCTCAAAATCATGGCTCCCCCACAATTCTTGCTCTAGAAGTGATCCTCGAAAGGGAAGGGGTATCACACAATATAGGTATTGCGGGAGACCTAAGTACAACTTTTGACTCCCTCGAGGTAACTAAAAATGTAACAGATGAAGAGGACGTGGAATTAGGCATCCCAGCCTGAGTCACGTAATGCCAGTTAAAAAAGCGAAGGTAGCATTTCAAATTGCCTCTGTTACCCTCAAATTTGGATTGAGAGCTGCTAAAGGGTGTTCTACGTCTGATCTAAAGCTTGGCCATACATATAAAAGAGCCAACTGCAAAACTAGGATGGACTATTTTTGGCTAAATGTATTTCTCGGGCCCAGGTTGGTCGACAGGTGGATAACTGAGAGATTTGACAGCGAATACAATGCCCAAATTTAGAATGTGTTCAATTCTTACCAACCATCCCCAGAGACCATCTTATCCATCCCACTGTTCTTAGTAATAACAGGAGGGTTAAGTGGCCCCCAATCGTGAGCAATGCTGACACCCTGGCAAATATTTACCATATAGTAGTCCACTCATTAGCCAATATGGGTGTCCGGGGCCCAGAGCAGAACATTTTGGTGGACCCATTCACAAATTTACTAAATAATATCAAAAGGTTTTTTTATAAGGGAAACAGTGGCAAGGAAATGGCCAGAAATACGAACAAGTGGTTTGATGAGTCGTGTAAGCAAGCTCGACAAACACTGATGGGAGCTATTAAAGCTGCTCAAGAACCATGGTAGGCACAAAAATGAAAGCCTATAAAAATCCTCAGATTGAGGCCAAAAGGAACTGGCACGAAAGGGTTTGGAGAGCTCTACTAGCCGGAAACCAAGGCAAAAATAGTAAACAATGTTGGCATTTGATATCTAAAGGTCAACTGTATCCAGGACCAAAGGACATTAGCCAAATCACCATTGAGTACCATGCATTAGATTTCAAAATAGATAAACTTGCCTTCACCATAGAAGAAACCCAGGAAGTAGTTGTCATTCTGTAATGGGGCAAGGCACAAGTTCTAGATAAAATACCGGGGGACCTTTATCTCTCGGAGCCTAAAGTTTGGACTGTGATTTTAAACTACACCTTTAATGCCATCTTAAAAGGGGCAGAAATTCTAGACTCTTTGTTAGATACAGAGGTAGTCCCCATATTTTAAAAAAGGGGATAAAAGCAATCCGGCAAATTATAGGCCTAACATCTTCATTGACAACGCACACAAAATATTTTGCCGGCACTTGCTGGAGAGACTCCTAGATTGGATGAGGGATGGAAACATACTGTCACCTGTACAGGCAGGATTTAGAGGTAGAGTAAGCACTATAGATCAGCTCTTCCAATTGCTATAGATCCTATGGAAACATGTGACAGTCAAAAACGATTATTTATACGTTGTGATCGTAGACCTCCGTGACGCGTTAGACTTAGTCCCCCGTGAAAAACTCTGGGTAGTCCTATCTAAAATGGGGATCCCGAGGAATCGAGAAAACTATTGCAGATCATTATTAGTCTCCATAAGGACTATTATGCCCACGTTAAGTGGGGGTAGGAGGGCGGGCTTGGGTGAAGAGAGGAGCGTGGCAAGGGTGTGTCCTTGTGCCCACTCTCTTCACCCTTTACATAATTGGTTTGAGTGAACCGTTATCAGACTTTAGGGCCGATCCTCCCAAGCTTGCAGGACAAGCAGTGCCCGCACTACTTTTTGCAGACGATACCCTTCTCATGTCTAGAACTCTGATGGGGCTTCAAAACTTAGTGGATCAGTTTTGTGTAACTTGCGAGGAATTTGGACTAGAAATTAATATTTCGAAAACCAAATTCATGGCATTTAATCAGCAAAAGTCTTTTAGGGGATCATAAGGGTCGGTTCCACCCTACTTAAAGAGATGAAGCAATTTGACTACCTTGAAGTAAGGTTGACCAGCACACAATCATGTTCCCCACAAATTGTAAGAAGTCAGCTCTCGTTACAATACATTGCCACTGCCCTAATAAAAAAGCTAAGGAAGCCAATATACAGACCGTTAGCACCATTGATCCAAGTGTATCATCCTCAGGACATCGAAACTGCACTTTATGGGACAGTGCTATGGGGCCAAATTAATGTAGGACCCATAGAAAAAACAGAACATTTATATTTGAGATCAGCATTGGAGCTTCCTCAGAATGCCCCCTTGACACCGATGAGTTTAGATCTGGGACTGAAGAACGTCGCTCATGTGATTGCTTTCAGGCCCTTTGTTTTTTGGATCCATATTTGGTCAAATAACACACCACTTGCCATGAAAGTCTCTCTACTCAAAGTATTATTTCTTGACACTAGAGGGAGCATTCAGTGGCTCAACTTCATTAAGGGCTGGTTGGTAAAACTGGGTATGAGTGATCTTTGGACAGACCTGAATAGCATTCAAAAAAGGACTTTGCCTATCCTCAAATAGAGATATTGGAATTATGTCAATGATACATGGTTAAATAGAGGAACTGTAGGAGAGTTGACAGGCAGGTTCCTGAGTTTTAAAGACAATATGTAACAAGAAGAATGTTTAAACCGTATAGAACCACCATTAGCGAAATCTCTATATTTGAAATTTAGGTAAAGCATTCTACCAGTTAACAGCTTTTGCAGTAACTGGAGGGGTGCTAATATTTCCCCCAGCTGTCCTGCATGCAGTGATGAACCTGTAACTGAAGCCCATTTCTTTTTTTTCTGTTCCAAGTACATGCAGATTACAAGAACTTGCTTAATCCCGATTTGTACGATTCTAGCCGTAGATCGATTGAAAGAGATAATCAGGATGTTAAAAATTGAATGCACAGAGTTTTTAGTTTTCGATGTGTCCAGATCCCTATGATATGCCTGGAGATTACGAACTAGGATGCTAAAACTTTCCAGTAATAATTGAATCAATTATGACGTACTGTATGCGTTTGGGCAAGTGATTATTGTAACTGAATTGTATGTGATTAACTTATGCTTTGGGATTTCATCAATTAACTTCCCGAACGGGAACTGTAAACCTCTGAATTGCTTTTGTATGTTGATGACCTTTTATGGTTTTTGCAAATCGAATAAATTGTGAGAAATGATGAAAGAAAAAGTACATGCCCTCCAGAAGGAGGGAATGTAGACCAGACAGAACTACATATACCAGGAACATTCAGTAGAAGGGTGAATGCACAAATTTATGTTAATTTGGGGCACGGTGGCCAAAACATAACCGTTGCCAAAATAACACATCACTGCGTGGAGCAGGGACAAGTATACCGCCCCACACGTGGAGCATGGAAAAGTATACCGCACCACAACGTGGAGCTTGGGTAGATATTGACTGTATTGGGGTATTCAAATCATATTTATAGTAGACACTGTTCTTTACCCTAAAAGAACAACTCACAAGCAAATAGCATTCAAAGAATGCAAAATGCTAAATGTGAATCGCGAACTAGAGCAGGAACCAACCTGCTAAACATCTTCAAAGCTCAGATGCTCTCAAAGAAATACCTAGAAAGTGCAACAGATCGCACAGAAGCCACTGGTCTGGAAAAAACAAAAATGCGTGAAAATACAACAGAACCTTGTGATAGGGTATCACAAGAAGAAAATAGAGTCCTTGCTCACTATAATAGTTCTTAGAAGAACATAATGCGATGTCCTAGGAGGACACCAGAGTTTACAGTGAAGAAAGACTCTACCAAGGTAGTATTCCTGAAAAGCTATAAAGTAGCAAACCAGTACTCCACATAGAGTAAATCATATACTCATAAAAAGAGGTATAGCCTCTTGAGCCTATCTCTTCAACAGAGAAAATGGAAAAGACATTAAACCAGCTACCCAGCTACAAACCCTATCTGGGAAGTAAAGACTCAAACCCGGAAGGTAATAGTCTACCATAAGTCACAAGTACTGCTTACACGTCAACACTACCAATGTCATGAAATCCATAACACAGAGACCACAGCCTTGGACATCATAGAACGAAATAAAATGACCCAATGAGGGCCAATCGCAAGTTGCCAGTCATGAGGCGCTGGACTGCAGAATCAGCATGGCTGTAAAATAAATTGAGCGATACAAAAGGGGATGATGGACGGAGCGCTTGAACAAATCAAACACTCACCCCCAGTCAACTGATCTAGGTTTAATCCATCACCATTCTTTAGTTCACTCAGCCACCCCAGTTCAGACATGGCTATATGCAAATCAGTCTGACCCTGTGCCTTATGGGAACAGTCCAGCCCGAACTGCCAAGCCATGTCTTCCCTGGACCGGAAACAAGCATCCTGGGACCGGTTTCGGATTCATAATCCTCATCAGCCAGGCTATCTTGAATCCAGTGGCCAAGTGAACAAGGGACTCACGTCTGAGTATACCCTGCCACACTTAGGGCGAACAAAGCGATACAAAAGGGGATGATGGACGGAGCGCTTGAACAAATCAAACACTCACCCCCAGTCAACTGATCTGGATTTAATCCATCACCATTCTTTAGTTCACTCAGACGTGAGTCCCAGGCACTCCACACCACTGGAATCAAGCTAGCCGGGCTGAAGAGAGGTGTTACCTCGAAAATGGGCCGGTCCTCGGATGCTTGTTTCCGTTCTGGGAAGGACATGGCTTTTGTAGTTCGGACTGGACTGTTCCCATGGGGCACAGGGTCAGCGCTGATTTGCATATCGCCATTGTCTAACCCAGGGTGGTGTGGAGTGGAAAAACGATGGATTTGGGCCCAGATCTTTGGACTGGGGTGAATGTGTGACATTGATCCACATTCTGTCCATCATTGTTGTGTTTGCAGTTACCGCTCTAAGTGTACTGGGGATGCTCAGACGTGAGTCCCAGGCACTCCACACCACTGGAATCAAGCTAGCCGGGCTGAAGAGAGGTGTTACCTCGAAACCGGGCCGGTCCTCGGATGCTTGTTTCCGTTCTGGGAAGGACATGGCTTTTGTAGTTCGGACTGGACTGTTCCCATGGGGCACAGGGTCAGCGCTGATTTGCATATCGCCATTGTCTAACCCAGGGTGGTGTGGAGTGGAAAAACGATGGATTTGGGCCCAGATCTTTGGACTGGGGTGAATGTGTGACATTGATCCACATTCTGTCCATCATTGTTGTGTTTGCAGTTACCGCTCTAAGTGTACTGGGGATGCTCAGACGTGAGTCCCAGGCACTCCACACCACTGGAATCAAGCTAGCCGGGCTGAAGAGAGGTGTTACCGCGAAACCGGGCCGGTCCTCGGATGCTTGTTTCCGTTCTGGGAAGGACATGGCTTTTGTAGTTCGGACTGGACTGTTCCCATGGGGCACAGGGTCAGCGCTGATTTGCATATCGCCATTGTCTAACCCAGGGTGGTGTGGAGTGGAAAAACGATGGATTTGGGCCCAGATCTTTGGACTGGGGTGAATGTGTGACATTGATCCACATTCTGTCCATCATTGTTGTGTTTGCAGTTACCGCTCTAAGTGTACTGGGGATGCTCAGACTTGAGTCCCAGGCACTCCACACCACTGGAATCAAGCTAGCCGGGCTGAAGAGAGGTGTTACCTCGAAACCGGGCCGGTCCTCGGATGCTTGTTTCCGTTCTGGGAAGGACATGGCTTTTGTAGTTCGGACTGGACTGTTCCCATGGGGCACAGGGTCAGCGCTGATTTGCATATCGCCATTGTCTAACCCAGGGTGGTGTGGAGTGGAAAAACGATGGATTTGGGCCCAGATCTTTGGACTGGGGTGAATGTGTGACATTGATCCACATTCTGTCCATCATTGTTGTGTTTGCAGTTACCGCTGTAAAATAAATTGAGGCCATCAAAAGGTAAGTCCTTTAGGCTCTCCCGAACATTCTGGGGAAACTAGAATCACGCAACCAAGCATGCCTCCTTAGACCTACAGATCTAGCCATAGCCCTACCTACAGAATCCGTAGTGTGAACTTAGCCATTTCACAACCATCCTGTACCAGCTGAAAGAGTTCAGCTCCAAATTCTTCTGATAGAGAAGGAAGTAGTCAATTGACCAAATCCCATAGGGCAAAGGAAGCCCTTCCAAACACACAGGACGTGTAGAAAGACCTTAGGACCGAACTAGTGAACACAAACAAATTTCGGCCACACATCTCCAACCATCGAGACTCCCTGCTCGGTGGAAGCAAGGAAGGAGTTTCCAAATTCAGTGAAGCCGAAGCTGCCTGCACGACAAGCCCTCTAGCCTTAGGGTGCTGAGAAAGGCAAACAGGGACATCTGGAGCTGGTCAATGACAGTGTGCAATGACACGCTCAACAGAGACTCCTGAGGTTGATTTGGCCCATGTCCGTAGAATGTTGTATAGTGACTCCAAAGGGAAGCAAAGGCTTAACCCCAGTGCCCCCTTAATGGAGCAGATCCAATAAGGGATCAGAGGACAGAGTCACCACAGGAAGCTGCAGCTTTAAAATGTCAGCAGCACATTTAATGACATCAGCAAAAGCCGAACTAGCCTCTGTTGCTATTCTAGGAGGTGAAAATAAATCGTAGATAGGGGACGGTTGAAGACTGACGTCCCCACCAAAAACCAAACAGCCTCCTACATGCGGCTGGCCAAGAGTACCCACACACCCAATATAACCAGTATCTGCAGGCTCGTCCTGCAACACTGGGGAAATGGCAACTTAAGATGCCTCATCCTCAATTTGTACAGGAGATGGAGCAGGAGCCGCAGTGGCAAGAAAAGGCATCTCGTGCACCGACCGATGTCGAGACCGAGGGATGTCTCCGGTGATGAACGAGGTTGAGACGGTGTTGTATCAACGTCCACCACTAAAGGTGTCGTCGGCATTGCACAGTGTTAAGGCGGTGCCAAGGTACCATCTGCTGATGCCACTGATGTCACAGCAGGAAGCGGCACCAGGATGTGTCCAGACATCGCAGTGACTCCAATTACGGAGCCAAGGTCCTTGATCGGTGCCGGCAACAGCACCCGCCTGCCGACCGCCCAATCAAAGTGCCTGCCACTTCTTCAGGGCCTGAAGGTGATTCAGGGAGAGGCCCTGACCCAAAAAAGGCTTGCAAAGCTTTGAAATACACTTCCATTTGGGCCCTAGTTGCCCCCACATCAGGATATGGTGGAAAAATCAGGGCAAACTCCTCTGCAACTGAGACTGGGAGGAACTGGCACCAGCATCACGACTTCGCGAGGCAGAGGGCATCCGTGACTTCGAACCCTTCAGTTGCTATTTACGACGAGCGACGTCCACAGGAATGCAACCTCGATGAGTGACGTCCACGGGAACGAGAGCGGCTTCTCGACCTGCCTCAAGTAGGATCCTTAGAACCGATGGGAGATCGGCGCCGCTTGGATCCTGCACGGGACAGCCAGGCCACAAAAGCAGCTTCATCCGATGTTCCCGCAACTACTTAGGCTTCAGCCTTCGACAGGCTTCACACTCCTCGGAGTGGTGGTGCTCTCCCAAGCACCACATGCAAATGGTATGCGGATCCATCATCGACATATGACGCATACAGGTCTCACAATTTTTAAAACCTGAAGACATCAGCACACTGTTCCAGATGCGAAAGGCGTACAGAAGGTCAAAAAACAAAAAGAGGCTTGAGGAACCGCTTCTCCTGGATCCGTGTTACAGCGAGGAAAGAAGAAAACTCACGTCTTCACACTAGAGGGGACTAACATGGCTCCACTGACGTCATATCCAGAGACGATGTGATCGCGGAGCCGTACGACACCATAGCCCAGCACGCATAGGTACTGCTGACTGGCGCCTGGAGGGAATTCAAAGTTAAGGAATCTGCAGCTAGATGTGTCTATCAGATAACGCCACACCGAGCATCCTGGGAAGGGAGGCACACTACATACTTCTATTTTATTGTTCTATGCATCCTGCTAAACCACATTTTATTTGTTTTATCCTGTAATTACCCCTTTCCATTGGAGGGAATGTGGCTGGCAGGGTGAACTGGGGCACATTTGTTGGGACTACCCCAACATTTTTACAGTTATGAGGAAAATACTAGGTTATCCCCTTTCTGAGACGTTTACATTCCTAGTTACTGGAACCCTAGCTGCAGATGTGTGCCTCCCATACAGGGAAGATCACATCTTCACCTGGAACTGCAAGGAAGCAGCAAAAACCATGGTAGCTGCTTTTTGGCAAAGGAAAGACTAACCAGACTTTGCCCACTGGTGGGCATGACTTTGGAATATTATGGCCATGGAAAACCTATCTTGTCATATGACCAATCAAGGAAAAGATTTTGAAACAACATGGGACCACCTCTACCACTAACCAAAGGAATTCCCTAGCTTTCATACCCTTTAGTTTGAAATCCCTCAAATGTTTTAGGCAGGTAAGTAAGGACTAGCTGAGGTGCTACTACACAACTACATTAAGGAGCGGGGGTGAAACGGGTTGGGTGATGCATTTGAGGTTATTATTTCCACTGTATTTTTCTTTCGTCAGACTCTATTTTCTGTCTAAGGGACATTAATACGGTTTGGGGAGAGAGAAAGTTTAACAAGTTCACTGCATATAACACTGGAATTACTTAAATGTTGAGATTTTGCAGATAAGGTGGAATTGTGATACAACAGTGATGGTTGGATTGGCTTACTGTGATTGTATAAAATCGTTTTGGTTGAAAAAAATGCTCTAGCCATTTTTCATCTCCTGGTGAACTAGGGACTAGCAGGGCTAGAATAGCTTTGTGTGGCTACCTGTATTACGCTGTAGTGTTTAGAAATTCGTAGGAGGACCACCTGAAGCATGTAGAGCAGTTGTTGATGGGGATACAGTGGGCGGAACTGATGACCAAGGCAACCAAGGTGGGGTTGTCCCCTGTAGTCGTCTTCAAATATCAGCTGGTTAACAGGAAGATTCTCCCATTTAGATTCCAAGATTCAGTCAGTGATGGGGTGGGAGATGCGCACTACCCATACACAATTGATAGCCTTTCTAGAACTCATTTTTTAATATAGGAACTTTGTAGCTGACTATGGGATCATAGTTGCCCCATTGACATCTAAGAAGCAGTCAGGCTTTTCAGGACCTAAAGGGAGCACACTGTAATGCATATATGCTATAGGCCCTTACAACAGTCAGGCCTTTATGGTACAGACGGATCCCTCAGACAAGGTGCCCTGTATCCCAGCAATTTCATTTCCAAATGAACGCAGGTTTCTTCCTAACATTGCCTTCACTTTTCACACACTGACTTTTGACACACATTTGCCTTTGTAACAGCCCAAACGTGTCTCCTGCTAAACTATACTTGCTTACAGAAACAACTTTGCAAGGGCATTATCATGCCACCGTGACACCATATACAAGGTTTATACATACTTTGTGCAAATGTTCTTCTTGTTTTCGCACATATGGCAACATAGCTATCTATAACACACAAACAATGGCAGCCTGCTCAAGATCTCGACCTAAGGCAAGGATGCCTTTTGTTATACATAAACATCTGTTTCCAGGTGTTGGCAGAGGAGCACTTCTGCTGTCATTGAGAGGTCCCTACACGATGTTTGGGCCCAGCAGTTTGCTGATATCTCCACGAGGGGTGTTCAGCTCATGACCGAGACGCTTATGTTAAGTAACTTATTGTGGAGTACGCAAGAATATTGTTTTAATGCCTGCATACATACATTGTCTCAGCACGATGGTAAAACATTTTATTTTGTTCACTGTCCTAATACTTCTAATAACCTTTATCTGCTTCTATTGATCATCATAACACATATATTCTATACAAGAATTGTGTTGGTTCAGTAAACATTGAAAATATTCCTCTGTGCATTTCTTTTATATTTCTCTGAGAAAACGAGAGCATGAGTGACTGGGCAAAAGGGTATTAGATGTATCACCATGATTCCGGGGGAATCAAGCTTGTCATGTTCAGTGCTTAGAAGAACCATTTGCTACCTACTGGAAGTTTCCTGAAAGAGAAGGAGGTTCTAGAAAATGAGGCAGCTATGATAAAAGACAAGCCCTCAAATGACTCAGGAACCCCAATAAACTGGTTTTGTGTGGCATTTTAGGCTGCAAGTGAATCTTTCCCGATTTATGCCCTTGTATAAGTACAATTCACATTGCCCTTATATGGTCATAGAAATCAAGCCCTTATTTAGGCATAGCCCATGCTACCCAAATACAGGCATGGCTACTTTCACCCGTACCAAACGTCAAAACGATTTCTTGGAAAACCAGCTTAAGCAGTCAGGGACTTCCCCTTGCTTGAATAATGATTTCTCCAAGAACTCAGTTACTTTACAATGAACAACAATTCCTTAGGGGTTCATTCATGACGTTCATATGCCCAACTTTACGTCAAACCATGGCCTTCCTAAACACCTTCAAGGTATAAATATACCTTCACTTGCTATAGCAAACTACGGTGGTTAGGAGCAGATCGACAGCCTACTTGCCCGACGCAGCTCGCTACAGCAAGTGCCGAAGGAAGCCGACTCTCCAGCTGACCCACGGATCAGGAAGCTGCCTTTCTCCTGCCGAGAATCCAGCTCCAGTGTTTCCGGCTCCCCTTGCTGGGTGTTGGGAAATCGAGTCCCGAGACAAAGATACCAGACCTCCTTCATTCTAAACCAAGGTATGGAGCTGATTAGAACCAAGAGAAACCTCTGGTAGATTCTTGGCAAAAAAAATAAAACCTATGCTACATAATACTTACTTTTTCTCTCGTACTAGACTTAGGTTAGGTATATTGGGGTAGGCGTATTTTAGAAGCACCAGATGAGTATTTTAGCCTGTGTATTTATGTATGTATTTTTATATGGCTTAGAAACCATACAATGCTCTTACAGTATTATTTTATAATACTAATCTCGCTGTACACATTATACTTTGCAGCCTGCATAACAATTGTTTTTTTTTAAATTTAGTTTTTTGACCTCATTTATTCCTTCGGGTACATACTGAATGGGATTCCTCCACACCTTCCCAACAGATGCGGTCGATGCCACCCCTTTATAGTGCCCGTGGGAGAGGAGCGAAATTATCCCTCAAGATAAAGCTGTTTCCTAGTCCCACTCCCGATCACAGCACCTGGAAAAGCCATGCGTTACTTGGGAGAACCGGGCCAACCGTACCCTGGCACAATCATAGGACCAGCTTTATTTTTCCCTCCAGGCCACTAGAGCCGCCCAGATCTTACTTGTACTCGTTTCGTCACAGGCCATATCAGATTGACTAATCAAGGTAGTGTACTTCAGACAATCCGCAGAGGCAGGAGGAATTTCGCATTTCCAAGCCCTACAAATTTCGCTTCTGGCAATAGATATTACATAGAATACAAATTTCGAAGCTAAAGCATTCATACCACAATCCGACATTAGACCAAAAAAGATTAACCTTGGGCTCCCCAGAATCTAATACCTGCTGATCTGAGTGGCTGGCATAGTTGGTCCTGAAGGCATTGCGGAGTGCCGGGGGAACCCCAGATTGGGCCCTGTACTGCATAGTATGGGATTTTCAGGGCCCTTCTGACATAAATCCAGTTATTAAGTGCTGCTCGCAAGATCTTGAGTCGGACCTTCTTGTAGAATTTGGGATCACCAAATCTGTATACAAAGAACTCCTGTCCCTGCGGTACATTGTGTAACAAGGCCTGAAATAGTGGACCGAGGGACAAGGGTCCACTTTATTAACCAGGATTCTAAAATTGTTAAAATGGAAAAATCAGGTAAAGCAAGACCACCCAATCTTAACCCTCTCCTGAGCTTCTTCCAAGCAACTCTCGGGGTTTTTGTGGCCCATATAAAAGACCCAATTTTACCCTGGAGTATAGCAATATCCTTAGCACCGAAAGATAATGGAATAGAATTAAACAAAAAAGTTAATTTGGGCAAGATTACCATTTTAACGAGGTTGACTCTCCCGTAGATATTCAATGGGAGGTTTGCCCAACATAACAATAAACTGCCAACCTCTTTTGACACCTTATTCCAGCTGATCTTTACTGTGTGTGCCAGAGTCTGAGCTAGATGGATCCCTAGATATCTCATTTGACACCTCGCCCCCTGTGGTATATTCAAACAATTCCATTTTATATCCGTCTTCTCCTCATTGATTTTATAACCCGAGACCTTACCAAATATTTCGGTCAGATGAAACAACCTAGGAATGGTTTCTATAAGATTTGAGGTATTCATGAGAAGCTCGTCTGCATATAAGGCAAACTTAAGCTCCAGTTCTACAATTTTAAAAGACCTAATGAGGGGATCTGCCCTGAGAGAACATACGGAGGTCTCAATGTAAAGATTAAATAATAACGGTGACAGAGGACACCCCTGCCTAGTGCCTCTAGAAATACTAAACCACTCCGTTAGAACGCCATTAAATAAAACTTTTGCTTGGGGATTGAAATAGAGTGATTTAAATGCCTGCACAACATTTCCCGGGAAACCACATTTTTGCAAGGTCTCCCAAAGATAAAACCAGTTCACCTGATCAAATGCCTTAGCTGCATCTATCGCAACTATTGTGAGTGGCATCTTTTTTCCCATTGCAACATCTATTGCCCCTAGAGCTTGAAAAGTGAGTTCATTTAGCAAAGTTTATGGTTCTCAATGGCCGTATATCGACTGGGCTAGCCAAACCCTTCAGAGGGATGATATATATGAACGGCGCCCCGTTGGAGCGGGTCGACGCCTTTACCTATCTGGGGGTCACACTCCAGAGAGATATGGGGTGGACCAGCCAATTAGATATTGCGGTGTTAAAACACCGTCAGCAGGCTGGCATTCTTCTGAAAAGGTTTAGCTCGTCCTTAACAAAGCCCATTAGCCCACTACTGGAAGTCTACGGAATGAAGGTGTTAAATTCGACACTATATGGTGCTGAACTTTGGGGGTTCCAGAATTTAAGAAATCTGACGCTAGCAGAAAATGAATTTCTGCGAAAGGTAACTAGCGTTCCTATAAGTACTCGATTAACACCTCTCATGTGGGATTTGGGAAAAAAATGGTTCAAGACCTTGCCTCTTTGCGGCCCTTGTTGTATTGGCGCCGCCTATGGACCACAGATGAGCTTCAGCACTACGCCCATGGAATAAGGGAGATAATGAGTAAGGATGGTTGCCTAAAAATACACTGGCTGAAGTCCATTCAGTCCCTACTATTCAGGATGGGATTGAGGGAACTATGGGATGACCCGGGAAATGCTGCATTACCTTCCAAGAAAAACTTGAAAGAAAATTACTGGAAGATGGTAAAGGCAGATGTCTGTACAAATGGTCTTTCCTCACACTTAACAGGCCATTTTCTGGAGTTCAAGGCCCAACCGAAACTGGAAATATATTGGGATGCCATAGAGAAACAGCAGGATCGAAAACTCTTTCCAACTTAGAGTAGGCTCCCTTCCAGTAAGGTCTTTCACAGCTAAATGGTCAGGTGAAAACGGCATGGATAAATGCCCTAAGTGTGGGGAGGAACGAGAGACAATAAGTCATCTCCTCTTTTTCTGTCCCTTGTATACTGCCCCTAGAGCCAAGTGGGTTAAGCCAATTTGCAAATTGCTTGGCACACGTAGGCATGCAGAGGCCCTAAGAATCCTATGTACTGACCCTAGCCCCCCAATTGCCATTGCTATGGCTAAATTTCTGAAATGGGCTTGGGTCATTCGTATGCGATTAATTGTGGAAGGGCTCTGATTACTAAGTATATACCAGCATTAACTATGTGTAAATACGTGGGACGTTATATTTTACATGAGCTATGTGCAATATTCCCTGTTCTGCATGAAAAATTATGGATTTCCTTCTGATTTTTAGAATTTTATGAAATCGTCAAGATTGATATTCGGCAATAGTCTATACTAGTTTAATCTATTTTTAAATATTTATTGTACTGTTTTTATTGTTTTTTTATATTGAAAAATGTGGTTTTTTTTAATGCTTTTATGACTTAACTGTCAAATAAAGTTTATGAATGAATGGAGTTCATTTAGCTGCCTGCCACGTATAAACCCTCTCTGGTCTGGATGTACAACGGACTTAATGATTTTCGCCACCCTCGCGGCCAGTACCCCAGCAAAGATTTTTTGGTCAGAATTTAAAAGCGAGATGGGTCTATATGCATCAACTTTCTGTGGATCCTTATTCGGCTTAAGGATTAAGGATACTGTCACCTCTGACCATGATAGGGGGGGTGCACTCTCCCTGTATATATATTTTATTAAAGAGAGTTTTTAAAACCGGCACCACCTTATCCAGTAGCCCAAGATAAACCTCTACAGGAAGTCCATCAGGACCAGCTGCTTACCCCTAGTCATTTTCTTTAATTGTGCTCTAATTTCTCCCTCAGTTATGCTAGTGAGCAAGAACCGCCTATCAGCTTCAGACAGCTGGGTGAGGCCAGTTGAATTTAACCATTCCCTGACTTCCTCTGATCTAGAGTCGATATCTTCCTTATACAAGCCATACATGAATAACCTTACCTCCTCTCTAATTAGGTCATCATCATACACTAGGGCCCCTGCCCACTTTGAGCAAAGCACTTTATATGATTCCTGACACTATCCGCCCTAGACTTCCAAGCCAGAAGGGAACGGCATTTTTCACCGTAGGCGAAATGCTGTCATTTGGTGGCATCCCATCGATCTTTCAAGATCTTATCAAGATTAGCTTGGAAGTCTGCCTGAAGAAGCACCACCTCTCTTTCCAGCTGTGGTATAAGATTCCGGGCGGCCAGGGCAGCCTGTTGCAGCTCAATCTCCTTTTCTTTGATCCTCTTGATCCTGTCTGCATCCGCCTCTCTCAAAGATCTTCTTTTATTGATCATAATGGAACTTAACAATCCCCTTAAATAGGCTTTAAAGGCCTCCCAAACTATCTGAGCCTTAGCAGAATCTATATTGAACCTAAAGAATTCTTCTGTTTTCGCTTCTAGCTCAGACCTCACCTGCTCATTTAATAGCAACGCCCTGTCTAGAGTCCACCTCCTCTGACGCTCTTTATGCTTAAAGTTCAATACCAACTCGACAGCAGAATGATCAGATAAAATAGCTGGGATGTAAGCTATAAACTCGAGCTCTGAGAATAGTGTCTGATCCACCAAAAAATAATAAATTCTGGAGTGGTGCTAATATTACTTACTATAAAATGAAAACTCCCTTGAATTACCGTTCTTCACCCTCCAGATATCTAACAAATTAAACCCCTTAATAATATTTTTAAGCACAGAAAATGTTCTAGGTGGACTAACATATCTTACGCTCAAGGTCCGGTCCAGCAGATTATCAAATACAAGGTTAAAGTCACCTCCAAGTATAACCGGGGCTAAAGTATTTAACAGACTACCCTCTAAATTCACAAGAGCCCCTGAGTTGTCTTCATTCGGCCCATAATAGACTGTGCAGACTAAAGGGGAGCTACAAATTGTCAGGCTGGCCACCAACCATCTCCCTGACTGATCAGTATCTAATTTTTCAACCTTAATCCCTGCGTTTCCTCTTACAATAAGTGCCACCCCCCTCGACAACCGGTTTGTTTAGAGCATAATACATCCTGCACCCAACTTAACTTACTGAACTCCGATTTACATTCCTGAGCCTCTAAGTGGTTTTCCTCTAGCAGGCAGACAAGAGCTTCACTACTCTTTAAAAACTCGCAGACCCGGGACAGCTTGATGCTATTCCTCAATCCGTTGACATTCCAGATGAGGAATTTGATTTTATTCGGGTTACTCATATTTAAGGCAGAGAACTTCTCAACTTAAACTAACATGTTCCATCTTGACTCTTATGAGGACATATTTTCCTATTTTTTCAACCATACCCCCAACACCCTGTGCACCCCCTCTCGCCCCCCCCCATGAGGAACCCCCCTAACATCCCTTGGCGATACAAACCGCCTATTCGGGATCTCCCTTCGGAACAGCGAAGGCACCTACCACTGAAAAGAAAAAAACTATAATACCTAATATTACCCAAATAAACCCTGGGTCCTGAGCACTGAGCTTTCTATATCTTTTTTTCCCCTTTTCCCTCCATCCCCCTCCTTTTTTTTCCCTTCTAATTTTCTCCCCCTTTTTTAGTATTTAAATTGCAAAATGTTCTCTCTTGTGTCTTATTTAAATTATTTTTCGTCCAGTTTTACCCATAATCAAAAGGAAGCATATCAGAATCCTACATAGTTATCACTACTCCTTCATCTCGGCCAAAAAGGAGGCTACATCTTCTGGGGAACTGAAATTACGCATTTTATTCTTCCACATTACTTTCAGTAGTGCGGGGAATTTCATTTGTACATGAGCCCCCAGGCTCCTCAACTCTGGCATTCTAGAGCCAAGCTCCCACTGCCTTTGCGCAGTTCTTTTCCCAATGTCAGAGCGAATTTGATAAAGCCCGGAGTCAAAATACAGCGCCTTCAGGGACAAGACTCTCCCCAGAATCAATTCCTTGACCGTATACGTCTGAAAATTAACTAATAATTTCCTTGGCGCTTTCCTGTCAGAGTGCAGCTTAAACGGATCTCTGTGCACTCTCTGGATCTCTGACTCCAAATCAATATCCTCTCTATCTTTCAAAATTCCATCTATTAATAGTTTACAAACAAATCCCTTGATGTCTTCTTTCTCAGATCCTTCTGGTATTTTAGGGATTCTCAAATAATTCCTCCTGCTTGCATTTCAAGCCTCTCCATATCTGCCTGTAGGGATCTGTTTTGAGTTATCAAGGATTCTATATCTTTCGTATTGCCTTGCACCGTTTCTGATAGGGATTTGACCTCAAGTTCTAGAGACCCAGTCCGTGCACATATATCATCCAGTTTCGTCTCCATCGCTTCACATTTCTCACGAATCCCAATCTGATTGGCCTCCGATATCTCAAACTTGGAGAGCAGATCACCTCTAAGGGACTGAAACAAAGACTCCAACTGCGACTGACCGCCATCTGATCTTCCTCCCCCAAGGCCTGAGGTGTGAAATCCTTGTCTGTTTCCTTAGCTGCTGCTGCTAGATCACCATCTCTGGCTGTAATGGATGCAGGTACTTGTAATACTAAAGAGGCTGATGGAGCTGATGAGACAGATGAGACAGGGGAAGAATGAGCAGCCATGGCAGCAACATCAATGAAAGAAGAGATAACAGCTGATGCTGGAGGAGTATTACCAGAATCAAACGCGGATTGTTTAACCCCACTGATGGCGCCAGTAGTTCCCTCCACTTCAGAAATACCCGCAAGAGGAGAGAAGCGATTCTCAACAGCAATTGGAAATGAACTCTGTAGGGAGGGAGTTGGCTCCTTTGATATCACTGCCTGTTCCATTATCCTGAAGTAGGATTTGAGAGAGGGGGTTGTCTTTAGTGGAGGGCAAATTGTTTTAGACCCCCTTAACTTCTTGACTTTCCCTAATTTTGCAACCTTCTTTTTGCGTGGTGTTAAAGGAGCCACTACATTATCTGCAAGGTCCTGACGTCCTTTAGACTCAGGTTCTGATTTGGAGCACAGCTGATAACGATTTTTAACATGAGGATGTTTCAATACAGGTGCCCCCCCCCTGCTTGCAGCTTTCCCAGAGAGTCAGTCTTGTTTTTAGCAAACTGCAGAGCTGCAGCCCCACAACCACTAATACCAGAATTATTTACCAGTTCTGGGGCAGGGGTGAGGTCAGAATCCATACAATAAACCAAAGGAGAGAGTGAGGGAATTTGTTCACAAAGGTGAACGGAGAGTACTCCTGATCCCCTAGGTATCAATAATAAACAAAACAAGAGAGGAGTACCATCAGAAGTAGCTTAGATAAAGCGGTCTGAATGGAATGAATGAGAAGAAAAAGAAGAGAGTCCTTCCTTTTTAAGAAACCCCTCACTCACCGACCTAGTCGGTGACATGCTTCATCATCGGGGTCCACCCTGACAGCCGAGTGCCATCAGGGTGTGCTGCGACACCTGGACTACAGTGGAGCGGGTATTTTGTGTGTGAAGTAAAAAAATGTTAAAAATTGTCCTGGTATACTTGTGTAGAAAGTTTTATTATCAAGAACTGGACAATATTAAAAATATGTGTGTGGATACGTTTAGGTATTATGACCGTGTGTATCTCTTATGTGTGAGGTCTACATGTTTCAACCCGTTTGGTGGAAAAGTGCCGGGTTTTCGTCAGGACCAAGAAGGAAAATGGGTGGTCAGGACACACTAACGCCCTGCCGGTCCCTATTTCCCTGTGCACAACTGACAAAATTGGTCAGAGTGAAAAGGCTCATAAACAACAATGGTTGAGCTAAAAAGCAAAAAGACCTGTAGGAGAAGAAATGTAAAAGGTCATGAGTATGATTAATACAAGCCTGTTACGAGGTGCCAAACTGGTTCTCACGTGTCTTCTGCTGTGTCGTACATTCCATTCAAGGTTATTTGTGATCGGTAGTGATTGGCTATCACTAAAGCTGGCACACTCTACCATTGGTGATGTGCTCGGTGATCACTAAATACTCAATATAGGCATTCAGTCAAATTTAGCACTGAATCGTGCGTGGAAACAAAAACTCACAGTGCCATTAGCGTGAGAGAACAACGCAGTGAATTCTACGTGCTTCACCTATGACTCAGACTTGCACACTCCGGTGATGTAGGTGCGCTAAGTGGTTAGGTGGTTAAATGGTACATTATCATTCAAAGTGGGTAGCACTCAGCACTTCCGAATGCTTGACACGCCTGCTCACGTATAGGTTTGGAGTGAGCACTGATCGACGTGGTGAATTTTGCCCCAACAAACATACACTCACACTCAGCAGTCACACGGATAACTCACACATACGGGCGCACAAGGGGGAAGTAAGGCTTACTCCTATTTAGGATCTTTTTGGCATCACGGGGTGGAGGGAAGGTAAAACCATGCTGTCATATTCTGCGAAGGGGAGATTGAAAAGATATCTGTCACGGATTGGGTTTCAGGATACTGAATCCGAGTAGTCAGTATCGGGCTCAGAGTTCTACTTACAGTTCAGTTGGTCTCAAAGTTCTAGGTACCTACTCGCCTCTCCGTGCCTCCCCGTAATGATACAGACGCCCCCGGGATTGTTATAGCGGCAACTGTGCTTCCGGGTTGGGCGTGGCCACGACCATGCGTAATGACGCAAATGTGACTCAGGAGTGGAAAGAGAGAACGGGGCGAGTGCGTCCCGGGCGTTGCTAGGCAATGCCAGGCAGGATTGTTTACGTGAGAGTAAAAAGCAATCCTGAAAAGGGGGTATTTATACAAGAAACAGAGACTGTGAGTACATCAAATTAGGCATAAATCACATATCTCGGGGTTATACAATATGAAAACTAACTAAGCCAGAGGAATTGAAATTAAAGAAGGAGCGTCCCTGGCAATATTGGATGTTACCTTGGTAGGAGGAGCAGAGCAAAAAAAGGGATAGTACAGAGTTGTCAGTTGACAGACCTCGGTGGAAATGGGAAGCTTTACTGTCAGTGGGATTGGTTAATGCTGGACCAAGGAATATTATCGTTCAATCCTGTGACATGTGTGGATAATCTATATATCCATCTTTGCTCTTTTTCGAACAGCCGTTTCTGCATGTTAGGTCCAGCTTTGATTTGTTCGATCACAGTCCACCACATGTCATTGGGTGTGTGGTTATGATCGAACAAATCAAAGCTGGACCTAACATGCAGAAACGGCTGTTCGAAAAAGAGCAAAGATGGATATATAGATTATCCACACATGTCACAGGATTGAACGATAATATTCCTTGGTCCAGCATTAACCAATCCCACTGACAGTAAAGCTTCCCATTTCCACCGAGGTCTGTCAACTGACAACTCTGTACTATCCCTTTTTTTGCTCTGCTCCTCCTACCAAGGTAACATCCAATATTGCCAGGGACGCTCCTTCTTTAATTTCAATTCCTCTGGCTTAGTTAGTTTTCATATTGTATAACCCCGAGATATGTGATTTATGCCTAATTTGATGTACTCACAGTCTCTGTTTCTTGTATAAATACCCCCTTTTCAGGATTGCTTTTTACTCTCACGTAAACAATCCTGCCTGGCATTGCCTAGCAACGCCCGGGACGCACTCGCCCCGTTCTCTCTTTCCACTCCTGAGTCACATTTGCGTCATTACGCATGGTCGTGGCCACGCCCAACCCGGAAGCACAGTTGCCGCTATAACAATCCCGGCGGCGTCTGTATCATTACGGGGAGGCACGGAGAGGCGAGTAGGTACCTAGAACTTTGAGACCAACTGAACTGTAAGTAGAACTCTGAGCCCGATACTGACTACTCGGATTCAGTATCCTGAAACCCAATCCGTGACAGATATCTTTTCAATCTCCCCTTCGCAGAATATGACAGCATGGTTTTACCTTCCCTCCACCCCGTGATGCCAAAAGATCCTAAATAGGAGTAAGCCTTACTTCCCCCTTGTGCGCCCGTATGTGTGAGTTATCCGTGTGACTGCTGAGTGTGAGTGTATGTTTGTTGGGGCAAAATTCACCACGTCGATCAGTGCTCACTCCAAACCTATACGTGAGCAGGCGTGTCAAGCATTCGGAAGTGCTGAGTGCTACCCACTTTGAATGATAATGTACCATTTAACCACCTAACCACTTAGCGCACCTACATCACCGGAGTGTGCAAGTCTGAGTCATAGGTGAAGCACGTAGAATTCACTGCGTTGTTCTCTCACGCTAATGGCACTGTGAGTTTTTGTTTCCACGCACGATTCAGTGCTAAATTTGACTGAATGCCTATATTGAGTATTTAGTGATCACCGAGCACATCACCAATGGTAGAGTGTGCCAGCTTTAGTGATAGCCAATCACTACCGATCACAAATAACCTTGAATGGAATGTACGACACAGCAGAAGACACGTGAGAACCAGTTTGGCACCTCGTAACAGGCTTGTATTAATCATACTCATGACCTTTTACATTTCTTCTCCTACAGGTCTTTTTGCTTTTTAGCTCAACCATTGTTGTTTATGAGCCTTTTCACTCTGACCAATTTTGTCAGTTGTGCACAGGGAAATAGGGACCGGCAGGGCGTTAGTGTGTCCTGACCACCCATTTTCCTTCTTGGTCCTGACGAAAACCCGGCACTTTTCCACCAAACGGGTTGAAACATGTAGACCTCACACATAAGAGATACACACGGTCATAATACCTAAACGTATCCACACACATATTTTTAATATTGTCCAGTTCTTGATAATAAAACTTTCTACACAAGTATACCAGGACAATTTTTAACATTTTTTTACTTCACACACAAAATACCCGCTCCACTGTAGTCCAGGTGTCGCAGCACACCCTGATGGCACTCGGCTGTCAGGGTGGACCCCGATGATGAAGCATGTCACCGACTAGGTCGGTGAGTGAGGGGTTTCTTAAAAAGGAAGGACTCTCTTCTTTTTCTTCTCATTCATTCCATTCAGACCGCTTTATCTAAGCTACTTCTGATGGTACTCCTCTCTTGTTTTGTTTGTCAGAATCCATACGCCAGCACTCACTTCCCACCAACATCCATCTTACCAAATTGCAACGTGGGACAGAGTGATGCTGTGCTGTGTCGTGCCCTACCATGGCTACACGTCGCGGTGTCCCAACACAAACTGCCTCCGTGCCTCGAAACAAACTCTCGCTGTGGCAGCCTGGAACCGCAGCCAGAGCCTGGAGCGATGCCCTCCGTAGCTGCAGTATGCTGGTAACTGCGCCTCCGGCCCCATGCAATCCTCAGCTACCGTGACGGAGAGTCCTGGCCTCAATTCCCAGCAGTGAAAAAACAAACAAAACAGAAAAGCCGGGATTGAAAAATTTAATATTTCCTAGCAATTGCTAGTAGAACACCACACTCTTACCGGGCACTGTACTTCAGTCAGCTCAAAGAAAAAAACGCCGTATACTGCATTCTTGTGGCTCACTGATCCCGGAGCTCCCGCAACCGGCACCAGCCCGCCGCCATGTTCCTCCACCTGCATAACGATTGTAGCAGTTCACCTCTCTTGTATGAGAAAGAAGACTGTTCAATAAACCTTTTATTAAAAACGCCCATCCCTCTATTTCTCTGCAACTCTATAGAAACGAAGCATGCACGATTGACCAGGTGAAATACTTATCTATTGTTTCTGCGACTCTGAGAGATATATTCTTATTCTTGGGAACAAAGTTGTCATGTTTATGCGGTTGTCAGAAACTAATCCCTTCTTGTGTATTCGAGAAAGTTTCTAGTGACCTCTGAGTTAGCTGGCACACACACAATTAAGTTTAGTATGTTCGATAGAGATCTAGTTGACCTCAGTCCTATGTCAAATCTATAGGATATATTATTCCAATGCGCAGAGCCTATTGGGAATATAGGAACTACACTACATGCCGCCCAACGTTTGGTGCACTAATTTAACGCTAGATACTAAAGTAACTCAGTCGTGCTTTTCTCAGAGACCCTTTTCTGTAAATACTCCAATAGATGTCTGGAGTGGATAAAAGTATAATATCCGCCATAGCTGAGTAGGACAAACATCCTATGTATTAGTTTTGGGGTTTTTCAACGTTAAAGGAAATAGAGTTCCAAAATACTGTGCACCTTATCTTTGTTTCCTTGAAACTTGCTCCGCAAACTTTCAGTCAACAAAATGGTCGAGATCAACGTCTTACTCAAAAAAAAACAAGGCGGACCCCAAGGACCTCAAGAACTTCCGTCCCATCTCCCGGCGAAGGTCACCGAGAAAATCGTCAAGAAGCAACTGACCCGCTACCTCGAGGACAACAACATCCTGGACCCATCCCAGTCTGGTTTCCGCAGCAACTATAGCACCGAAACCGCTCTCATCGCCGCCACCGACGACATCAGGACCCTAATCGACAATGGAGAAACAGCAACCCTCATACTCCTGGACCTGTCAGCCGCCTTCGACACGGTCTGCCACCAGACACTACGAACACGCCTACACAATGCCAGCATCCAAGAGAAGGCCCTGGACTGGACCACATCCTTCCTCTCCGGCAGAACACAGAGCGTCCGCCTCTCCACCTTCAGCTCCACCGCCACCGAGATCATCTGCGGTGTACCCCAGGGCTTCTTCCTCAGCCCAACACTTTTCAACATATACATGGCACCCTTCGCCTACGTCGCAAGCCAGCATAACCTCAACATCATCTCCTATGCCGACGACACCTAGCTGATCATCTCCCTCACCAAAGACCCTCACACCGCCAAAACCAACCTCCACGAAGGAATGAAGGCCGTCGCCGAATGGATGAGAAACAGCAAGCTGAAGCTGAACTCGGAAAAGACGGAGATCCTCATCCTCAGCTCCACCCCTTCAGCATGGGACGACTCCTGATGGCCGACTGCCCTGGGAACAGCCCCGACACCCACTGAACGCGCACGCAACCTGGGGGTCATCCTAGACGCAACCTGGGGTTCATCTTCGACTCCACCCTCTCAATGACCAAACAGGTAAACGCTGTCTCCTCATCCTGCTTCAACACCCTACGAATGCTCCGCAGAATCTTCAAGTGGATCCCCACCGAAACGAGAAGAACAGTAGCCCAGGCCCTCGTCTACAGTAGGCTGGAATACGGAAATGCCCTCTATGCAGGAACGTCAAACAAGCTCCTGAGACGGCTGCAACGCATCCAGAACGCCTCGACACGACTGATCCTCGACATCCCCCACCACAGCCACATCACACCCTACATGAGAGACCTACACTGACTCCCCGTCAACAAGAGGATCACCTTCAAGCTCCACATCCACGCACACAAGGCCCTCCACAACGCTGGCCCAGCGTACCTCAACAAACTACTTCTACGCCCCTACCCGCAAGCTCCGCTCCGCCGGCCTCGCCCTCGCCCCAGTGCCACGCATCCGAAGAACAAGCGCCGGCAGCAGATCCTCCTCCCACCTCCTAACCTCCTTCAGACGACTTCTCGAGACCTGGCTGTTCGATCAGTAGCAGCACCCCCCCGCACCTTGAGACCCTCACGGGTATGTAGCGCGCTCAACAAATGTCCCGATTGATTGATTGATTGATTGACGGATAGCGACACCGAGAATGGTGGAGCTGCAGTAAATCCGGCTAGTAAATCCGTGATAGAGGCACACAAATATCATCAGACAGAGGTATTCTATTCATGGATAATCTTCCCTGAAGCAAATCCAGTAACACAAATGTTTCACTTTTACAAGGAAGATGAACCACCAATGGAATACATTCCCTTCGAGGATATAGAAATTCCACTAACTTACCAGGAGCATGCGCTCTGGTTCAATGGCGCACTAAAACATATAAATTACATTACCCGGCTAGGTAGACCAGGAGCAACATGGCCGGTACACTACACTGGAGCTTAAGTACCACCAAATTGGAGAATTTATAGCCATGCATAGCTAGCATTAATAGTACAAAGCACTATTAGCAGAGTTTTGAGTGACATAGTTTTGAGTTATTCTCAAATTTCCAGGAATCGGGGTAAAACACTACTGAAAACAAACATTATGAATTGGAGCTAAATAAAGGAGGCAAAAAGTTTGATATTTACGTTACAGTAGCAGATACTGCAAGACTAGCGGTTTGAATAAACCTGCACATAAAGGTATGAAATTCAGAGATCTTCGGTGGAAGTGAGTAAGAATCAGCAATAGAGCACAGGTGTGGAAGTGCTTGTAGAGTCAATCTCCTGTAGAAGAAATGAATGATGAGGACTCATTGCACCTGGAATCTCGTAATGCCTGTAATCTCAACGGATACGAATAGAGATCCAACCAAGAAATAGCCTTCTAATTTACGCCACTGACAAGATTAGCAACTTTGAGACTTTTACCACAAACCATCTTTCAAATTGTACGTTATTTCACATTAATTTTTATGCCACGGCTTAGATCTTGTAGCTTTGGGCGTGCACAACATCATTTTCGCTCCTGGCATTCAACAAGAAGTTTCAGAATCCTGTTAGCTCAGCAAATGAAGCTTACATCAAGTATCTTAGTTTCAAGGTCTTCCGGCACATTACGCACTAGAAAGCTGCGCATCTGCATACTCCCACTGCTTTGAGTTTCGGTTTCTATCCCATGACCTTACTTTTCGTTGTATTTGTCTCGAAAATGTATATATGTGTGGAAATTGTTGGAGGAGTTAGGATCCCATCACTCCAGCAACTACTCTGTACATTATCCTCAAATATACGCACATGCCTAACAAATTCTATGTATATTACTACAAGAACTGGAAGACAGAATACACTTTCTACTTCTGACCCAATTTTCAAGGTTACGGGAAAAAATCTGAAATGTGCTGGTGTAAGAGTACTCCTCAGTCTGGTTTCACAAAGAGGAAAATGTGTACCCAGCAGTACGCACAGAAAGCTGTATGAGTTATAATTATTAATATATCTTTTTATGCTTTTTCTAACTTTAACTCCTTCTCTATATTTACATATTCACCTCCTTTCTTGCCACTCTTCTAAACTACCACCTACCACACCTTCTGTCCTTCCTTACCCCTTAATACCTTTCATCTAAAAATTCCCTCCTTTCGCCCAACGGTACCTTAATCACCACCACTTACTCTTGTTGCTTCAAGAGGTCAGTCACCAGACAGGGACCATTGTTGCCGCAACTCGATGTGTGTGGTGAGCCTCTTTATAGAATGACTTTCTAGCTGGTAAGACTGAACATCATCAATGCACCTGTTACAGAAAAGAGCAAGCACAGAGCATCGGCAAGGGGCGAATCCTGATGGGGTGAATTTGCCTCTTTGTCTTATCTTGGTGTAACATCTGTTAGTACCACCGCAATCAGTACATTCAATTTGCAGTTTCCATCACACAAGCAAATACTTCGTCTGACTAATGTTTTACATCAATTTTGACATTATTTCCTGCATTGAGCATTCTCAAAAAAACTCTGCTTTTACATTGCTATAGGAGATCAGTATTTTCAAAACATGCATTATCACGCTGACAAAAGAGGAACTCAGTCAGGAGAGGTACTGTCAATCCTATGCATGGTGCATCCAAATTTAGCCTGCAGAGAGACTTCCATTTAGCTGATAGGACAAACTATCACGACCCATGATCCAACAGTCGTATTAGGAGGGTTGAAAGTCCATTTATTTACCAAGAGTGTTGCTGTGGTACTCTGGCTGGTGCATTTAATTCCAAGGCTGGGAGGATCAACTTCCTGTTGTCTGGCATACCCCAACTATTTTCAACAGCAGTGGTGAGAACGGGAGGGAAGGGATCGTGCGTACCCTTTCAGGTCAGCTAGTTGAGAGTAGCTGCTATTCCTGCATGCTACAGAATCAAGGCAATGTGGCTGCTGGCCCGGGCTATGCAGCCACGCTAACTACCACCTCTGCCTACAGCTTCTGCATGTGTTCATGGATCATCAGGCACAGTACACCCATTGTCTATTGTCTCTGTGTGCAGAGAGCACACATTATATTTCAACATGGAAGTCCGAGGGTCAAATGGTTAGGATTAAACCAACTTAAGTTGTTCTGATATTGGAGCCTACTTAGATCCTAATAAAAAGTCAGTCAGAGCGAAATAACTGCATGAAATTTCGCTCTGCCTAATTCTGGGTTGGTATGTTTTTCCACTCCTGTTGATTTCGGGAGTGGGGAAGAAGGATACTGGATTTTTCCAGTCTGTAATTCCAGTTTAGAAAAATCGCACAAGACTTTGGCTGCAGGAGCAGCCATGAAGGCTAATTTCCCATTTGTTTCTGCTAGGTGTTGCACACAATGCTACACCCTGCCAAACACTCCCTTCTCTCCCCTCCTCCCTCATTCTCACACCCAGCCCCTCCCAAACGTTCCCACATACAATTACAGTCTGCTCAGAACTGGAGGTAATTGTATGTGTTAAATTTCAGAGGGAAAAAACTAAATCGGCAACACAAGTAATTCCACATTCCTGTTGTAATGTGGATTCACCGCAAGGTAACAGTACATTTCCTCCATTACTATCTAATTCATATTCATGGTCAAAGTGTTTCACTAAAGGGGCTATAACAACCCATCTCCATATGCACAAGTGTAATTCAACAATTATTCTATATACTAAAAGTCTGACTGTTTGAAATACAAAGGTCACTTGGATGTCTGTTAATGTAGACAAAATTATCTTCTTCACTCTTGGGGGGATATTCACAAGAACGTGTGCTAAACATCACCAAAAAATGCTAACGCAACTTTACACATTGCATCCTATCGCGGGAAAATAACCCAGTGTCAACGTGGAATTCACAACAAAGCGTTACCATCCGATTGTCTGCCGAAACCGCAGCCAATGTCCGCGATACAACCACCTCGACTGAGATAAAAACACAAATCGCAACACAAAAAAGTATGATGAGCCCATTTGCGATGAGGAAAGCAGGGATAAGCACCGCCAGGCCCGTGACACACATGGCAGGTGGGAAAAAGCACAACAAAAGCCTGAAAAAGCAAGACAAACCTAACAGAAAACAACAGCCGAGCACAATGGAGGAAAGCCGAGCCACTAAACAACCCCACAAGCCCCATTGGCAACAAAACATTGCATGGCAGGCCATCTTGGACAAGGTGAATGCACCCTGAGAGCGGAGGAGGATAATGGAAGAAAACCAAAACATCCGGAATGATGCGAAAGGCACAAACAGACAGAAACACGCCAACAACAAGAAGGCAGCAATACACACTGGAGGTGAGATTCCGGCGCCACACCAGGAGCTGGATGACATGGAAGAAATGGTGATTACCACATCAGTTTGGAGATGGTGGAGGGACCGGAAACTGCCCAAAACAACAGACACAACAGCAACAGGGAGAGCAACCAGCAGGGATTGGGGGACGGGGGGACGGGGGAGATTGGCACAATGGCACACATGCACAATTAAGCCTAGCACAACTGCAGACAAACCATGGCCAAGAGTAACAACACCAACCAGGAGCACAAGTCACACCACCCGGCAATATCACACCACTGAACAAGCACAGAAGTGAAAACCATACTGCCTGAAAGGGAGAAGGGTGAGCCAAATCAGAGCGGAAGGGACATCGCACATACAAGGCAGCACACACACGTAGGAAGCAGAGCACCCCAACATCTAACACAATGTGGTACAAACACCAACATTTGCACAACCGAACACAGGACATAAGTTATGTTATGTTATGCGTTTTTATTAGGCGCACAGATGCTCCAGCCAAGGAGCGTCCTGGCGCCCGACAAGGCAGCTGCACAACACAACGAAACAATAATCAGACAAAATTAAACTAAGGGAATAAAAAAGTTTTCACCGCACGGCGAAAGGAAAGCAGATCCCCAAGAGCACGAATCGCCGGGGGAAGGGAGTTCCAAAGCATCGCTGCTCGAACTCTAAAGGAGCGCCCGCCAGCTCTGCTCCGCTTAAAGCGCGGAACAACAGCCAGTTCTAGATCAGCGGATCTTAAAGCTCGGGCTGGGATGTAGTGGGCCAAAAGTGTCGACAGAATCACAGCTGGGGACCCCTTCAGAATCTTATAGGCGACACAGAGGACCTTAAACTGGATCCGCTGGGCCACCGGGAGCCAGTGCAATGAGCGCAGAGTACTGGAAGTAGGGCAGGATCTAGGTAATCCTACCACCGATCTTGCTGCTGCGTTCTGGATCCGTTGCAGGCGTCCAATCTCAGCCTGGTTCAGACCTACCAATAGGGAGCTCGCGTAATCCAGCCTAGAGATGACAGTGGCTTGGATCATGAGCTGCCTAGTGGAGGCATCAAAGAACTTGAGCACTGGACGTAACCCGCGCAGGATACCGAAGCAACAGGCCGCCGTGCGCTTGGTATGGCAGGCGAAAGTCAGGGACGGGTCCAGCCAGACCCCGAGGTTTTTAAGCTCGGCAACTGGGATGGGAGTCGGACCCAAATCCCCTGGCCACCATCTCTCTCCCCAGCATTCCGGTTGTTTGCCAAAAATCATGACCTCGGTCTTGCTAGCGTTCAACTGGAGACAGTTGGACGTCATCCAGTCAGCGACCGCCTGCAGTCCTTGTTGGAATCTGGGGGCATCAACATCGGCATCCCCGCTGATCGTAACCGCTAGCTGGGTGTCATCGGCGTATGACACCATTGTCATACCCCATTGCCTGACAACCTCAGCTAGCGGCCTTACGTAGAGATTGAACAACGTAGGACTCAGCGAGGAGCCTTGAGGAACCCCCAGGTCCAAAGGATGGTATTTGGACTGGTACGGCGGGACGGTCACGCTAAAGGTCCGATTGGCTAAAAAAGACCGGAACCACTGGAGAGCGATGCCTGTGACACCGACTTCCTCTAGGCGACGCAGAAGGATAGGGTGCGATACGGTGTCAAAGGCGGCGCTCAGATCTAATAACACCAGCGCCGCCTTTTGACCCGCATCAAGCACGGAGCGAAGATGCTCCACCATATACAGCAGAGCCGTCTCCGTGCTGTGACCGGCTCTAAATCCATTCTGCGTCACATCGAGGACGTCGGCATGAAGTAGGTGTTCCGAGAGGACCGCGTTGACATGCGCCTCAGTCACCTTAGCAGGCCATGGTAAGAGAGAGATTGGCCGATAACTCTCAGGCTTGCTGCCATCCAAATTAGGTTTTTTAAGGATAGGACGAACCACAGCTTGTTTCCACTTTAGTGGGACTACGCCGGAAGTGAGCGACGTATTAATCAGGGAACATAACGGTGAGGTGTCATGTACCGCTAAGTCTTTAAACACCGCTGAGCAAAGCGGATCCGCAGGGGACCCCGACTTCACTTGGTGAGCCAGTTTGTCGAGGCTTTCAGGTGTTAAAGTTGGAAAGGAATGCAGTCCCTCAGATGTTGAGCGGGACATAAATAACGGGGGAGTGGAGATTGGAAAACAGTAATTTAATTTGAACACGAGCAGTGGACTGCTAGGGGAGAATCAACAGATGCCAGATTCCGAAGGCAGACTGACGTGATGCTTAGGTGATACTTAGCTGTGTATAATTATGTGGCACTGAGTGGTAATATGTGGAGTGTATTTATGTTGCACTGAATATAGTAATTGTGAAATGTGATTATGTGGTACTGAGTGGTCATTATGTGGAGTGTATTTACGTTGCATTGAGTCGAGTGTAATTACATGGAGTGTAATTATGTGATACTAAGTGGTATTATGTATAAGGCCGCTTAGTAACATAGGGATGGTCAGGCGCCTCTCCTCGTCGCATAGCTTTGCAAATCGTTTATATATTTCTTCGCGACTTTCTGATATATATTTAGTTTGTTATACTTTTTAACCTATCGCCGCTTACCTGCTATACCTGCTGCTCGGTACTGTCCTCGGTCCGCCGCCGCGTGTGCTGTTTGAGCGGAGGGACAAGTTACCGCTAGTCTTCCTTTCAGCCACACTCAGAGGTCAGCATTCTAGTTGCTGATGATCTCTCACGCCCACTTCCACTGTTCATAAACAGGGGTGCAGTCTGGACGCGCTGCCGCTTAGTAACATAGGGAAGGTCAGACGCCTCTCCTCGGTGCATCGCTTTTAAAATCATTTATATATTTCTTTGCGACTTTCTGATATATATTTGTTTTGTTATACTTTCTAACCTATCGCTGCTTACCTGCTAATCTGTGCTGATACCTGATGCACGGTACCGCTAGTCTTCCATTCCAGCCACACTCAGAGGTCAGCATTCTAGTTGCTGCTGATCTCTCACGCCCACTCCCACCGGCTCATAAACAGGCATGCAGTCTGGATGCGCGCAGCGGCGCGGCGCGCCGAATGTGCGCCAAAGGCAAGCCAGTCTGCGCCCGTCCACGCCTGGCAGCTGCTGCCTGTTACCACCTACATTTTATTCTTTTCATCTGCATACACCTAGTGATCCGCATACCTATAGCCATCATACAATACTCAAGTAATGAGCTTCATTCTTAAACAATTTCCTCCCCTCTGGATTAAATACTAACCCTTTCCATACAGCAGACACTAGAGGGAGTCTCAAGAGTATATCCCTTACTCCAATGGGTAAAAACAGGCCAGAAAATATTGATCCAAGGTTTAATCCCAATAACATGAGAGGGTTATACTGTAACGCTCATTCCCTCCCTAAACATGCCTTAGAAATTTGGACTCTGCTTGACTTTGAGAGCCAGATCTCTTCTACAACAGAGATCGCTTTAGCCATACCCCAGGACTACCAGTTGAGTAGAGTGGATAGGAATGACAAGAGTGGTGGAGGATTAGCCATCGCATTTAGAGCCAACATCAAACTCACCATAATTTATTCTCTTAGTGCAGATTGGGTAGAAATTTGTATCTTTAAAATGAATAGCCAATCTAAGGGATCCTGGAAAGGAGCTATACTTTACCGCCCCCCAGGCAGTAAAGTTCATTTTTACAGCCGCATCACGGAAATAATCGCTCCCCATGTTTTAACTACTGCTAATTTTCTAGTTTCCAGTATGGCTATTTTTTCACCTTTTTTGTGCACCATAACGTATGCTATATCACTGTCGCTTACTAAATGGAAGACATCCTAACAGCCATGTTCTTCATCAGCTGCTACCGTTAATTAACCATTTTCTCATTCATATATTTTGATCACTTGAACTAACAAACCTTAATGTAAAATAACACCAGCCGCCATTCAGCATGGGTCACCAGTACTACCACAATGACATGGAACGTATAATATACACAATACTGTGAATTACGTGTATAGTCCCTCATGATATTCATGTTAATTAAAGGACTAATCCCTGATGAAGGGTAACAATACCCGAAATGCATTGGATATAATAGTTCATACACTATGAGTCATATAAAAAGTATGAAATGAAGATATATATGTATGAATAAAATACATGAATTCATATTCATTCAGCAACAATTTGCCTACCTTTATTATTAATTGAAAGAGCTGATTTGAAGGACAGAAGTAGTGCCCAGGGGGATAGATTCCTTGCAGGAAGTGCAGTAAATAATTTGGTTTAATGATGTCGAGAATGAAGACGCCGCCCCAGGAGCACGCATAAACATTGACAAACCATATTAACTTTTTGAAAGTCACGTAGTTGCGTGTATTCAAACCCAAGAATTGTAGTCACGTGTTATTACGTGCCACTGAGTGGTATTATGTGGAGTGTATTTATGTTGCATTGAGTAGAGTGTGATTATGTGGCGTGTAATTATGTGGCACTGAGTGGTATTATGTGGAGTGTATTTATGTTACATTGAGTAGAGTAATTATGTGGTGTGTAATTATGTGGCACTGAATGGTATGTGGAGTGTATTCATGTCACATTGAGTAGAGTGTATTTATGTGGTACTGAGTGGTATTTTGTGGAGTGTATTTATGTTGCATTGAATAGAGTGTAATTATCTGGCACGTAATTATGTGGCACAGTGGTATTATGTGGAGTGTATTTATGTTGCATTGAATACAGTGTAATTATGTGACGTCTAATTATGTGGTTCTGAGTGGTATTATGTTGATTGTATTTATGTTGCATTGAGTAGAGTGTACATATGTGGTGTGTAATCATGTGGCACTGAGTGGTATTATATGGAGTGTATTTGTGTTGCATTGAGTAGAGTGTAATTATGTGGCTTGTAATTATGTGGCGTTTTTTTTGTATCAAAGGAGACGGACGGGGTGGGCTTGTTAGAGGGGTCCAGCGTACGTGCCCGAGTACTGTGGAGACAAAGAATGGTACGCAGTTCCCCAGGGCAAGAGGGGGGTGTGGGTTTTTTGTATGTTCCAGGAGACTATAATGGGGATGAGGCATCCGGAGAGTTAACTGGGGTACGGAAAGGGGAGGAGGAATCCTCCCTGTCGGGACCTAAAACCCTCACACACCTAGCAAGCTCGACGAGGGGCTCCGGCTCCAAACGTCGGTCAAACGCCTGGGTAGGTTGACGGTGCAGCACTCGGCGAACCTAGACCACTTAGTAATTGGACAGGAGGAGACCGCTGAAGCATAGCTTCCCCCACACTAGGATTACACTCAGACGAGGTAGGATCTTCGGCCCACCTCCGATTCCCATGTGGAGTAGGTAACTGTTGTGCCATCCACAATGTGTAGATAGTGTTTAGTTTTTTACCTGGTCCTGACGAATTGCATTGTATCCCTAGGAACACTAGCAAGAAACATGTTGACCATACACAAATCTTCTCACTTGGTAGAGTAGACCGTCCTGGATATTTGCACTAGGAGGTCCACCTCACCTTTAATTTTTAATAAAGTAGCTAACCACGCCAATAAAATAGTCAGTGGATTACCTAACTTTTTTTAACCATCACCACCATCACTGCGCACATCTACACCCCGCCTTTCCTAGAACCCTCATACCCGCATGCACCAACTGGCAGGGACAAAAGATCTCCTGCAAAGAGCCCAATCTGGGTGCCCGTCAGGAATTGCACCGCCAGCTTGACGAGAAGCAAAAACCCGTATGATGAAGCATGACACCTAGCTTGCTAGGTGTGTGAGGGTTTTAGGTCCCGACAGGGAGGATTCCCCCTCCCCTTTCCGTACCCCAGTTAACTCTCCGGGTGCCTCATCCCCATTATAGTCTCCTGGAACATACAAAAAACCCACACACCCCCTCTTGCCCTGGGGAACTGCGTACCCTTCTTTGTCTCCATTGTAATTATGTGGCACTTAGTGGTATGTGGGGTGTATTTATGTTGCATTGAATATATAGTAATTATGTGGCGTGTAACTATGTCACACTGGGTGGTATTATGTGGAGAGTATTTATGTTGCATTGCGTAGAGTGTAATTATGTGGCGTGTAATTATGTGGCACAGTGTTATTATGTGGAGTGTATTTATGTTGCATTGAATAGTGTGTAATTATGTGAAGTGTAATTATGTGGTACTGACTGATATTATGTTGAGTATATTTATGTTGCATTGAGTAGAGTGTGGTGTGTAATTATGTGGCACTGAGATGCAGTGGTCATGATGAGTGATGCTGTGGTGCACTGAGTGATGCTGTGGTTGTGCTTAATGATACTGTGGTTGCGGTTTGTGATGCTGTGTTTGCGCTGAGTGATGCTGTGGTTGCGCTGAGTAATGCTGTGGTTGCGCTGAGTGATGCTGTGGTTGCGCTGAGTGATGCTGTGGTTGCGCTGAGTGATGCTGTGGTTGCGCTGAGTGATGCTGTGGTGCCGCTGAGTGATGCTGTGGTGCGGCTTAGTGATGCTGTGGTGCGGCTGAGTGATTCTGTGGTGCGGCTGAGTGATGCTGTGGTGCTGCTCAGTGATGCTGTGGTGCACTGAGTGATGGTGCTGAGTGATGCTGTTTTGGTGCTGGATGATGCTGTGGTGGTGCTGGGTGATGCTGTGGTTCCCCTGAGTGATGGTTGTGGAGTGTATTTATGTTGCATTGAATCGTGTGTAATTATGTGACATGTAATTATGTGATACTGACTGATATTATGTTGAGTGTATTTATGTTGCATTGAGTAGAGTTTAATTATGTGGTGTGTAATTATGTGTCACTGAGATGCGGTGGTCATGATGAGTGATGCTGGGGTGCGCTGAGTGATGCTGTGGTTGTGGAGTGTATTTATGTTGCATTGAATAGTGTGTAATTATGTGACGTGTAATTATGTGGTACTGACCGATAGTATGTTGAATGTATTTATGTTGCATTGAGTAGAGTGTAATTATGTGGTGTGTAATTATGTGGCACTGAGATGCAGTGGTCATGATGAGTGATGCTGGGGTGCGCTGAGTGATGCTGTGGTTATGCTTAGTGATACTGTGGTTGCGCTGAGTGATGATGTGGTTTCGCTGAGTGATGATATGGTGTGCTGAGTGAATCTGTGGTGCGCTGAGTGATGCTGTGGTTGCGCTGAGTGATGCTGTGGCGCGGTGAGTGATGCTGTGGTTTCGCCGAGTGATGCTGTGTTGTGCTGAGTGATGCTGTGGTGTGCTGAGTGATGCTGTGGTTGTGCTTAGTGATACTGTGGTTGCGCTGAGTGATGATTTTGTTGCGCTGAGTGATGCTGTGGTGCGGTTGAGTGATGCTGAGGTGCGGCTGAGTGATGCTGTGGTGCGGCTGAGTGATGCTGTGGTGCGCTGAGTGATGCTGCTGAGTGATGCTGTTGTGGTGCTGGGTGATGCTGTGGTAGTGCTGGGTGATGCTGTGGTTCCCCTGAGTGATGGTTGTGGAGTGTATTTATGTTGCATTGAATAGTGTGTAATTATGTGACGTGTAATTATGTGTTACTGACTGATTATGTTGAGTGTATTTATGTTGCATTGAGTAGAGTGTAATTATGTGGTGTGTAATTATGTGGCACTGAGATGCAGTGGTCATGATGAGTGATGCTGGGGTGCGCTGAGTGATGCTGTGGTTGTGCTTAGTGATACTGTGGTTGCACTGAGTGATGATGTGGTTGCGCTGAGTGATGATGCGGTGTGCTGAGTGATGCTGTGGTGTGCTGAGTGATGCTGTGGTTGCGCTGAGTGATGCTGTGGCGCGGTGAGTGATGCTGTGGTTTCGCTGAGTGATGCTGTGGTGTGCTGAGTGATGCTGTGGTGTGCTGAGTGATGCTGTGGTTTTGCTGAGTGATGCTGTGGTTTCACTGAGTGATGCTGTGGTTGTGCTGAGTGGATGCTGTGGTGCACTGAGTAATCCCCACCCTGGCGTTTGCATACAGAGAGGCAGTATAGCAGTATAAACAGCTAGAAACTGAAGGAGGACTGCTTGCTTTTTATAGTACACTAATCTATCTGGACGCTATATTAAAATATAAGGAGATATCCCTGTTTGAATTTATGAACCTTTCCCTCAAGCTATCTACAATTAAGACACTTTACTTCAAACCATTTTTTACGCCTGGCTTCTAGAGAGGGTCTCAAATTTCCATTCAGCGTTTCCGAGTCCAGACACATTGTTATTAAGTGACATGCTCTGAAAACAACTAACCCCCAAGATAAATTGCTGTACTACTACTCTTACACGAACGAAAACTGAACAAAAATATGCAGAGATTAACAGAATTGCACTCCCTATGTTTCTGTTTGTATTGTTAAACAAAGTAGATCTGCAAAACAATTAGCATAAATGTAACTGAGCTTTCACTCAAAGCTCTCACGGAAGGAGGCATGCAATGTGCGTGTCTGCATATTAGGCTACCCCACGGCATTGACAGGAGGCCAGGGGTAGAAGGGGGAGGGAGGGCAGTGGAAGTCAGAGAGAAGAGGCAGGGCCGTAAATAATTAGTATGTGGAGTAACATATACAGCTGTCGACTTTGGAACTGTGTTCGAGTCTTTTCCAAGAGTTAGTCGGATAACTGGTCTGGGGCCTCAACGACAAAAGAACAACACAAGCTAAGAGGTCACGGACCTTAGGGGCATGCTCGCGCTCATGCTGCAGGCTAGGAAAGTGATGTTTTTTCAACACTCTATCATCATCCTAATGTAGTGAAATAAAAGGGTTGGTTGGAGTAGAAAAGAATAATCTGCACATGTGCTAATATTAGTGACATTTGCCTGAACAGATTGCCAAAGTAAAATAGGAAACACAAGGAAAAAAACGCGAGGACCATCTGTTTACAATTAACGCCAACGCGATAATTGAAAACAGATGGCATTAATACTCACTCCCAAGTACCCTAGGCCACCAAACAAAGAAGGCCGGACAATCACCCGCTTTAGACCAATTGTGTGCTGTTTGTTTAGTAAACATGCATGCACAAGCCAATTTCAAGTTAGGGGAAAAAAAGCACACACACAAGCGTGTGTTTAGATTTCAAAAGCCCTTACTTAAAGTTTTGCAGAGCAGCGCATGCACGCTGGCTCAGGCGAGACCTAAAAATGGAAGCATCACCCAACTTGGGGGGCGTCCTTCTGAGCACAACAATAACCCACCACAGCACGGGTGTGGGATCTAGATGATTGTAGTCATTATGTCACAAGGCGCTTTGTGACATAATGACAACAATCATCTAGATCCCAAACGCTTACATTTTTTCTTAGTTATTTAACACTCCTAGATCAGTGAGTGACACTTCTGAAGCACGCCACACATTTTTTTATTGTTTACATCTTGTTTTGCTGTGTGTGTTCTACTACCTCCTGTTTTAAACATCCATGCATGCCACTAACGGACCTCACGGTGACACTCCTGGTCAAGGGCCAACAGGGGGCGCACACACACGTCCCCTGCTGCTACCGCGGCTTATCGCCTGTTTTTGGTTTGCATCGCAGATCTGGCAGTTCATTGTGAAAGTGGTGTTGTGGTTTTTTCGTATGTTTTTGCACGGGAATGCCTACTCTGCATCTCATTAGGGTTAATTGATGGTGTCCACTGTGGAGATACATTTTGGGGCAGTTATAGCGGGAATGCTGGTGATGTCTGCAGTTTGCATCAGCTTGTGAATGAGGTGTTAAATCTATCTCCACTTTTGATGCGTTAAGGTGGAGATAAATCGGGGATAAGTACTCGTAAATATCCCCCTTGGTGTGGTGTTTAGGACACAAGTTCATGATTATCAGCAAACCTGTCTAGTTGGCCGCTCTGCCCTATAATACCATCACATGTTTTCCAAGCGTATTCCCTGCTAAAAAAAAAAAAACCTAATGAGAGGCAAAATGAGACAGCTGGAACACAGAGCACGAAAAAAGGGGGATGTTTAAACGAGGAGGCGCACAGGAGGGAAGGGAGAACGGAGAAAACAAGGATCGAGAAGCAAGGGAGCCACTTATATTCAATCTGTCTGGCATGGAATGAGCAGTCTGTCCAAAGATAGCTGCCCCCGAGTCTTTCAAGATCATAGCTTGTGTTATTGGTCTCACCACACTTCAGGGGGTTGCAATCTTGGAGCCATTTATGCCGAACTGAACAACACAATAGGCTGTCACTTTAAATTAAGTCAGGTACGTATGAGGTGGTCAGAGTCTATTTCTTTTCAAAGCATCAAATGCCACATACACATTATATATCTCAAATTATAAACAGTTTGATTCAACACTTTCCGGAACTTATTGATTGATACTAAGTATCCGTTAAACTATGTGCTAAAATAAAATATGCACTATACCTATGGACTGTTTATAATTTGAGATATATAATGTGTATGTGACATTTGATGCTTTGAAAAGAAATAGACTCTGACCACCTCATACGTACCTGATTGACTGACCCAGGTCAGATAGTTTTTAGGGTTTACCCCGTTAAAACTCACCAGTCAGTTTAAAGTAAGGCTCGCACACTAGTCCTTTTTTAAAACAACACTGATAAATTAACAAAAGGTTTTATCTAAGGAACATGTGCATGACAGAAACAATTTCATGTGTGATGATTATCGACTACTGAGCTGTAAAACAGTTGACTGCAAGCGCTCCACATGAGGTGGAAAGCTACACCCTACCATCAGATGAGAGTGATATCTCTCTACACCGAGCCAAGGTGCGAGTGACAGTCTCAAGCTAATGGCTGAAACATCTTTGTCAACAAAAGCTAGAGGCTGAAAGGTGGGCTGCAAAGCCCACACTAAGTATCTGATAGACAACATGAGTGTTTGACAGATGTCAAAAATGTACAACTCATAAAACCACATATGTTTGGAATTCATTTTTTCTAGTCCTTTTCTGGGTGGTGCATCTGGACCATGGCTGCAATGTGAGGGTGCTGCCTGACAGTGGCCGCAATGTGAGGGTGCCCCTGGGAACTCGATCAACCCTAAGTTAGGGAGCCACTATTTTGTTGGCACCTTGGCAGAACTCCCAAAATACCAAATTCCAAGTGTGAGAAGTTTATCCAGGCCAGAGTGTTCTCACATTCTGGTACTTGAATTCCTTGAATCCCTTTATAAAAGCAGGACTCCAAGTACCAGAATGCAAACAGAAAACCTCAACAGAGTTTGTTACTAAAGCATGGAATTGTGAACCTTGAAATCTCTGGGCTCACTGTGTTTTCACATTAACTAGTGGGGTTTGGAACACTGGGAGGCAGCCAGTAACCGGATGAGAAAACGGTCCACCTGCACATTGTTCACACCTTTAACCTATGATAGTCTGCGAAATCAAGATGTTTTTAGGGCAAATCCATGAAACCCACAGAGATAAACATCTTTTTATGGGTGAGGAAGTTTCAATGGAGGGTAATCCTACTGAAGTCTATGTGAGGCTTTTTGCTAGTTAGGAGGGTTAAGATGACTTCAAGGACAGCAAGCCCCTCCAAATGAGAGAGGTGTCAATCAATCAATCAATCAATCAATCAAGCATTTGTAAAGCGCACTACATATCCGCAAGGGTCTCAAGGCGCTGGGGGAGGGGGGGTTGCTGCTGAAGGAGAGTAGGGTCTGCCATCCTATGGTCACCCCAAATTTTTGCTTTTTGCTTCACTGGTTTATGACTTAATGTGGCTGTGGGCCTGCTAATCAGACCCACAGCCTGCTGTTCTCTCTCTAAATTAATGCCAATGCACAGTAGGTGCATTACGAAATTGGAACTGGTTCACCTTATTGGCCCCTGTAACAGTGTACCCCAGGTACCCAGGGCATGGGTGCTTCCAAGGCCTACCAGGGGCTGCAGCACGTATTGTGCCACCCCTGGCCTGGCCTCCATATTTGACACAACTGGCTGATCACTCAGCTGGGGTAAGTCGGTGTAACCACCCCTTACTTAGGTATAGTATGCCTATATCTAACCCAAAATGGACACACATGTTCCTATCAGCCACTCCTATGGAAGGCCTCATCAATCCTGGAGGCAGAGTGCTTGGAAATATGTGAGATGGTTGTCTGGCATGAGCTGAGCCTGTCTGCAGCTTTCGGAACCAAGTCCTTTAGCTGTTCCATGATACTGCCATACCATATACTCTTAAGTGCATTATGAACCTTGTGGTTAAATGCTAACTTTGGTTTGGCTTTATCAAAACATGTCGAGTAAGGTGTCATACGAATTGGAATACTACCCCCTCGCCAGTTCTGGCGACGGGGGTAGCATTCCACCCTTTTAGAGGGACACGACATGTTCCTAACCTGAACCCCGGTTAAAGTTAAACGTGCGCCTTAGCATCACAAAATGGATGCTGCCACCACAGACACAAGTCTGACCTCCTGCTGCTGGGAGTCCTTCCAGCGAGGGAGGCTTGGACAAAGGGTTTCCTGCCTTGGGAGGTGCTAGCACCACCCCAGACAGGGTTTTGTGTATTGGGTAGGACAGGGCTGAATAGAATCAGACATGCCTGGGGCACACAAGGTGTCCCTGTGCATTTGCCAGTTCAAACCGGTGCTGGGGCTCTCCAGCCCCAGTCTTGGCGCGAAGCTGGACAAAGGAAAGGGGGTGTAACCACCCCCCTTCCTGGTCCCACCCAGAGGAGGGACCTAGCAGGTAATCCGGCCCCTAGAATTGGAATAAGAGTAGGAGCTGTGTCCCAGGACTTCAGATCATCCTGAACTCGACTTGAAACTAAGAAGAAAACTGGACTTCGACATTCTGCTGCACAGAAGACTGAAGAGAATCTCCCTTGTGGCCAAGGAGTGACCACCCTGTGAATACAGGCACCAACCAGCAACTCGACGTCTGCTTTGCCGCTGCCTCCCGCCGGAGCCCGAGCCCAGAGCCTGACAAGACCCAGACTCCCAGACATCTCAGAGCCCGATCCACAGTCCCTGAAAAGAAGAGACCCGTGGAGGCACCGAGACGTGGGACCGGACCCCTTGAAAGACCCCCGAGAAGCTGACTGCGCAGCACCCGAGGCACCCTCGACGCTGTGCTTTGGGGTTTGAGAAGCCCCAACACCGAGCAGCATTTGCACCGAAGATCAGCCCCCCAGCGTCTCCACGATCTGCGTGGGGCCCTTTTGCACTTTGCCACTCGACGCGCCATCCCGGCCACTTGCCACGTGGCTAGCGGCCATCTTGGCGACGAAAACTACGAACAACACCACTGGTCTGGTTGCTCCAGACTGGCCCTCGCTCCCCTGAAAAGGAGCACCCGCTCTGACCTTGTTGGTCCAAGTGAGAAGCTTGCATCGATTCCTGCGTGGCTTGCATTAGCCAAGGCCTGTTTGCTCCGATCAAGAAGCCGACACGGCCATCAGCCTGAGCCTTCGTGGGACAGCCCGTTACCAACGCCTGGACGTCCTTGACCTCTTTGTGTCCACGTGGCTGCAGAGACAATCTTCACCTTTTCACCTGTTTGCACCCGACATTGCCTGGTTCCATCCTGGTTCCACGGTAGTCACTGGCTAGTGACTTTGAACATTGTCCCCTCTGCTTTCAGGTCTTCACCTCTTCAGATCCACCCTTGGATCCACCGGAACTCTCTTCGACGACCCACCTGCAGCATCTTCATCTTCAGGCACCATCGACCTGCGTGACGAAACCCGACACTACTTCGCACCTGTGCACCCGCTTCCTGTGGGTGAGGTAACTCAGCAACGCCGGTGTTCCCACACTGGTACACACCTCTAGTGCCTAGGTCTAAAGTTTTGTCCTTGTAGGTCCATCGGAAGGTTCCTTAAACTCTAACTTTGTAACTTTTACGCACCATTGACATTGCATTGGTGCATGCGTGCGCTTTAAGCGCTATACCCGAGTCCCACGGGCCTTTCCCGACTTCATCACTGCTAGTCCCGAACAGCTCCAGAGATTCCCCAGGCCCTAGGCCTCTTTCCTTTCCCAATAGTGGTTCTTATACCACTATTTTAGTATATGGTTTAGGTGGCCCCTAGGGCTCATCCAAATTGTGCAACTTTTGTATATTTAAACTGTGTTTTGTTTTAACGCATTTGCTTCTGTGCTCATAAAGAGTATAGGGGATAGTTGTAGAAATAAGTATATAGATATTTTCAATATACATCTGTGTGGTGTCCTTTCATTTGGTATTCAAGGGGATTGTGTATGGTAAAACAGCTTGCTTCACATGCCTTTACAGAGTTTAGCCTAAGACTGCTTTGTCCATGCTACCACTAGGATAGCTGGTCTATCAGGTTGACTTACAACCAATCATCATAAGGGTTGCTTGGCATGGTACAAGGTGATCACTAGAACTAGTGAGCAGCATATACCAGGCCAACTTCTCACATTGGTGAGCAGCGGATTGGGATTTGAGCTTGCTGTTGTTTTACCATTACAATCTTTGAGAGTATCATTTGAAAGATCATACAGGTACCTGTTAGGTACATTAAAACAAGACTAGTATACTTAAGTTCTACTGAACTTAGTTGTTGTAGAGGATAGGGAGTAGCACACCCTGACTACAACTACTAGATAGGTTTAGTAGGTAAACACCAGTGTAGGTAGATTGCAACATATCCACCCACACTAGAGCAATGTCTGGAGCAGAGGGATCCACTGGACCTATCTCTGTTGAGAGTGACCCTCCAAGGGCACCATCCAAATTTGCTATCTTTAACTTTAAAGAACTGCGGCAGCTGTGTTCCTTAAGAGGAATCAAAACGGGTCCTACCCCTATAGCAGATCAACTCAGAGAGCTTTTAGAAAAGTCTGAAGCTCTAAAGACCTCCAAACCAGACACCTCAGGGACTGGAGATGGAGGCTCTCCCTCTGAAGATGATAACACTGATGCCCCTGTCCCTGTCATCCAGATAGATGAGGAAAACCAGAGCACTGGAGATACTCAGCCTGAGGAAGAGGAAGAAGAGGAGGAGGAGGAAGAAAGTGGGTCTGATGATGAGAGAAATAGTCAGGTGCTAGTCAGCAGGCTTAACCAGGCTAACTTAAGCCTATTTGGGACTGAAAGTGGGTCCAACCCATTCAGACCCCCAAGTGGACTTAACCAGGAGCCCAGGAGGAGGAGGAATCACTCAGGTGAATCCAATACCTCCCAAGCTTCTAGAGGTTCTCATGGTCACTCCAGAAGAGTGATGTCTAGCCCTCAGAGAAGGGAACATGAGGCCAAAATGAGAGAGGCTGAACTTAGGATCCAGAAGCAAGAATTAGAAGTTGCCCTGGCCAAAGAGAAACTTGCTAGAGCAAGGCAGCCTAGAGGGAGTGGATTAGGATCCACTGGTGGCAGCACTATCCCTAAGGATAAAGACAGGTCCTATGACAATAGAAACCTGAGTAAGATTGTGCCCCCCTACAAAGCTGGGGATGATATCCACAAATGGATGACTGCACTTGAGAGGGCCTGCAGAGTACAGCAGATCCCTCAGGAGCAGTGGGCAACAATCTTGTGGCTCTCCTTTGAAGGTAGAGGCCGAGACAGACTCCTCACAGTTAGTGATGGGGATTCTAGAAACGACCTGGTCCTGAGGAGTGCTCTGATTGATGGGTTAGGCTTAACCACTGAACAGTACAGGTTAATGTTCAGAGACACCCAGAAGACACAGACTCAGGACTGGTCTGAATTTGTTGAATGCGCCACTAAGGCTCTGGAGGGCTGGTTGCTGGGAAGTAAGGTTACAGACTATGAAGCATTGTACAATTTGCTTATGAGAGAACAGATTTTAAATAACTGTCAGAACCAGCAGTTGCATCAACATTTGGTTGACTCAGATCTAACCTCTCCCCAAGAATTGGGAAAGAGGGCAGACAAATGGGTTAGAACCAGAGTTAAGCAAAAGAACTAGAACCAGAACCAGGGTGGTGACCAAAAGAAAACAGACCAGAAGGGTGGGGAGCAGAAAGCTAAAGACCAGAAGTCTTCAACAGGGCCCCAAACTAATACTGAGGGTGGGTCCCAAACTTCCAAGAAGAAGAAGAAAGAAGGTCAAAGAAAACCCTGGTGTAGTATCTGTAAAAACACCTCTCACTGGACAAGTGATTGTAAAAAGGGTGGAGCCCCCAACACTGCAGCCCCTAAGGCACCTGCACCCACTAGTACAGTTAGCAGTGTTGGTCCACAAACTAAGAAGGTAGTGGGTATCACCTTGGGAACTGAGGGAGATTCTGGCCTAGTCAGAACCCCTACACAGGCTGTTCTGATTTGTGATGGAGAAATTGATTTGTCCACTACTGTCAGTCCCAGTAATCTGGGCAAGTACAGGCAGACGCCTTTGGTTAATGAAAAAGTGGCTCAAGCATACAGGGACACATGTGCCAGTGTCACCATGGTGACACCTAGCTTTGTGGACCCTGGACAATACATACCAGGTGATAATTACCTGGTGACCAATGCCAGCAATGTCACTACTACACATAGTGTGGCAATTGTTAACTTTTCCAGGGGAGGGGTAACTGGCCTAAAAAGAGTTGTGGTTAGTGCTGATCTCCCAGTTGAATGTTTGTTGGGCAATGACCTGGAGAGCTCTCTATGGTCAGAAGTTGAGTACAGGACTCATGCAGAGATGTTAGGGATATCATCACATGTCCTTGCTGTGACCAGCTCACAGGCTAAAAAGTGCCTCTCTGAACCTCAGGTCTTGGATCCTGGAACAATGGACCAAGCACCTTCCAAGACAAGGAACAGGAGGGTAAAGGCTGTGCCTTCCCAACTGCCTACAAGTGAGGATCAGCCTTCACAGTAAGATGATCTTGAGACCCCTGAAGGAACTGTCCCTGAAGAACTTGAACCTGATCAGGTTGAGTTTCTGGGGACAGGGGGACCTTCTAGGGCAGACTTGGGGCAGGCTCAGTTAACCTGTCCTTCTCTTGAACCCCTCAGACAGCAGGCTGCTGCTGAGGCTGCTGGGAATGCTCAAGGTACCCATAAAGTATATTAGGAGGATGGGCTCCTTTATTCAGATGGTAGAGACCCCAAGCCTGGTACAACCAGGAGGTTGGTCATACCTCTGCAATTTAGGGGCTTCCTTCTTACCTTGGCCAATGATATTCCCCTAGCAGGTCACCTAGGCCAGAATAAGACTTGGGACAGGCTTGTCTCTCACTTTCACTGGCCTCACATGTCTGAAGATACAAATGAGTTTTGTCGCTCCTGTGTAACCTGCCAAGTCAGTGGCAAAGCAGGTGGTACCACAAAGGCCCCCTTGATACCAATACCTGCGGTGGGGGTCCCCTTTGAAAGAGTGGGGATTGACATTGTAGGTCCAATGGATCCCCCTACAGCATCTGGGCACAGATTCATACTGGTGGTGGTGGACCATGCCACCAGGTACCCAGCGGCAATTCCACTTAGGACCACAACAGCTCCTGTTGTGGCCAGGGCCTTACTTGGAGTTTTCTCCAGAGTGGGATTTCCTAAGGAGGTAGTATCTGATAGAGGTGCCAACTTCATGTCAGGATACTTAACAGCTATGTGGGAGGAATGTGGTGTCAACTACAAGTTCACCACTCCCTATCATCCACAATGCAATGGGCTTGTTGAAAGATTTAACAAGACCCTAAAGGGTATGATCAAAGGATTACCAGAAAAGCTCAGGCGAAGATGGGACATCTTCTACCCTGCCTTCTGTTTGCTTACAGAGAGGTCCCACAAAAGGGGGTTGGCTTCAGCCCCTTTGAATTGTTGTTTGGGCACCCTGTAAGAGGACCCCCGTGTTTGGTGAGGGAAGGATGGGAGTTACCTCTCAAAAAGCCCAAGCAAGACATAGTGGACTATGTACTTGGTCTCCGCTCCAGGATGGCTGAGTACATGGAGAAGGCATCAAAAAACCTTGAGGCTAGCCAAGAATTACAGAAAGCTTGGCATGACCAAAAGGCTGTCTTGACTGAATACCAGCCTGGACAGAAAGTATGGGTGTTGGAGCCAGTGGCCCCAGCATCACTCCAAGACAAATGGTTTGGACCCCATACTGCCATTGAAAAGAAGGGAGAGGTTACCTACTTGGTGGACCTAGGAACTCCTAGGAGCCCCCACAGGGTGCTCCATGTTAACAGGCTGAAAGCATATGTTGACAGGGCAGGCATGGGCTTGCTCATGGCTACAGATGAGGGGCAGGAGGAAGAGAGTGACCCTCTCCCAGACCTGCTGACTCAGAACCCTGAGGATGGCTCAGTTGATGGTGTGGCCTTAGATGGCAGCCTCACTGAACATCAGCAAAATCCACTGTAGACAAGTTCTGCAGTCATATCGACATATGTTCTCCCTGACACCCAGTCAGACTAACTGGTGTACCCATGTGGTGGACACTGGTGACAGTCTTCCTGTGAAAAACAAGATTTACAGGCAACCTGACCATGTCAGAGATTGTATCAAGACTGAGGTGCAAAAGATGCTGGAATTAGGTGTCATTGAGCCTTCAGAGAGCCCCTGGGCTAGCCCAGTGGCTGTGGTCCCCAAACCTCACACCAAAGATGTAAAGAGAGAGATGAGGTTCTGTGTGGATTACAGAGGATTCAATGCTGTCACCAGGACAGATGCACACCCTATTCCAGGGGCAGATGAGCTCATAGACAAATTGGCTTCTGCCAAGTATTTGAGCACATTTGACTTGACAGCTGTCTACTGGCAAATCAGGTTAGCTCAGGAGGCTAAAGCCAAGACCGCATTTTCTACCCCAGGTGGGCATTACCAATTTGTGGTGATGCCCTTTGGTTTGAAAAATGCACCTGCCACCTTCCAAAGGTTGGTGAATCAAGTCCTTACTGGGTTGGATGACTTTTGCGCAGCATATCTGGATGATATTGCTGTCTTTAGCTCCACCTGGGAGGATCACCTGGTCCACCTGAAGGAAGTGCTAGAAGCTCTGCAAAAGGCAGGCCTCACTATCAAGACAACCAAGGGCCAGATAGGGCAGAGTAAAGTTGTATACTTGGGCCACCTTGTAGGTGGAGGCCAGGTTCAACCACTGGAGAGTAAGGTCCAGACCATAAAGGACTGGTCCCCTCCAACTACCCAGACTCAGGTCGGAGCTTTCTTGGGCCTGACTGGGTACTACAGGAAGTTTGTTAAGAACTATGGGTCCATTGTGACTCCTCTTAATGATCTGACATCCAAGAAGATGCCCAAAAAGGTTCAGTGGACAGTAAACTGTCAAAAGGCATTTGATGACCCGAAGAAGGCCATATGCTCTGCACCTATCCTGAAGAGTCCTGACTACTCAAGAGAGTTCATTGTCCAAAAAGATGCTTCTGAGTTGGGAGTGGGAGTGGGAGCTGTGCTTTCACAACTTAATGTAGATGGTCAAGACCAGCCCATTGCTTTTATTAGCAGAAGGCTGACCCCCAGAGAGAAACGTTGGTCAGCCATTGAGAGGGAGGCCTTTGCTGTGGTGTGGGCCCTGAAGAAGTTGAGACCATACTTGTTTGGCACTCACTTCAAGATTCAGACCGACCATAAGCCCCTCTTATGGCTTAATCAGATGAAGGGTGAAAACCCCAAACTGCTCAGGTGGTCCATTTCCCTACAGGGGATGGACTTTACAGTGGAGCACCGCCCAGGGACTGACCATGGTAATGCAGATGGTCTCTCCAGGTTTTCCACTTAGAACATGGAGACACAAATGGTCAAGGTTAGTCTAATGTCCCTGCGTTTGGGGGGGGGGGGGGTTGTGTAGGAGAGTAGGGTCTGCTATCCTATGGTCACCCCAAATTTGTGCTTTTTGCTTCACTGGTTTATGACTTAATGTGGCTGTGGGCCTGCTAATCAGACCCACAGCCTGCTGTTCTCTCTCTAAATGAATGCCAATGCACAGTAGGTGCATTACGAAATTGGAACTGGTTCACCTTATTGGCCCCTGTAACAGTGTACCCCAGGTACCCAGGGCATAGGTGCTTCCAAGGCCTACCAGGGGCTGCAGCACGTATTGTGCCACCCCTGGCCTGGCCTCCATATTTGACACAACTGGCTGATCACTCAGCTGGGGTAAGTCGGTGTAACCACCCCTTACTTAGGTATAGTATGCCTATATCTAACCCAAAATGGACACACATGTTCCTATCAGCCACTCCTATGGAAGGCCTAATCAATCCTGGAGGCAGAGTGCTTGGAAATATGTGAGATGGTTGTCTGGCATGAGCTGAGCCTGTCTGCAGCTTTCGGAACCAAGTCCTTTAGTTGTTCCATGATACTGCCATACCATATACTCTTAAGTGCATTATGAACCTCGCGGTTAAATGCTAACTTTGGTTTGGCTTTATCAAAACATGTCGAGTAAGGTGTCATACGAATTGGAATACTACCCCCTCGCCAGTTCTGGCGACGGGGGTAGCATTCCACCCTTTTAGAGGGACACGACATGTACCTAACCTGAACCCCAGTTAAAGTTAAACGTGCGCCTTAGCATCACAAAATGGATGCTGCCACCACAGACAAAAGTCTGACCTCCTGCTGCTGGGAGTCCTTCCAGCGAGGGAGACTTGGACAAAGGGTTTCCTGCCTTGGGAGGTGCTAGCACCACCCCAGACAGGATTTTGTGTATTGGGTAGGACAGGGCTGAATAGAATCAGACATGCCTGGGGCACACAAGGTGTCCCTGTGCATTTGCCAGTTCAAACCGGTGCTGGGGCTCTCCCGCCCCTGTCTTGGCGCGAAGCTGGACAAAGGAAAGGGGGTGTAACCACCCCCCTTCCTGGTCCCACCCAGAGGAGGGACCTAGCAGGTAATCCGGCCCCTAGAATTGGAATAAGAGTAGGAGCTGTGTCCCAGGACTTCAGATCATCCTGAACTCGACTTGAAACTAAGAAGAAAACTGGACTTCGACATTCTGCTGCACAGAAGACTGAAGAGAATCTCCCTTTTGGCCAAGGAGTGACCACCCTGTGAATACAGGCACCAACCAGCAACTCGACGTATGCTTTGCCGCCGCCTACCGCCGGAGCCCGAGCCCAGAGCCTGACAAGACCCAGACTCCCAGACATCTCAGAGCCCGATCCACAGTCCCTGAAAAGAAGAGACCCGTGGAGGCACCGAGAGACGTGGGATCGGACCCCTTGAAAGACCCCCGAGAAGCTGACTGCGCAGCACCCGAGGCACCCTCGACGCTGTGCTTTGGGGTTTGAGAAGCCCCGACACCGAGCAGCATTTGCACCGAAGATCAGCCCCCCAGCGTCTCCACGATCTGCGTGGGGCCCTTTTGCACTTTGCCACTCGACGCGCCATCCCGGCCACTTGCCACGTGGCTAGCGGCCATCGTGGCGACGAAAACTACGAACAACACCGCTGGTCTGGCTGCTCCAGACTGGACCTCGCTCCCCTGAAAAGGAGCACCCGCTCTGACCTTGCTGGTCCGAGTGAGAAGCTTGCATCGATTCCTGCGTGGCTTGCATTAGCCAAGGCCTGTTCTCTCCGATCAAGAAGTCGACACCGCCATCAGCTAGAGCCTTCGTGGGACAGCTCGTGACCAACGCCTGGACGTCCTTGACCTCTTCGTGTCCACGTGGCTGCAGAGACAATCTTCACCTTTTCACCTGTTTGCACCCGACATTGCCTGGTTCCATCCTGGGTCCACGGTAGTCACTGGCTAGTGACTTTGAACATTGTCCCTTCTGCTTTCAGGTCTTCACCTCTTCAGATCCACCCTTTGACCCACCGGAACTCTCCTCGACGACCCGCCTGCAGCATCTTCATCTTCAGGCACCATCGACCTGCGTGACGAAACCCGACACTACTTCGCACCTGTGCACCCGCTTCCTGTGGGTGAGGTAACTCAGCAACGCCGGTGTTCCCACACTGGTACACACCTCTAGTGCCTAGGTCTAAAGTTTTGTCCTTGTAGGTCCATCGGAAGGTTCCTTAAACACTAACTTTGTAACTTGTACGCACCATTGACATTGCATTGGTGCATGCGTGCGCTTTAAGCGCTGCACCTGAGTCCCGCGGGCCTTTCCCGACTTCATCACTGCTAGCCCTGAACAGCTCCAGCGATTCTCCGGGCCCTAGGCCTCTTTCCTTTCCCAATAGTGGTTCTTATACCACTATTTTAGTATTTGGTTTAGGTGGCCCCTAGGGCTCATCAAAATTGTGCAACTTTTGTATATTTAAACTGTGTTTTGTTTGAGCACATTTGCTTCTGTGCTCATAAAGAGTATAGGGGATATTTGTAGAAATAAATATATATATATTTTCAATATATATCTGTGTGGTGTCCTTTCATTTGGTATTCAAGGGGATTGTGTATGGTAAAACAGCTTGCTTCACATGCCTTTACAGAGTTTAGCCTAAGACTGCTTTGTCCATGCTACCACTAGGATAGCTGGTCTATCAGGTTGACTTACAACCAATCATCATAAGGGTTGCTTGGCATGGTACAAGGTGATCACTAGAACTAGTGAGCAGCATATACCTGGCCAACTTCTCACATTGGTGAGCAGCGGATTGGGATTTGAGCTTGCTGTTGTTTTACCATTACAATCTTTGAGAGTATCATTTGAAAGATCATACAGGTACCTGTTAGGTACATTAAAACAAGACTAGTATACTTAAGTTCTACTGAACTTAGTTGTTGTAGAGGATAGGGAGTAGCACGCCCTGACTACAACTACTAGATAGGTTTAGTAGGTAAACACCAGTGTAGGTAGATTGCAACATATCCACCCACACTAGAGCAATGTCTGGAGCAGAGGGATCCACTGGACCTATCTCTGTTGAGAGTGACCCTCCAAGGGCACCATCCAAATTTGCTATCTTTAACTTTAAAGAACTGAGGCAGCTGTGTTCCTTAAGAGGAATCAAAACGGGTCCTACCCCTATAGCAGATCAACTCAGAGAGCTTTTAGAAAAGTCTGAAGCTCTAAAGACCTCCAAACCAGACACCTCAGGGACTGGAGATGGAGGCTCTCCCTCTGAAGATGATAACACTGATGCCCCTGTCATCCACATAGATGAGGAAAACCAGAGCACTGGAGATACTCAGCCTGAGGAAGAGGAAGAAGAGGAGGAGGAGGAAGAAAGTGGGTCTGATGATGAGAGAAATAGTCAGGTGCTAGTCAGCAGGCTTAACCAGGCTAAATTAAGCCTATTTGGGACTGAAAGTGGGTCCAACCCATTCAGACCCCCAAGTGGACTTAACCAGGAGCCCAGGAGGAGGAGGAATCACTCAGGTGAATCCAATACCTCCCAAGCTTCTAGAGGTTCTCATGGTCACTCCAGAAGAGTGATGTCTAGCCCTCAGAGAAGGGAACATGAGGCCAAAATGAGAGAGGCTGAACTTAGGATCCAGAAGCAAGAATTAGAAGTTGCCCTGGCCAAAGAGAAACTTGCTAGAGCAAGGCAGCCTAGAGGGAGTGGATTAGGATCCACTGGTGGCAGCACTATCCCTAAGGATAAAGACAGGTCCTATGACAATAGAAACCTGAGTAAGATTGTGCCCCCCTACAAAGCTGGGGATGATATCCACAAATGGATGACTGCACTTGAGAGGGCCTGCAGAGTACAGCAGATCCCTCAGGAGCAGTGGGCAACAATCTTGTGGCTCTCCTTTGAAGGTAGAGGCCGAGACAGACTCCTCACAGTTAGTGATGGGGATTCTAGAAACTACCTGGTCCTGAAGAGTGCTCTGATTGATGGGTTAGGCTTAACCACTGAACAGTACAGGTTAATGTTCAGAGACACCCAGAAGACACAGACTCAGGACTGGTCTGAATTTGTTGAATGTGCCACTAAGGCTCAAACTAAACCTGCAACACAAACAAGTGCAAATTCCACAGAACGCAATTGAAATTCTACAAACACATCATCTCAGAGAAAGGGACGTGACCAGACCCAGATAAAATCTAGGCTCTCAGTAATTTCCCAGCTCCCGAGAATGTCAGTGATATTGGATCCTTTCTCAGAATAGCCAACTACTGCACAAGGTACATCAAAGATTATGCAACCATCAGCAAAGCTCTCCAAAAGCTCACCAAGCAAGGGTGTGAGTTTGAGAGAAACACAACATGTGAATAAGCATTCCAAGAGATCAAAGAGAGAGCAAACCATACCACTAACATGGATTACTTTGACCTTACACTGGGCATCAAACTCACCAATGATGCTAGTCTGGTGAGCCTAGAAGCTATCCTAGCACAGCACCGCTGAAGGGAATGACTGTCTACCAATCGTACCCAAGCCAGGTGCAGTATGTCAATGTGGAGGAATCATACTCCCAGGCCCAAAAATGAGAGCTTGACAGTAGTATGGGTGGGTGAGCACTACCAGATTTTCATCCACGGAAAAAAAAACACCAACATCATTACTGTCGCCAGACACTAATAACAATCTTTGTAAATCACCTGGACTACAACATTGGCAGACAACATCTTTGTGGGCCCCAATCAAATGGAATGATAGAACGATTCATGCAGACTTTGAAAAAGACTCTACAACAAGCGACAAATAGACGCCAACCTCTACAACAGTTACTGAACACTGTCCAGAGCATAAAGAAACAAGCCACCCAGCACTATGGGTCGGGAGACCCTTATGTTTGGATTGGTGCTCAAGACAAGACTACCTAGCTGAAACACCATGCTGAATCATGAGAAGTCAAGGAGGGCAGCCACTATGCCACAAGTTTCAATGAGAAGATGAAATAATGAAACTATACGCGAACACCTGGGGACTTGCTCAAAGCAGAGAGGTTTGAGAAGATGAGGGTGTCCTCGCGAAGAAATAGCATCATCGGAAAGGGTCTGCCAAATATGACACCATTTTGCTCAGGCTACCTGTGACGCACGAGACCATAACTATCGGACCAGAAGGCGGCGGACAAATAAGAACATCTCACACTTCATACAGTAGCGGCTGGCAACAATAAAATATGGCGAGGCGCAACTCCCTAAAGCTCCCCATAAACGTTACACTTGCTGGCATGCAGGCTCTGGTTGTGGTCTCACTTGTCCCTGGCGCACTCCTCGACAGTGACTCCAGCGGGAAAGACTTCCTCCCTTGTGCAAAGTGAATCCAACCAATCCTGGTTGGAGAAGGCTAACCTAGTGCTCATTTTGAGGTTCGGGCCTGTGGCTGTAATCCCCTGGCTGAGAAACAGCCAGGGGATTACATGTCAGATTGGCCGGCTGCACACTGGCAGGGGCTTCAGTAATAGTGCACTTGTACGAATCAGCCCTGCTCCTGCCCTCGCGCTGTAACAGTGCGAGCCTGCGACAAATTTTAATAAAAATGTATTTATTACCATTTTATTAGGGGCGACGCTCCTCCGCCATAAAGGAAGGAGCCGCCACTGACTTCAAACCATATCATTAGCAGCACTACAAGGTAAATAAATGTGCCAGTGCAACGACAAGCTCAGACAGTGAAGACGAATCAGGGCAGACAAAAGTCGAGTGGGTGTTTTTTAGTCCCTCTATTGGTGCACACAGAACAGTCAAGTGGGGCATCAAACTTCCCACTTCCATGCACGAATCCAATTCAGGGTATTTCTCTGCATTTTGGTACTTATAGCCAGGGCCACCAGAATTTTTCCATTACCACTCATTACAACTGCTTGGAATTTCCTTAAAACAATAATCTATGGTTACTATATGCAGGGGCGTAACTGGGAGGGGGGGCGGGGGGTAGGGTGACCAGATTGTGCTACCCAAAAACCGGGACATTTCACAAAAATAGAGGAAAGACTACACATTTACATCAAAAAAGTGCAAATTATGACAGTATAGAAACACAGAAGAGGCACAAAGAAAATAAATAACATCTAATTTCTGTAAAACCAGCATCATATCTCATAACAGCTCCTTACTAGCCCAACTAGTTGCCTGGACAACTGTTGAAAAACCGGGAAGGTCCGGGCAAATCCGGGACGCCTGGTCAGGGGGGGGGGGGGTTTATGGGTGTTGTAACCCAAACTCCCCTCCCTCCCCCCCCCCCATAAGTGTATTCTGCAGTAAATCATCTGTAAATTGGATATGGTGAGATGTTTGTCGGATTACACTTGGGATTTTTACATGCATGTGCAGACAGAAACTCTATGACACGCACACACTTTCGTCTCTGTTTTAAATGTCTTCACATGGTAATTTTACAAAATATTGAATTGTAATTACCCCTCACAACGACACTCCTCTTCCTTGCTCCTTACGTTGCCCAGTATAATGTATTTTAACCAGCGTGGTTGTTGGAAAATTTGAAGTCTGAAGTTCACACACCCTCAATCTTAAGGACCAAGCTACGCCCCTGAATATATGACTCGCATGAGTCGCATTTTAGGGGCACCATATCCCAGTCTGGTTTTCCTGTCTACAAACGACTGCAATGTGCATGTTCGCAACTAATTGAATTTAAGGTAAACCAAAATGTATTCATTTTTAATGGAATCCTAAAAACAGAAACACAGTGTCCTGCAGGATATGGAGTCATAGGATAAGCTTTCAAAATACCTATTTCGAAGTCTTTCTCTCTGCGTGGACAGACACAGGAGCCGAGCGCTCACATAAGTGTCTTACCTAAGCTGAGTACAGACCTGTTAAACATGTTTCCGGGCTCCAGTCTGTAAATTCCGAAGTTCAAGTTGCAGTAGGTACAGAGGTCGCAAATTAGGGATGGCGAAAATTCAGCTCCTGCTTCTGCTGATGCAAAGTAAGAGGAGTTTCGCTCTGCTGCAGGTTCCCCTTGTCCCACGGTTGGCACTGAGATTGGCTCGTCTCTAGCCTTCAGGTCACAGTTGACGTGACGCTTATGTATCTGTGGCGTCGCCTTTCGTAATATTAAGGTGAAAGCACCGGGTTTCGATTCTGCATCAACTACCGAGCCCCGTTTCCGGCTTTTACTCCATTTTGTTCTGAGGGCGCCTCCGCTGGGTACTTGTAACCTGTGCAATCTGGGTGGGGTCTCCGAGAGTGGGACAGGCGCAAAGGCGTGGCTAAAAAAGAACAAAATATTGTATTCACCATCCTGGTAACGGCATATAAATTAATAAGGCACGTCTTAAATGAAAAATAAATTCAATTTTAACTAGTCAATGGGAAATGTATTATTTTACATCATGGAACATCGATGCACGTAGCCAAACAACCACACATTTATAGCCTGGTTGGTGCTGTGGAGAATAGTATTTAGTGGTAAAAGGTCCCAGCCTGTGTCAGAAAGTACTGTGACTTTGTAAGTCATTATATTAAAAACTTACATTACACACATTAGATATACTGCTATAAAAAATCTGCTAAAAGATTTAGGTTTATGATTGATAACGTGCTTCCAAGATATACATTATAGTAATAAGCAGACTACATCTAGTGCATTTCTTCGACTGTTCATTGTTATAGTATGTTATTTTATGTTGATTTGTATAGTGCACTAATAACCTAAGAGGCTAGCCAAGCTATTGTAGGTGTGTGTTTCCAAGGTACTTGTATGGTGAGCCAGGTCTTCAGCTTCCTCCGGAACTCAAGAAGTGAGGAGGTGCCTCTAATGTGTTGAGGGAAGTTGTTCCATGTCTTCGGTGCAATGTAGGAGAATGAGTGACCTCCAATTTTGCTTTTGCGTATGCGGGTATTGTCAAAAGAACACTCAAACTGACTTTTACGAAGAAAGAAGCTTATCAGAAACTGAGAAAGAATGGAGATTAGCGCCCTCTCACCTGAGTATGAATAAGCTTCACATAGTGCGAAAATAGTACAAGGACTGAATCCTTAGAGCCAAATCATCTCACTTCATAGCACTCGTGAATTCTGCTTGGAGCAGACCAAAGCGTCTGTTCGAGGTTCTCGCATAAACTAGAAACCTCTCCACCACTTCCGTTCTCGAGCCATCAGTGGCCTGCTGAAACAACTTTGTGGATTTCTTTGATAGAAAAGTCAGACATACATATCTCACTACACAGCAGTGAACCTCCAGAAACTGAGATTCTACAGTGCAAGGCCCTATATTTGTGGTCATCTTTCTCCCCCATTTCCGAACGAAACCTACAGCGAACAATCTCCAAAGTGAAACCCTTGAACCACCTTCAGGATGCCGTTCCAGGGTCTATCAGCAAATCTCTTGCACACACCGACTCCCCCTATGGATAAACATGGTCAACTCCTCTCTTCAACAGGGCCTATTTCCAGATCGGCTAAAAGTGGATCAAGTCTCTCCTCTCTTGAAAAACAATCTCTCGTCCCAGAGAACAAGAACAACTACCACCCAGGCTCCACACTTCCATTTTTAGGCAAAGTCATTAAAGGTTGTGTTGCTTCCCAACTCACTTCGCACATTCGATCAAACAGCTTCCTAGACTCTCTCCAATCAGGTTTCCACCAGAGCCACAGTACAGAAACTGCGATCCTACAAATAGTCGACAACTCTTTTATAATCCTTGACTCCGGTAACTCCTGCCTCCTGGTCCTCCTGGACTTGTCCGCTGCATTCGACAAACCATTTGGACCTATTTCACACTTGTGAACAATGAATGGGCCATGGAGGCACAGTCCTCCATTGGTTCTCCTCTTACCTAAGCAACTGTCACGACTGCTCCGCTCCCAATTGCATTTGCAGACGGGGCGGAGCAATACCATGAATAAAAGTTGCTGGGACGGGCGGAAGAGCGCTGCGCGTTCTAGTTGTTGTGGGTGTCATCCGTCCTATCTTTTCACTCACCAGCTTCCAGGTCACTGCACTTCACATCCGGAGGCTCCTCACCAGGTTGTTGAATGCCGGCTCTTGATCTTTGCTGTCACCGTATCGGGGTGTCCTTAATCCTACAGGCACTAGTCTTCCCACTCCAGGAAAAACTGCAAGAAAAGAAGGAAACAAAATACCTATAAAGAATCTACGTTATCTACAAACAGTCTGTAACGCTAAGCTGTACATTATTTACTTAATGGGTGATGTTACACATCTACTTGTCCACAAAGTTCTGGAGATCTCATTTCCATGTGCACTTGTCTACTGAAAAGATAGCTGCATCTACCATGTATGATATATATATATATATATATATATATATATATATATATATAAGAGAGAGAGAGAGAGAGAGAGAGAGAGAAAGAGAGAGAGAGAGAGAGAGAGAGAGATCTATATATACATATCTATCTATATATCCAAAACTCTTTTTGTCGCTCTGAACCCCTGCCGCTTGCAACGGAGGGCCCAGACGGGATAGCGAGTCCCAAAGTCTTTACAAACTTGAATCCACAATGCAATAAAATAAATGGAATGTCCAGGCCAACTTCGTGCAGAAATACGAGCTTTTAATTCAGCTCCACTCGACGCGTTTCGAGAACAACATTCTCTTGGTCACGAGCCCGTGACCAAGAGAAAGTTGTTCTCGAAACGCTTCGAGTGGAGCTGAATTAAAAGCTCGTATTTCTGCACGAAGTTGGCCTGGACATTCCATTTATTTTATTGCATTGTGGATCTATCTATATATATATATATTCACTGAAAAAAACATAGGTTTCACACCAGTTATAGTTAGCTGAACATTTTACTCATACAAAACCATTGAAATTCCCACGTTATAGTAAGTTGGACTCACTATAACTCGCGCGCCCGCAATCCACTGCTGATGATGTCACATATTACATCATTTATGACATGGTCAGTGACATCACTGATGACATCACTGATGACATCTCAAATGACATCACTGATGACATCACTGATGACATCTCAAATGACATCACTGATGACATCACTGATGACATCATCCAGTGAATGTGTGTTTCTGAAAAGTAAAAGTGTGACTGACTGTATGAGTGAGGGATTAAATGTGTCTTACTGAATGCATTGGTTAGTGACTAAACTGTCTGAATGTGTGCATCAGTATGTTTGTTGTTGTGTAAGCTGCTGCATGTGTTGATCAGTAGCTATATGAGTGGCTATATGGGTTATTGATTGGTTGTCCAAGTATTTGTATGTGAGGGTGAGTGTGTGTGTGGGTGGCTGGGAGGTGTGTGACTCTGTGCATAGATGTGTGAGCAGTTGATTCACTAGGTGTATGAGTTCAAGAGTGCATGTGGAAAGAGCTGTATGGGTGGTTGACTGTCTGCATGGGTGTGTTGGTGAGTGAATGGCTATCTCAGTGCTCCATGTCCAAGTAAGTACACATGTAAAACACAGTGCATGTGAGAGTAGGCATATATAAATGACTATACATGAGAGCCTGTGATTGCGTAAGTGACTGTATGGATCAATGTGTACTTGTATCAGTGATTGTAAAAGAGAGTAAGTATGTGTTAGTATATGTTTGAATAAGTAAGGTTTAGTGTGTATAACTGTGTAGTTGAGGAAATGGGAGTGTGATTGATTCTTTGCATAACTGACTAGGTGTGTGAGTAACTCTGTGGGCGAGTGTCAGCGTGTGTCTGTCTGTATAGGTGTATGAGTGGATATGATAGTGTTCTATTGATGAGTGACTGTATGTATGAGTGATTCTATGGGTGAATGAGTGGATGTGTGTGTAGACCTAGAAATCAGTGAGTGCGTATGTAGTTACTGGTATTGGTGTGTCAATAATTTCAGGAATGGTAGTTTGTATCAAAGGTTAGATTAGAGTGTGAGGAGGTGCATCATGTTATATCACATGGATGATGTAATCAGTGATGTCATCAGTGATGTCATCAGTGATGTCACTTGAGATGTCATCAGTGATGTCATCAGTGATGTCACTGACCATGTCATGAATGATGTAATATGTGACATCATCAGCAGTGGATTGCGGGCGTGCGAGTTATAGCGAGTCCAACTAACTATAACGTGGGAATTTCAATGGTTTTGTATGAGTAAAATGCTCAGCTAACTATAACTGGTGTGAAACCTATGGTTTTTTCAGTGAATTTGAAAGTTTTTTTAAATGCTAATTCCTAACTATAACGAGTGTGAAACCTATGGTTTTTTCAGTGAATTTCAAAGGTTTTTTAAATGCTAATTCCTAACTATAACGATTGTGAAAGCTATGTTTTTTTAGTGAATTTCAAAGGTTTTTTAAAAGCTAATTTCTAACTATAACGCTTGTAAAACCTATGGTTTTTTCAGTGAATTTCATAGTTGTTTTAAAAGCTAATTCCTTTGTATATCGACTTTGTAACCTACTATTTTTTTTTATTAGCTGTTTTTTATAACTATTAATTATATTTTTTTATTAAAAAAAATAATTTGTTCAATGTATATATTTTTTTAATCATTTTTTCCTGGTGCGCTCAGGGTGCGCGCACCGGTAAGCTTACCCGTATCATTTTGTCTTGGAGCGCTCAGGGTGCGCGCACCGGTAAGCTCTCCCGAGAGTGCAGCGAGAGCGCTATTTCTGCGTTCGTAAAAAAAAATATGTATGAAAACTAAATAATAATGCAAGACATTCAGTACCATACTTATAAAAGCAGTATTTTTGATTTACGAAATGAAAATGATTTTGCATTTCCGTAAAGCTACCAAAACGTCACTCAGGCGCGCCGCGTAAGCGCCCCCGGAAGCGCTCCGGTGCGCGCAGCGTAAGCGTGTCAAGTCATGTGACCTTAAAATAACACTTTTCATTGGTTGCTAACAGTTTTTTTTACAACGAATGTAATCCCCACCCATTTTCTTCACTTCTTCTTTCACTTTTGTGACTGCAAGACCTGTCTTTTTCCTGCTTAATCTTTTTTGGATTATCATGGCTGCCAGAGCATCCAGCAGCAGTGAGGACTCAGATGGATTTATAGATGAAGAGGCTCCTCAGCCTAGAGTTAAGGAGCATTTTATATGGAATTTTTTTTCCATACCTGCAGACCAAAAAAAAGTAAATGCTCCAAAGGTGGAGTGTCGAATTTGTCACACTGTCTTGTCACGGGGTGACCCTACCCGAAAATATTCATTTGGAAATTCGACCATGATCGGGCATGTCCAGAGGAGGCACCCGCAGAATTATACCCGGGAGAGTGTCAGGGCTCTGGCGCTGGTCTGGCGCTGGTCTGGTGCTTTTCCTTCAACTGGAGGAGCAACTGTTTCGGTGAGGGGGCGACCAGAACAGCTCATCCCAAATATTCAGCCTGTTTTTAATGAGGCCACAATTAAATGCAAGCATTGTAATGCTCTACTTTGTTACGGGGAACAAAGTATTTTGAACATTGTTCGTGCATTAGAGAACCACCGCTGCCGTCCCCAGCCCTAATTTTGTTTATTTTTTTTTGCTCCTGTTGAGCAGTTTGCCATTCCCTGTTTTTGTTTTTGTTGAAAAAAAAGAAAAAAAAAGTTCTTTTTAGAACTACCTCCAATTCTCAAAAAAGAGCTGTATTCTTAAAAAAATGAAAAAGAGTAACTGAAGTGGAGTGCAGTGAGAGAGGAGAGGAAAATGAGTGAGAAAGCAAAGAAAGGGACGAGAGGGGAAGGGAAGTAAAGTAGGGGGACTGAAAGAAGGTGAGTGTGGGGAAGGAGAGTGAGGAGAAGGAGAGTGAACATGGGGAATGAGGATAAGTGAAGAAAATGTAGTAAAGGAACGGGGGTGTGGAAGGGTAAGAAAAGAGCAGTGATGTTTAGGAAAGAGTGGAGATACAGACTGGGTAAAGACAAGTGAGTGTGAGACAAGGTGAGTAAGGGAGTGAAGAGACAGAGAAAGTGAAAGAAAAAGTGAGAGTAGAAGACTCGGGGCCTCATTTATGAGGCCATGCGTCACTTTTACGCCACCAGTGGTGTAAAAAATAGACCTTGTTGAGTCATATTTACAAAGTGACGCATCTAGGTAGATGCGTCACTTTGTAAACCCTTGCGCCACATTATACCTGCGCCAGGTGTAATGTATGCAAAGGGGGCCTATTGACGCAAGGAAGGGTCGTAGAAGTGACGCAGTGAAATCTATGAGATTTCACTGCGTCAGTTTTAGGACGCCGCTGCGTCAAAATCTTGCGCCTGCCTCATAGCAGGCGTAAGACTGACGCAGGCCCTTTCACATGGGGCTGGCCCCATGTGAAAGGATGCATTACTGGAGTTGCGTCACTTTTGTGACACACTCCAGCAATGCGTCACTTTTGCGCTTACAGATACGTCAGAAATACTGACGTATCTTTAACTCCTTGCGACATAATGCGTCATATATTAAATATAATGTATCAGGAATGTCGCAAGGAGAGAAAGTGAAAGAAAAAGTGAGAGTAGAAGACTGAGGGCCTCATTTATGAGGCCATGCGTCACTTTTACGCCGCCGGTGCGTCACTTTTTGTGACGCACCGGTGGTGTAAAAAATGCACCTTGTTGAGTCATATTTACAAAGTGACGCATCTAGGTAGATGCGTCACTTTGTAAACCCCTGCGCCACATTATACCTGCGCCAGGTATAATGTATGCAAAGGGGGGGTATTGACGCAAGGAAGGGTCGTAGAAGTGACGCAGTGAAATCTATGAGATTTCACTGCGTCACTTTTAGGACGCCGTTGCGTCAAAATCTTGCGCCTGCCTCACAGCAGGCGTAAGACTGACGCAGGCCGTTTCACATGGGGCTGGCCCCATGTGAAAGGATGCATTGCTGGAGTTGCGTCACTTTTGTGACACACTCCAGCAATGCATCACTTTCCTCTAAACACTCTACTTAATTTTTTTACTCTATTTTTTTACACAGTTTTTCCCTGTGGTGCGCTCAGGGTGCGCGTACCGGAGAGCGTACCCGGGAACGCACCCAACGCTTACCCCGCGAAAATTAAAAAAAAAAAAAAAAGTTTTTTTTGCCCTTCAGGGTCCTTCTAGGCCCCCTCACAAAACCTAGGGGGTCAGGGGGTGTCTACCCTGCCCCCTTTTAATAATTTCCCCCTTTCTTTTTCACCTCTTGTGTCTCGATTCTACAGAGACACAAGATGGCGGACTCTCCGGACTGTTTAGAATGTTGACAGACACCGACAGCCAATCAGCTTTCCGCTCGCGCACTCCTGTAGCGCGCCGGGTGCGCTCCCCGGTACGCATACCGGTGAGCGCTCGGAGCGCGCCTATAGATATGTATGTGTTTTTGAAGTTAATTTTCAAAAAAAACACTGGAGCAATTTTCACCAAACATAGCAAAGATACATCTGCGTACCAGTCCCTACAATTTTGCCAAGTTTGGCGTAATTCCATTCAGCGGTTCGGGCTGTAGACTTGTCAGACCGTCCTATGGAAATTAACATGGGGAAAACACCTTTTTTCTCAGCCCCCACTTCACGAATCCCCCCGAAACTTCCAGGAAAGGAGCGGAGCGGAGCTGGCCAAAATTCTGGTAAATTACACACAAATTCCTCAACCGATGCCAGAGTTATTCCCAATAGAATGTTGCGGATTTCCTATGGTAGCCAATCCTAACTATAACTCCCTACTGGCGACCGCCAGTAGGTAATATATATATATGAACAACATTATAACAGAATTACACTCCATCCCATTTAAACCGTATACATATACTAACACATACATTCTTTTCTTTCTATATAGACAACATATAGGAAGTATCCAAAGCTTACCCAGCCTCCATAAGTTCGCCTTGCATAGGATTTTTCTCTTCTCTTGTTTCCCCCTCTTCCCCCATTGCACAATTCTTTGTTTTGACATTGTTGGGAATTTTGGTGGGTGAAGGAAGTTGGGACTTGGCATCAGGACTTGCATCTCTCCTGTGATGAAATTCTAGGTGAGAATTACACCATCCACTTCCAAATTGTGAAAATGGGCACCTGCTTCTCGAGACCATTCAATTTACATCAAGGGGTCCCTCAAGTCTCGATCCTCTGCCCAACCCTCTTTAACCTGCACCTAGAACCACTATGTCTAAACTGAAAATACTTAAATATAAATGAAAATCTCTTCCCCTGAAGACCTTGCCCTGCTTTCAATCACACTCCTCAAGATTCAAAACTGACATGTCTAACCATCATCTAAAACTCAACCCAACTAAACCAACATTTCTTTTGATCTCACCTCAGAAAGCCAAAACCCTGGTACATGAAGATATGGCCAACTTTTCGGCCCTGGGTGGCTGCCCTGCCATTGTCCAGAGTGCTAGACCCCTTGGTATCACCCTTAACAATCTACTAATCCTCCGCAGCAACATCACAGTCATGGTCAAAAACACACGACACCATCTCAGGCAGCTGTGGGGCGTCGGACAACTGATCCCGGAACAAGACCTCAAAACCGTGGTGCAGTCTCTCCTCCTCTCCAGACTAGATTAAGGAATTGCCCTTCTGTCAGGCATTCCCAAAGTTCATCTAGGCCCACTGAGAGCAACTCTGTAGAGCTCTTCGTGTTAGGTCATAATAAATGTGACTACATATCCTCGGCCCTGCTAACCCTCCAATGGCTCCCCATTGAAGCTCGGGCCAAATTCAAAACCACCTGCATTACCCACAGAGTGTTGCACTCCTACTCACCCGCCTATTTCCGTGAGAAACTGAAAATCTCTGGAGCAAATAGGGGTTCCAGAAAAACCCAATCCATGCTTCTTGAACCCCTCAAGTTCAGTCGAGAACGGTACATGAGCCAGTCATCCTCTGGTAGTGCCCCAAGAATCCGGAACTCCTTACTTCTCTACCTTTGCCTAGCAACTAGCATAGCCACCTTCAAAAAAGGACCTCAAGTACCTCTTATTGAATAGACACCTGGGTTAATCACCCTCGACCATACCCAAGTACTCTATCCAGCATACAAACTAACTTCATTGTGTGTCCTCACCATATTAATCATTGCTTGAACCATGTACACCCCTTGTCCAAAGGCTGCATTTGTCCTGGTCGCAGCTAAAAATCAATATGTTATGTTATGTTATATGAAATTTGTAGAGCGCGCTGACACCATGAGTTTCCTGGCCCTATAGAACAAAGGTGAGACAACAGGCTGGAAGATGTGGGATTAGCAGGGTGGGGGGAAGAGGAAGGTTTTAAGCAGCTTCCTGAAGTGGAGGAGGGAGCTGCTGGATTTAATGATCAGGGGAAGAGGGTTCTAAAATTTCGGGGCCAGGAGGGCAAACCTACGGCCGCCGAATTTGTTAGTTCTGGTTTTGGGTATGACAAGCGTATGAAGATGAGCTGAGCGTAGATTGCGATTTGGGCGGTATGGGATGATGAGTGAAGTCAGGAAAACGGGGCTGGTGCAGTGGAGAGCTTTGAACGTGAGGCAGCCCAGTTTGATGGCCGCCCTTTGTTCTATAGGCAACCAATGCAGTTTGTGCAGCAGGGGTTTGGCCGACTGCCATTTGGGAGTTTTGTAAATAAGGCGGGCTGCTTGGTTCTGCACTACCTGGAGGCGGTGGAGTAGTGATTTAGGGAGTCCATGATAGAGGGAATTGGAAAAATCCAGGCGGGAGAGTACCAAGGAGATGACTACCTGGATCAGAGTGGCTGACTTTCCGAATTTTTCGGAGTTGGAACGAGCAAAATGATATCACGGTGCCAACTTGGGATCGGAGGGAGAGTTCGGCGTCGATGGTCATGCCGAGGCTCTTTACAGATTTCGCAGGGGTCGGCGGAAGGCCCAGTTGAGTGGGCCAGAACTGGGCTCCCCAAAAAGAGGGGCTGGAGCCAGGAAGAAGAAGCTCGGTTTTTCCAGGGTTTAGTTTCAGTTGGTTGCAGTTCATCCACTCCTGAATGTGTAGCATGGCGGAGTGGAAGTTGTCCACAGCGTTCGGGGAGTTGAGTGGGAAAATGATCTGCAGATCGTCAGCATAGTTATACACTGTGACGTCCCAGTTTCGGAGTGAGTGGATCAGGGGCCGGAGGTAAAGGTTGAATAAAAGAGGTGACAGGGAGGAGCGCTGGGGGACTCCACAGGTCGTAGGGGTTTTGGGCGCAGTGTAGGGACCCAAGCGGACGGCTTGTGTTCTACCAGTCAGGAAAGACTGGATCCAGCTGAGGGCAGGGCCCTGGATGCCAGCCTGTTCGATCCAGTGAAGCAAGATGTGATGATCAACCGTGTCGAACGCGGCCGACAGATCCAGGAGTACGAGGGCCTGGGGGATCCCAGAGTCAGCGTTCTTCCTCAGCGTGTCGAGGACAGCCAGGATGACGGTCTCAGTGGAGTGGGCTGGCCTCAAGCCGGCCTGATTAGGCTCCAGGTAGCATGAGGTCTCAACAAAGTTGGAGAGGCATATGGTGGCATGAGCTTCGATTAGTTTGGAGAAGTATGGCAGGAGCGATATGGGGCGGTAGTTGGACAGTTCTGCCGGGTCCGCGCCCGGTTTCTTCAGGAGAGGTACTAAGATGGCCCCTTTGAAAGTGGTGGGGACGATACCTGTGCTGAGCGAGCAATTCAGCAGAGGTAAGATGCATTCGGGAAAAGAGTGACAGACGCTCCATAGGATCGAGGGAGGGCAGCCATCATTTGGAGAGCCCGATTTTACCCGGGACGTGAGCTCCGCTAAGGAGGCAGGGTTGAGGGTAGGGAAATCGGTGAAGACGGATGAGTTGGTGAGGGGAGTGTCGGAAGCGGTAGTCTGCGGGGGGGGATAGAGGCCTTGATTTTGATGATTTTCTCAATAAAAAAGAGATTGAGAGCGTCGCAAGTTCGTTGGGTGGGGGTCTGACCTGAAAGAGTTCTATCGTCGGAGGTGAGTTCATTCATGATTTAAAAAACTTCCTTTGATTTGTTGTCCGCGGACGAGATACGGTTTGAGAAGTGGGCCGATTTAGCTGAGGAGATTGCGATTTTGTAATCTCTGCGGGCTGAGGTGTATTGCAGTCTATCTAATTCGGAGTAGTTGCGTCTCCATGTCCTTTCCAGCTGGCGTACCTTCAATTTGAGTTTTTTGAGGTCGTCCGAGAACCATCTATGGGAGTTGTGGTGTCTGGTCGGGGGGAATTTGGTTAAGGGGGCAAATTGGTCACTGGCTGATTTAAGCCAGGTACCAATGTCGCTTTCCAACTTGTCGATATTGGTTAGCAGGTTGAGGGCTGGCCGGGTGTTGGATAGGGTCGCGAGGAAACCTTGGGAGTCGTAGGAGCCCCATTTGCGTGAGAGGCCGCCAGCCATCAGAGGGGAGGAGGTTTTGCCAGTGACAGTGAGGGTGGTTTCAATTAGGTAGTGGTCTGACCAGGTGCAGGGGGAGACGGATGGGAGGGAGAGTGTAAGATTTTGAGTCCAGATCTGGTCCAGAATGTGGCCTTTAATGTGGGTAGGCGAGGTGATTTGTTGGATCAGGTTGAGGCTGGTGAGAGCCTCGAAGAGCTCTGTGGCATGGGGCCCGGCGTTCGCGTCGTTGAACCAGTAGTTGAGGTCGCCGAAGAGGGCGAGTCTGGGGTTAGAGGTGAGTAGGTTAATCAGCTGTTCGGTCAAGGTGGCCGCGAAAGATGGCATAGGGTGGGGGGGTCGGTAGAGGAGTACGAGTGATAAGGCTCCTATGTCCGTTTTTTAGCTGAAAATTAGATTGTCTACTTCCGGAAGGGTGAGGGAGAAAGTGGAAATGAATTGTGGCGTTTAGATTTTATGGCAGCAACCCCACCCCCAGGGCGGGTACCCGGGCGGTCGGCAGTGTAGTAGTCTGGGGGGAGGGCCGCCAGGATGTCAGGGAGAGAATCTGCAGTCAACCAGGTTTCGGTGAGCAAGAGTACGTCAGGCTTCTCGGTGGAGAGAAGGATAAAGATGTCAGCTTGATGTTTTACTAGGGAGCGGGTGTTGAGATATAACACCCGGATGGTAGTATCACTCTCGGCCGGTTTGGCGGGGGGAGTGCTCTGACTGGAGGGGCGTTGATCAGACGAGATGATGCCTGCTGTGGTGATACGTCTAATCGTGGAGGGGAGGGTGTGAAGTGGGGAAGTTGTAGGTCCCTGAGGGAGTCAGCCGAGTATGAGATAGAATAGCCGGCTTGGCTGGCCCCTGGGCCCGGCGCGGACGGGCGCAGACGGGCTTGCCTTAGGCGCGCCCGTTACGCGCGTCCGCTGCGCGTCCGGGGAAGGCACATTGTTTTTATATGAGAGGAGGGGGCGTGGCCTCAGGGCCGTGGGCGTGGCCTGTGGGCTCAGGAAGAAGAATGGCCGCGAAAATCTCCGTGCCGTGGCAGCGTTAAGATCGGCTGCGCGGCGATTTAGGAGTGATTAGGGCAGGAGAGTTCGCTGGGGGAAGTGGAGAACAGGTAAAAACAATTTAGAGTTTCAACAAGTAAATTATTAAGAATTTGAGCGTGCTCCCGGCTTCCGCCTCAGGAGTGTTGTGACCTCTGAATGCGAGCTTTGTATATCAGCGCGGCTTATGTAGTGGGTTCGAGAGGGGGCGTGGCCTCAGGGCCGTGGGCGTGGCCTGTGGGCTCAGGAAGAAGAATGGCGGCGAAAATCTCCGTGCCATGGCAGCGTTAAGATCGGCTGCGCGGCGATTTAGGAGTGATTAGGGCGGGAGAGTGCGCTGGGGAAGTGGAGAACTGGTAAAAACAATTTAGAGTTTCAACAAGTAAATTATTAAGAATTCGACCGTGCTCCCGGCTTCCGCCTCAGGAGTGTTGTGACCTCTGAATGCGAGCTTTGTATATCAGCGCGGCTTATGTAGTAGGTTCGAGAGGGGGCGTGGCCTCAGGGCCGTGGGCGTGGCCTGTGGGCTCAGGAAGAAGAATGGTGGCGAAAATCTCCGTGCCGTGGCAGTGTTAAGATCGGCTGCGCGGCGATTTAGGAGTGATTAGGGCGGGAGAGTGCGCTGGGGGAAGTGGGGGAAGTGGAGAACAGGTAAAAACAATTTAATATGTCTGAATGTAATTATTGTAACTGTAACTTGCTATACCCTTGTATCATGGTACTACTGTAAACCACTCTGATGCCTTCAGGCTATGTCCGCGCTATATAAAAATGCAAAAAAAATAAAATAAAAATAAATGATTTGCTACTTTTTGAGAGGCGGTGGGCCTGAGACACACTCACCAATTAAAACTAAAGTTATAAAACTCTACCCTTCCTCTCCATGTCCTGTTTTTTTGGTCGTGTCTTCGACACTCGCCTTAGTGTATTGTACATATATCTGTGGCTAGACTATAGCCTGCTGGAGTTTCAGGGGTGTTGTGAACTCCCTGCTTTAGCAGCTAGAGCGATGGGATTCTTTATGTACCGCTTCTGTCTGCAATTGGGCAGACAAGCTCATCATTAACGTTGTAAAGGAATTCAACATCAATATTAGAGCAAGCAGGAAAAAGGAAGTAGGGAAAATGGTTAAAGGGAAAGAAGGAAGTAATATTGAAAGAGAGTTTGAATGGAAGGGTGGATAGATGCGTTTGTAAATTAGTGGATAGATGAATGATTGGGTGAAAGAGCGAGTGAAAGGATAGGTAAATGGACAGATTAAAGGATGGATGGTTTCAGCTACTCGCCCGCATGGGTGACCAACTCCAACAGGGAGCAAGTCAGGGGGACCAGTGAGGCTTCGCTTGACAGTTAACTTGCTGTCAAAACAGGCTCCAGTTCAGTTCTTGGCTCTGTTGGCAAACCACCATTGACATCAATCGAGTGGTCCTGAAGAAAGAGATACAAGATGCCGAGGATGCTGATCCCGTCGAAGGGGGCTTCTTGAAGCCACCCTTGGTCCACGAACACAGTGGGGCAACTTTGACCACAGAGGATGATGTTCCTCGAAGTCCAGGTGAAGTCCAGCCAAAAACCACTAGCCACTGGTGTACTGGTCTCTAGTCAGAGCAAAATCAGCGGTGCCCTTTAACTATGGCTAGTGTCCATCTTGGGTGACCAAACTGCACTTTGACAACTTTCACAGGTCCAGGAGACATGGATGCACCTTATGAGGGTCGAGGTTCGGTCTCATGGGCTGCACTTCATCAGCCTGCTTTGGTCAAGAAATTGTGGCTACCAACTTGGTAAGACAGCTTCTTCAGCATTTGTGACTCTGTAGCTCTAACAGAAAGTCAGCCAACTGGCTCTTGAAGTTCACCTCTTCTGTCTGGGACTCAAGAAATGACGGTTCCTTGAGAAGGGTGCCACAGTCACAGTCCTCTCTTTGCTAGCCCAGGAGCAGTAGGTATAGTTCTGTCTTTGTTGCGGCCTCTGTTTTTCAGGTCCAAGGGACAGCTGGTCAGTTCTTCTTCAGTCCACTCTTTACTACAGATGTGATCCGCGGACTGGGTGCCACTTTTATGGCCACAACTTGCCCTCTGGGATGTGGTGACTACTAGCCAATGGGCTACCTGGACATTTCCAGCCTTCCTGCAAAGTGTGGCTACCCACTCCCAAGAAGCCAGGACCCTTCTCTCAGTGTGAGGAGTGTGGTAGCCTACACTAGAATTGTGGCTACCTGAGGGCTACACGCCCACAGGAAAACCATTTGGCAACTTTTTTTCCTATGCCATCCTGTCTACCAGAACAAAAGAACAGCCCCTCTCGTGTGTGTCCACCATGTACCCTTCAAAGACGGCTTCACCTTTGAAATTCACCTTTGGGGCTCACATTCTGTATGGTTTCCTGCCAGGGTGCGGTAACACCTCATCTAGCAGCAGGCCTCTATTGTGTCCTTTCCTGGGAGTTGTTCACACCTGTCCCCAGAAGGACGGGAGGCTGTCTTGCCAGCATCTGTGAATGGCCACTGGAAACAGGTTTAATGTAACAATTCATTTGATACCTTGAAGTACCAACTTTATTAATCCAATTCAGGAATTGGCAGTGCTGAATTGTCATAGTATAACCATGTACTCTCCAATGAGCTACTAGCCTTTACACAGTAAACACAACAATTTGGGGGTTTTACAGTTAGGAAATACAAAAATAAATGTCCTACTTTTTAAGCCAGAATCCTGGCTGAGGACTTGATAGCTCTACCTTGGGTGGGACTTGTATATATTTAAAAGGGAGGTCTGGACTTTGTCATTAGTTTAAATGGCAAAGGTGAGTTAGCTGTCTACAACTTCTCTACCAGTCGTAGTGGCAGACTGAGAGACATGTTTTACTTTGTCACACTCATAGTGGCACAATAAGTGCTGCAGCCCATGAGGGACACTTCAACTTGCAGGCCCTGGGTCCCCCTGGTACCATATATAACTTATGGACTTATAAGTAGGTTAACTTATGCTTTTGGGTTTACCCCAATCAAACATAAACTTTTGAGGGTCAGAGGACAGGCACTGAGGTTTGTTAGCAGGCTTCAGTGCACTCTCAGAATTGAAAAGCCAGCAGCATCAGTCCAAAGCTTTGGGGAAAATCATGCAAAAAGAGACAAAAGAGACATTTTCTCACCTTAGTCCTACACCCTCAACAGAAGTGGAAAAAAAGAACCTGGCACCTCACTGTACCTTTTTCTAAATATCAAGGCCAGAAAACGCTACCCTAATAACTCAAACGAAATTTAACAGGAATAAGCATGGGATCAAATGATCTGAGTAATAGAAAAGCGAGTCTCAAGAATGAGTCTCTTCAAGGAATCACTCATATTCCATCAAGTTCTCTGAGGTACTATCATTCTCTTTCACGGAGAGACTGCACTCTACCAAAACGGTATTGAGGATCCCCCATAATTCAATCTTTGAAGTCCTATACCAGCGACTGACAGTTCCACCTCTCATTTCTGAAGGCCTCACGGAGTCTTTTGAAATTAATCACATTCCTGCTTTGTGACATGGCTTAAGGTGACAGGCAGGTGCTTTAAAACAATACATTAAAATATAAATAAGTAATATTACCCCAGGTGTTAAAACACGAGCCTGACAGTTTGTACTGACCTAGCATTTTGTATAACCCTAATTGATGTGAACCAGTAATCTTTGGTAGCTAGCAGGAACATAGTAACTAACACCATCATGCATGTTTAGCTGGTTGGATGCACCTTCTATGGTAACCCACTATCATGGACTCACTTTTGTTTTGCATTATTTGTCTTCAACTTATAATAATTTGAGTGATACAGAACAACAATTATTCTATGTGCATGCACACTTATATTCGTTTATTGGTTGTTAGTACCACCCAGCACAGCCCAGTCTCAACCATTGGTTTGCAAAGCTCACATCACAACCCATACTCAGCCATTCAATTGAGCCTTGATGCCTGTTGTGGGTAAAAGATGTCCATGAGTCAGGAATATATTTAAGTTGCTTTATTTAGGATAGTTACAGGTCCAGATGTCAAGATGGTATTTAAGAGACCCCACCAGGAGTGACCTCCCTGTCACTCAGCCTGCCTCCAACTGCCAGTAGGCTCAGGCAAAACCCCCAACATTCTATGATGTCACCAGGTAATCTCACAGTGACATCAAGAGAGCAACAAGGAAATACAAACCCGGGGAAAAGAGACAAAGTCCAGGTACAACATATCTCCTTTCTTTAGGGAAAAGAACAAATTGATACATACTAATATCGTTATTAAATAAGCAAATAAACTATGGCGCCAAACAAGAAGATACGAACATATAAAAAGCCATGGGAAAGAAAGAGAAGTGGAAGAACATGGAAGACACAAAAGCCACCAATAACATAACACACACCACCACCCTCTTCCTAATAATGGGCAAAAGTAAGAAACATACAAGAAGTTAATGAAAAAAAATAGCAGGCCTAAAAAAAACACAAGTAAAAGAATACCAGACGTCTCCGGCACCCTATGTATAGTGAAAAAGAATCCGCCAAAACAAAAGTGAGCCAGCACGAAGAGTAAAGGCAGGAGACTAAACACCAAATTTCAGGAAAATTGAAAGTATGAGAAAAAAGAACACGAATGAAGGGATACACTCACCCAACAATCACTCATCACAGAAACAACCTGTGGAATACATATACCCACACGTAATAATAAGAAGAAGGGATACACTCACCCATCAATAACTCAACACGAAAACAACCTGCAGGAATTACACATGTAATAATCATATGAAAGGGATATACTCACCCTACACAAATATCATATCACTTTAAAATGCACATGAACTGGGACACACCTAAGTGCACATTACAGGATATACCTCACCCACATACTTTAACAATGCACATGAACTGGGACACACCTAAGTGCACATTACAGGATATACCTCACCCAAATACTTTAACAATGCATATGAACTGGGACACACCTAAGTGCACATTACAGGATATACCTCACCCAAATACTTTAACAATGCATATGAACTGGGACACACCTAAGTGCACATTACAGGATATACCTCACCCAAATACTTTAACAATGCATATGAACTGGGACACACCTAAGTGCACATTACAGGAAATACCTCACCCAAATACTTTAAAATGCAAATGAACTGGGACACACCTAAGTGCACATTACAGGACATACCTCACCCAAATACTTTAACAAACATTAATGAACTGGGACACACTCATAAGTGCACACCAGCCCATATAATGAAATCAGAGCACTGAAGACTCCAGAACTTAGAAGAAACAGAGTACATAATGCCTTATAGAACATGTTAAAAACATTAGGCTCGACAACCTTATAGTAGAAATGGGAAACACAAAATAAAATAAATCCCCCTTAAACTATAAACAGTAAATTAAACAAGTATAAAGCTCCGGTGAGCGATCTCTCACCCGAGGTCTCCCACCAAGTTAAGTCTACTTTTGCGCCGGGACAGTAAGTTCAATGGTTCCTCACCCACTGTCAGAGTTGAATGACCGTTAAAGAAGAAGATAAGGCGCACCCACTGTTCAATATAGCCAAGAGAGAGACATCACTGCCCTTAACATAGAAAGCACTGGCAGCAAACGCCATCGTAAGTCTCACTCCATGACTGAAACTCAGCTGACAGAAAGTGTTATCGCCTGCTTGGTAACACCCAGAAATGGTTAAATAACGTGCGCGTTGTTGAAGAATAATAAGCTGGAGTAAATTAAATGTTAATTTAGCGTGCGCATCGCTGAAGAAAATACGTTTTACCTGGAACTTTCCAACCGAGCAGAAGCGTGTTGTCGGAGCTTTGGGAAGCGCCATTTCAATAAGCTTGTGAAGAAATACCTTAAATAGATGACAAAAAATAAAAGAAACTCCGGTCAGAAATGTCAATCCGATGCTTGAAAGTGGTGTTGTCATGGTGATACTAATCCAAAATGGCCGTCAACGTCGTAATAGCGTCCTTTCAGAAGAAAGTTGGGCTTTCAGGAGCAAAGTGAACAACGTGATCCAATTGCTGCCAAAACGTCATAGAGGAAAAGAAAATCTGGAGGTGGATTCCACGTAACAGAAGCTCGAGGTAAGAGAGAGAGCCTCGAGGTAATTTAAATGCAGTTTGAAATGTGCCGGTTACTTCTTTAAAAAAAAAAAATTCATAACGATTGAAAATGAATACAAACAGTCCGACATAAAGAGCTGGATGTCCGAGGAAGTCCGAGGTAAAGAGCTGGATGTCCTCCTCATCACTCAAATTAAACGGGGACAAGACAGAGCTGATGCTTCTGGGCCCCACTGATCCTAGCTCCTTCAATGCTCTATGGCCACCCTGTCTGGGCACCCCCCCAGCACCTAAGGATAACATCAAGAGCCTTGGGGTGTGGCTGGACAGATCCCTTTCATTTGGCAACCAAGCTACCAAACTCTCGGCTACCTGCTTTGGCCTTCTTAGGATGTTAAAGAAAGTTCTTCATCTTTTACCCATGGAGGCTAAGCAGGTAGCCATCCAGGGTCTTATCCAGTCCTGCCTGGACTTTAACAACGCCCTCTACCTTGCTGCTCCAGACTATACACTGCGGAGACTTCAAATAGTGCAGAATTGTGCAGCTCGCACACTGCTTCAGCTCCCTCGTCGACAATCAGTAAGAGCTGGCTTGATCAGCTTACACTGGTTACCAGTGCGCCAAAGAATCCATTTCAAAGCCTTGTGTATCGCCCACCAGGCCTTCTGGAACACAGGTCCTCTGATCACCCATGACCTAGTCTCCCACTATCAACCAAGCAGAAATCTCCGCTCAAACCAGGCCTTTATGGCCACAACGCCCAGAATAAAAAAGGCCAGATCAGGCGGTAGGACCTTCACCCATAATGCTTCCAGGATGTGGAATGCCCTACCCCTTCATCTGAGAGCCAACCCCAATCTCTCCTCATTCCGGAAACAGCTTAAAACATTCCTCTTCAACTCCCCACAGTAATTCCGTGCAAGACCTCCTGCTTCCGCCAATTCCCTCTGTTGGTTCCTAGCGCTTGGACGCCCCCGGGCAGCAATTGCGCTCTACAAATCCACATACAATACAATACAATACAATACATGAATTCTTGTATTCGAGGCTGCACAATAACACCACAAGAGTGTTTGAAGAAATGACAAACACATCCTTGAATAAAATCAGCTGAAGTACCGGAAAACCACATTAGGTGGGGTAAGACAGTCACAGTCACTTTGTCAGCCAGTGTAAAATTCTGTTTGTTACGCTTTTGCTGCTTCAATCACAATAAAGTTTATAAGCAAGGGGGTTTACCCAAATGAAGTCGCTGGGACCTGGGTTCGATAAGTACTAGGAGGAAGGGGTCCCAGTGAGAACAACGAACAATAAAACAATAATAAATCTGATTTAAAGAATTCATCAAAAACCAGCCTTTAAATCCACAAAGTTTATAATCACTAAGGGATCAAATATAATGAATAAACACAGTCAAGAATCAAATTATTCAAGGTTGTACAGTGCCCCGGGAAGGAGGGGAGGATGTGATCATAGTGAGGATGAGGAAGTGATAGGAATGTGTGACAGTAAAATCAAACATTCAGAACAAATTTGGCAATTATTTATATAGCCAAAGCAGCCAACAATTTAATGGCAAACATCGTTGAAACAGACATGCATCACAGACTGCAATTAATCTAGATAATCGTGGCGTGAAGCTGACACAAAAGGAACAGTTGTCGACGTTTCGACCCTCTTATCAATGCAGGGAGTGTTTGTGTCCTTGCTGCGGGGTCTTCATCAGGACCAAGGGGTGGGGGGTAGGCAACCTAATAGGCGTAAGTATAAAAAAACTATGGTTACTAGAGGGGTATAATTCCTGCCTCATTAGTAATCACAAAGGTAGGTGGGATAGTGTAGCTATAAACAATAATCATAGTCAGTTTATCATAATTCAAACAAAAGAATCACAATATTATGCGGTAAAAAGGACTTGAATTGTCTCTAAAGACGATTGCACTGAAAGGGACATGTATGTCCTGTTACCCAAAGGTATGGCTATCTTCGAGTAAATCAATTACATATAGTGAACCACTCGAGCGTGAGGGTCTGAAGACCAGTACGTGGGGTGGTGATGGCACTGAATAAAGGCAAAGAGTTCTAAATAAGGTACCTGGTATGAATTAATGTTGGAACTTGATGGACGAAGTTCTATGAAGATCTATAATCATCAAGGAAGGGTCTGCAAGAATAACGTACTTATTACGACCTAAAATTGCATGATTACTCACAATTTATTGCGACAGTAAAAAGGGGGGGAAGGGGACAGGCGAGCATACCTGTAAGTGAGAGTCATCGGTTTGCTCATTGGTATAATTAATGTTGGACGTCGTTACTGGCCAGCCCGCATCTAGAAACCAACAATGAAGGAATCATTAGAGCCGGGACATCCCATATGGTTAAGCAGTAGGGAGTACCCAGTTCAATAAGGCTTACCGATAAATCGGGACAGACTGGTCTGGTGCCGGACCGAGTTCAATAAAGCGTCGGGAACATGGGGGATTAATCCGCCGTTCGGGTCTGATGAAAAAAATAAAGTTAATTGGGAGGTGGCCACCAGAGCGGTGTTTGAGTGGAGATGTAAATACTGTAGATAGGTGAACCTTCTTACTATTGCCGAGTGAATCGGATGGCTCCGTGCACGGGAAACGGCGGTAGCCTGGTTTCCGGGTTAGTAAAATCACCATGGCAATCTTGTCACGTGATGCCGGTGCGGATAGAGCTCGAAGAAAGACTATAGGGAATGGAATCAAGTATCATTTGCAGAAGTCAGTGATGCCTATGTGGGTTGCAAAGTCTAGTTGATTCGCTGGGGGTCAATCACAATAAAAGCAGCAACCGAGGCTTGACCCTTAAAAGAACTTGCATTAACTTGCTGTCTGCGCACTAGTACATTTTAAAAATTAAGCACGGCTCGAAATGACTTGTAAAATGTACTTACAATCACCAAACTGTATCAAACTGTAGAAATTACTGCCTCGTGACTGCCTCATCTACCAACAAGGGATGATCACATGAATCGTGATTCTTCATCCTCGCTGTACTTTCTGCTTAGAAGGTTAACCGCCTTGGACTGCAGGAATACATCGACCTCCAATCCAGGGCTTGACACATAAATCATGACTCTTATGTCCTCCGTGACTCTTCTTTCCTCCTTGTTAATACTTTACAATACTTTCTCCTTAGAACATTAAACGCCTTGGGCTGCAGGCTGTCCGGATTGTAACGGACACTGGTGGGGCCAAGCAAGGCGTTTCTTGTATTTTAAGTAGAGTTTAATAAATAAGGAGAGGCTTCAAAGCAGATAGTCTTTTGAAAATTGATTCTTTCAAACACAGACTTACTTTAAAGATGTGAGTTCGTTTCTGTAGTTCCAGTTCCTTTTCTTTCTGTAGATTATTCCTTATTTTATTCCTTATTTATCCTCAAGTAAGCTGTAGATTTATTTTAATCTTCTTTTGCACGCTGTAGGTTCTTTAATCTTCTTTTGCATGCTGTAGGTTCTTTAATCTTCTTTTGCACGCTGTAGGTTCTTTAAAGATGTCCAAAAGTCGCCAAAATGTTTTGGGTAAAAGATGTCCATGAGTCAGGAATATATTTAAGTTGCTTTATTTAGGATAGTTACAGGTCCAGATGTCAAGATGGTATTTAAGAGACCCCACCAGGAGTGACCTCCCTGTCACTCAGCCTGCCTCCAACTGCCAGTAGGCTCAGGCAAAACCCCCAACATTCTATGATGTCACCAGGTAATCTCACAGTGACATCAAGAGAGCAACAAGGAAATACAAACCCGGGGAAAAGAGACAAAGTCCAGGTACAACAATGCCCTAAGTAAATATGTATTCTTTTATGCAAGAGTATGTCACCTGACTACCTCCTGAGGGCCATAGGAGTACTTACTTTCTGGGTGGGAGACACAGTCTCTTCCTATCAGCTCCAGCTGACGGCTCTCCCACAGGCCCCCTAGTTTCTACCAATCTAGCTTGCCCTCTGCTCTGGACATTTTAGGGTGGCTCATACTCCCCAAGTGATCTCCATTTTCATTGTGAGTAAGGCCAGAAGAAGCCCAGAGTCTGTCTATACATCAGAAAGGGGTGATCGACATTTCTGCTACTAGGGATGGTGGGACCCAGATTCTCACCAGAATAGCATGCGGTGTTAGTCGAGCTACCTGAGCTCCTGGTGGAATGGATCCAGATGCTGTTTTATCCTGATCAAAGAGAAACAATTGACAGAGAAACAAGATGGGGCTGTGGAGGATGACTGATCCATGTCTTACTATGACACTCTAAAAGGAGTGGTGGTTAGCTGTATTCCAAACACAAATATTAGCACTAAAGCTCAAGCACGTAGGCTGAAGTGGGAAAGGATTACTCCGGAAAGCTTCCTGGACAACCTGTATGCTGTTTGTGCCACAGAGATGGACCCTACTATGCATGATAGTGCTATCTTAGAGCCTTTTGATAAAATATCCAAGCAGCTAGCAGCTAACGTAACCACTGAGAGTAGAGCAAGACGCCCGAAGATTATGAGGTGGTTTGATGGTATTTGTTTGGTGGCTCCTAGGAGGCTATTGCAGGCACTCAAACAAAACCCGAGGGATGAAGCAGTAGTCAGGAGCCGCAGGAAGGCTTTTAAGTTTGCAGTTCTTGAGAGGAAGAAGCAGATTAGAGAGCAGGCCTGGGAGGCCCTCGGTCAAGCAAGTATCTTGGCTGATAGCTCCAATTTCTGGTCTGTGGTTAATAGCTCTTTCTTCTCCGACACGTCAAACTCTAAGACAGACTGTACAATAACTGCTGAGCACTGGCTACAGCACTTTGAAAATATCTACAGTGGTGCTAATCAAGAAGAGCCTGAGGGTAGAACGGCGAGAGAATGCTCAACGATGGTTGCCCCTCATTGAGACTGATGCTGGTGAATCAGTGACGGACCCACAGCATATTGCTGAGACCTCTGCCTCTTACTTTGCCTCTATATACTCCTCCACCTTTAGCACTACCCCGCAGGACTCGTATGATCTCCTGTCCACCATTCCAGTAGCCACGCTTACACGGACGATCTGGATGCCCTAGAGAGTGATCTTACAGAGAAGGAATTAACAACATCCAATGGGGAAATTAGGTCCGGTAAGGCTATGGGCCCCAACGGGCCTCCAATAGAGCTTTTTAAACTAGTGTCCTTAAAGATAACGCCTACTTCACACGCCATGTATCTAGAGAGCTACCAGGTTGGGTTTCTACCCCGAGCATCCATAGTTGTCGTACAAAAGCTGGGTAAAGCGGTGATGCAATGCGGATCCTATCGCCCTATTTCATTGTTGACAGCCGAGGCAAAAATCCTGGCTAAGGCATTGGCCAATCGTCTATTACTAGTTATAATCCAGCTTGTCCATCCGACCAGTCAGGCTTTATGCCTGGCCTGCAATATGGCCCTTAATCTTCGTAGACTTCACAGGGTGATGGGGACAGAATTTCACTTTATGCTGATGATGTCATGCTATATGTAGCGGCTCCCTCTGCCTCGATCCACAGAATTTTGCATGTCATCGCAATTTTTAGCTCACACTCCGGCTACACTTTTAATTGGACAAAGTCGGCTTTGTTCATGCTGCGGGGCCCTGTACCACGGCTGCACAAAAACATTACAATCACGGTCACCACTGACTGCTTTCTCTACATTGGTATTTATATTACCCCGCACCCTGCCCAATTCTATGGCGCTAATCTTCAAATTCCATTGGCCTACTTCCAGAAAGACGTACTCCATTGGAGGTCCTTGCCTCTTACTTTGCTGGGCAGAGCGGCACTGTATAAGATGCTGGCTCTCCCACGTTTCTTGTACGCCCTACAAAATACCCCCCACCGAGTCCCTGATGCCTATTTCGTCAGCGTGGAACACAAGGTCAGAAATATTCTATGTTATGTTATTGTTATTAAAATATTTGTTGAGCGCACTATCACCGATTGGTTTCTTGGCGCTAGAATCAACAGTGACGTAGAGATAGATGAGGAATAGAGGATTATTGCAGTGTTTGTCTGAAGAGCCAGGTCTTCAAGGCTTTCAGGAAAGAAAGAAGGTCTTGGCAGTTCCGAATCTCCAGAGGGAAGGTGTTCCATAAGCAAGGGGTGAGTGTTGCAAACCTGCGGCCTCCAGCGCACTTAAGTTAAAAAGGAAGGCGTCTGAAGGAGGCCCTGATGGAGTGAACGTAGGTTGCGGGGTGGTATGTATCTGGTGATTAGTAGGTCGATGAATTTGGGACTTTTGCAGTGCAAAGACTTAAATATCATACATCCTGTTTTGAATGCACAGCGCTGGGTGACTGGAAGCCAATGCAATTTCCTGAGTAGGGGAGTAGCTGCCTGTCGGCTCGGTTGATTCAAGATTAGCCTCGCGGCATAGTTCTGTACCATCTGGAGGCGTTTGGATAGGTAGTTGGGAAGACCTAGATAGATGGCATTCGCATAGTCCAGATGGGACAGAACAGTGGCAAGCACGACCTGGGTGATTGCCTCTGGCGTGAGTAGACGCCGAACCTTTCGGATTTTTCTTAACTGGAAAAAGCACCTGGAGAGCACTTGGCCCACTTGTGCTTTTAATGAGAGGTCACAGTCCACGATGACTCCAAGTGTTTTAGCCGATGGGGAGGGTGTCGGGGCTTGACCTAAATCCGGAGGCCAGTAGTGAGGGCCCCAGTACTTGACGCTGTAAGGACCAGCTCCGTTTTTCCTGGGTTCAGCTTTAACTGGTTTTGGTCCATCCAAGATTTTATGAACCTCATGGTTGACTGGAAGTGCAGGATAGAGTTTTCGGTGTTGTCGATAGTGAAAAGCAGCTGTAAGTCGTCGGCATAGTTGTAGACCCTACCTGTTCGTCTCTAAGAGTCTGGATCAGAGGGAGTATGTATAAATTGAACAGGTGGGGTGACAGGGAAGAGCCCTGTGGCACTCCGCATGTGATGGATTGCCTGGTGCCAATAAAATCTCCTAGACGTACTGTCTGCGTGCGGTTCTCCAGAAAAGAACTCAGCCAGCCACCGTGCCCCGTATGCCTGTCTGTCCGACACGGTCGACCAAGATTTTGTGGTCGACCGTGTCAAACGCGGCCGACAGGTCCAGGAGCACCAAGACCTTTGGGGAGCGTTTGTCCGCACAGTCTCGCAGCGTATCCAGGACTGTGGTGACTACTGCCTCTGTGGAGTGTGCCGGTCAAAAACCAGCCTGGTTGGGATCAAAACAAGAGGAGTCCTCAAGGAAATTAGAGAGGCATTTGGCCACATGGGCCTCCAGGACCTTAGCCATATAGGGTAGTAAGGAAATGGGCCGGTAATTAGCCTTACAGGCTGGGTCAGCCCCGGGTTTCTTCAGAAGCGGTATGACCGTGGCCTCTTTAAACGATGCAGGAACTATACCGGAAATCAAAGATTCATTCAGGAGTGTGAGGGCAGGGGCCGGATAGGTGGAAAAACACTCTTTCAAGATGTGGGGAGGGCAGCAGTCTGAAGGGGCGCCAGATTTTACTCTTGTCAGTAGTTCCCCAAACTGGTTCTGAGTTATAGGCGGGAACCTACTGAGGGTGCCAAAGCTTGAATTAATTGCCATACCAGTAGTGAGTGGGAACGCCGGTTGAGGAATGCTGGTTTTAATGTCTGTTATTTTGTCGCAAAAATAGGTGTTGAGGGTGTCACAAAGGGACTGGGTGGGAGTTATCTTGGGGCGGACATTGTCCAAGTTCATCAATTCATTAAGGATAGAGAAAATATCCTTAGATCTGTTAGAGGATTCTAGAATTCGAGACGAAAAGTAAGCCGCCTTTGCAGCGGAAATAGCACTCATGTAGTCCTTCCTGGCCTTAGAGTAGTTAATTTTTAGCTCAGGGTCGTATTGACGGCGACATTGGCGTTCTAACTGCCGCAGAGCCAATTTCCTGGTCTTCAAGTCCGAGGAGAACCATCGATTGGCATCAGCTCGCCGTGACAGTCTGATTTTTTTGTAAGGGGCATGAAGATCGCTAGCCGCTTGTAACCAGCCAGTGAGAGTGGGTACTGAGGAATTGATCTCACTCTGAGGGAGGGGGATGGTATTAGCTAGTGATTGTAGAAAGGCAGTTTTGTTCATTGCGTTCCAGTTCCTAGCTAACCTGCCAGCAACTGGTGCGGCAGCTCTAGCAGGTACGATACTTAGTTTGAATTTAAGGATGAGGTGGTCTGACCAGAGGCATGGCAGAATAGCCGGTGTTGTTACACAAGGGGTGTTAGACCATACCTGGTCTAGGATGTGACCCTTACAGTGGGTAGGGGAAAGCACCAGTTGAGTAAATTGGGGGCCCTCCAAGGGATCTTTATACCAGTAGTTAAAATTGCCTACTAGGAAAATCCTGGCGTGGTCGAGTGCTAAATTAGCGACTTGGTCACTTATGGACATAGGGAACGATGGCATTGAGATGGGGGGTCCATACAAGAGGATACAAGCTATCGTCGTGTGAGCGGTGGCAATTTTTAACACTAGGGCCAGATGTAGGTCGGTCGGTAACGGCCGAAAATCGGTATTTTCGGCCGTTACCAACCGGTATATGGGTGACGGGTATGTAGGGGGCATTATTTTAACGAATCGGTAAAATTACCGATTTGGTAATTTTACAGATTCGGTAAAATAAAAAATCGGTAAATTTACCGATTCTGAGGCACCGAGATGTAGGTGGGACTCTTCAGAGTCCCAGAGGCCTTACAGAATCGGTATTTTACCATCAAATCCAATTTGATGGTAAAATACCGATTCCGGTGTGCATGCACATGTGTGCATGCACACCTATGCCATGTAACAGGCAGACCTGCCCTTAGGGCATGTATGCCTGCCACATGGCACCCGAGCCTGTTTTGGGGGTGCGAGAGGGTGTCAAAGTGACACCCCCTGCACCCTTGTGCAAATCGGTATTTACCGATTCGGTAAATACCGAATCGGTAATGCCCATTCATTCCTATGGGCTTCAAAGCCCATAGGAATGAATGGGCATTACCGATTCGGTATTTACCGAATCGGTAAATACCGAATTCTTCAGAATCGGTATTCCAGCACATCTTGAATACCTACATATCCACCCCTTAGATTTACCGATTTTTAATTACCGAATCTGTAAAATTCGGTAATTAAAAATCTGTAAATCTATTTTACCTACATCTGGGCCTAGATTGTCTGTGTTTTCTAACACGAGGCAGGTCAAGAAGGTAACGACCAGTTTTGAGCAGATAATTGCCGCCACTCCCCCCCCCTTTCCCCGTGGTGCGGTCTGCATGGATGATATAATAGTTAGGTGGGAGGGCCGCTATTATATCGGGGGCGGAGTCAGGGGTTAGCCAAGTTTCCGTAATTAGGAGAATGTCCGGTTTCACCATATCCAGCAGAAGGAAGATATCCAACTGGTGTTTTGCCAGGGAGCGGGTGTTAAGATACAGAATGGTAAGCGAGGGGGAAAGTGGGTCAGCCTGTACCTGGTTGATAGCAGGGGTAGTCAGATGACAACCCTGACTCAGGATGCCATGATTGCAGAGCCGACTCAGTGTTTCCATTGATAGGAGACCCTGGGTATTATTTTTGTACTCCATCAGATCGGCCCTAGAATAGTAAATGGGACGGGCGGCGCAGTCTGCCCCTAGTCCCGGCTGGTCGCGGACGGGCGCAGACGGGCTTGTCTTTGGCGCGTCTTCGACGAGCCGTCGACGCGCCCGCTGCGCTTCCTAGGTGGAGGGTTCATTTGTGGCCGTAGAGGTGGGAAGGGCCGAGCGCTGTGCCGCTCGCCTGCTCCTCAGCTAAGATGGTGGCTTACGCTCTAGACCCCGGCAGCGCCTAATCGGCTGCGATGGGGCGAGCAGGATTAATGGGGCGGAAACAGGAGAAAGAAAATCAATGCCCAGAGTGAGCGATCGGTAGGTTTACAAATACAAAATACACAAATTACACTTTTAAAACGTGACTCTTTTAAAAGCAGATCATAAGCAATACAATAGCTCACTCGCACTGCAGTGGGAGGGGAAACGCCCACATATAGCTGCACATAAACTGACTAGAGGGTGGTATGATGGGGGATCGCTCTACCAGACCTGAAACTATACTATTGGGCCTCCCAGCTGGTGGTGGTCAACCAATGGGTGTTCGCCCCACAGTTGGAGCCGGCATACCGCATGGACAGATGGGTAATGGCTAGGGGGATACCAGCATGCTCTATATTCTAGCCCCAAAATGCAACACCTTGGCACTGTGCAACAAAGAAATTGGGATGGCACAAGTAACTAACAGAGCTCACACCCCTGTGGGAATCTGAACAGCTCAGTATCTTGAGTAGGTGCACGGGCTTTGATAATTGGGACCTGACTGGTATTTCTTAAGTTGGGGACCTATGGAAAATAAATGCTATGGTCTCATTTGATGATCTCCAAAAAGAATACCAGTTGGCTGAGTCCGAAACATTCCGCTACCTCCAAATTCGACATGCAATCACCACTATTGTCACTAGTGGGGAGACAATACCTGAAGCCTCCCCGCTGGAGGATAGGTTTCTGACGGATCCCCTGACACAGAAAGCGATCTCGCTCACCTCCCGCAAGCTAATCAATAACAAACCAGACCCATTGATACACCTTCGAATGCATTGGGAAACAGACCTGGGATATCTGGAGGATGACGACTGGCAAGAAGCCATTTCCTCCCCTAGGGAGGTGGCCATCCCAATGCATTTACGACTAATCCATCTGAAAACTGTACATAGAACATATCTGTCAACACATGTACTGGTCAGGATGGGTAGTCGCTCCAATCCTCATTGCCTCAGAGGATGCCCGGAGTGGGTACCTTCTTTCACATAATCTGGGAGGGCCCAAAGCTTCAGCCTTATTGGGGGAAAATAGTCTCAACAATGGCGGGAGGTGTGGGAAGGCCATTGTTCATTTCCCGCGACTGTGTCTATTAAATGTGTGGGATGCAACGGACCTGACTCACACAGAGCATACATGGGTTTCATTAGGGTTCGTCCTCGCTAAACGAAACATAGCTCAAGGATGGGGATCTAGAGATCTTCCTAAATATTCAAAGTGGGCCAAGGATATGGATAATGCCATGATTGCCGAAAAGGATGTGTTGAAGCACAGAGGTTGTCCCTCGAAATGGGATCCTAAGTGGGCGAACTGGAACAAGTCCCGTGGGGATATATGCATCTCTCCCTCAATTGAATTGCAAGAAAATGTTTTGGATAACGATTCTTTGACTGTCCTATGTCAGATCCTTGAGTGATCTTGTTTATGATCTGATGCAAGTATCATGCTTTTCACATGTCATTGCTGTGTACCTTTATGATTTGTCAATATACCATCACAACTGTTTAATAAAAAGAATAATTAAAAAAAGAAGAGCCTGAGGGACAAAGGGATATTGGCTTAGTTAGCACTCCCCTGCACTTTAGTGTAGACGAGGTCCACAAAGCCATTAACTTGACATCCGGCTGTAAGGCTCCCGGCCCAGACGGGGTACCCACTGACCTGTATAAGGCCAACCCTGTCGTCTAGGCAAAGATATTGGCTCATGTTTTTAATGCGGTACAAAAGGGGGTGGTGATGGAAGGAGCATCTCAACCAATCAAACACTCACACCCAGTCAACAGATCTGGGTTTAATCCATCACCGTTCTTTAGCCCACTCTGCCACCCCAGTTCAGATATGGCCATATGCAAATCAGTCTGACCCTGTGCCTCATGGGAACAGTCCAGCCCGAACTGCCAAGCCATGCCTTCCCTGGACCGGAAACAAGCTTCCAATGACCAGTTTCTGGCATTTCAGCCGTCTTCAGCGAGGCTTGCTTGAATCCAGTGGCAAAGTGATCAAGGGACTCATGTCTGAGCATACCCTGCCAACTTATGGCAAACAAAGCGGTACAAAAGGGGGTGGTAATGGACGGAGCATCTGAACCAATCAAACACTCACGCCCAGTGAACAGATCTGCGTTTAATCGATCACCGTTCTTTAGCCCACTCTGCCACCCCAGTTCAGACATGGCCATATGCAAATCAGTCTGACCCTGTGCCTCATGGGAACAGTCCAGCCCGAACTGCCAAGCCATGCCCCAGGGACTGCTCTCCTTCACTGACCTGACATAACCCGGGGGCCCGGTGGGAGTTTGCTGTGCTGGGGCCTTTGGTCGGCCAGACTGCGCATTGGATGTCTACATTGGCTGCCTCTTCCTCACCTCCTCTCCACTCCTGATTTGCCTTGACGGAGGAGGTTTACCCGTCCTGCCCGGGCCCTGCGCCGCGAGCTGTGTGCCCTCAGGTGCTAATCTCCCTCCTCGACCTCCTGCCCAGCTCCTCCATCATTGGGCCGGCGGGAGACCTGGCGCTTGGTTTTTACCCAGCCTCATTGGGTGTGTTGTGTGTTCTTTGTCTTTTTGCTTCGCCCCTGGATCCAGTGAGGTGTCAATCCCGCATCTCCTGTCTGTGTTGCCATTCTATTGCACATGCTGCTGGCCGCTTCTCTTCACCGCTTGGTGCAGACTATGGTTTGCTCAATTTATACAACAAATGTATGTACCCTCAAATAAATGTTGCACAATTTTAATTCATCGTCGATTACCTACAAAATACAATAAACTTTACACAAAAACAGTTGTGTTTATAAAGCCAGCAAATAACTGGTGTATACATGTGATTTCACACAACGAATATATATATTCAAAATTCAACAAAAAATTCAAGATGCCTTTGTTGTTTATCCCAATGCATTTCGGGATACATGATCCCTTCTTCAGGGGAACAACAATGATAAACAATTAATTCCCAATGACTGAAGATCCGGCGTATGTTAAAAACTACTTGAGCTGGAAACACCAGCAACTCCTACTGTGATTAGAACGATCTTAACACCGCAGATCGCGACTGTAATCCAAGGTGAATGAATGTCTCTCCAGGCAGTAAACTCGGCACATGAAGATTTCTCAAACAAGCAGCCACAGGCGTCTTACGATGAAACGTCACTCCAAACAGTAAACTGGACAAATGCACATTTCTCATACAAGCGGCCACAAGCGTCTACCAATGAAAAAGTGAAAAGCCTTAATATTTCCACACTCGCTGCTCGATAAACGACCCAATCGTCACTTCCCACTGAGATGTGCGCAGACAGCGCAACCCACTGTATGCGTGCTGAAGAGTTACTGAACGCCCATATTGCTCACTTTACCGATCACCTGAAAGCCGAGTTGCCCCCCAGATCTAGTGTTTCTGTTGAGCCTCCTGCCTTTGTCTGTATTTCCCACAGAGGGGGTGGTTCGTCTGACGCATCCTCGGCTGCTGCATCTTTTGGTTGCCTCTCCTCCTTCTTTCTCCTTGGTTGCGACCGCTGTCTAGGTTTGCCCACTATGGGGAGGACTGACTCTAAGCAGCCCAAAATTAACTTTGACCAGCGCTGGTCGACTCGCCAGGATGGCACTGGCTCTGAGGTCGGTGACACTGCGACCACCATGGATGCGCCGTAGGCGCATGACGGTGAATTGAAGGCAATTATCCTTGATGTAAAATCGACCATCACAGGAATCGCCGCCCAGCTGGAAAAGTTCTCCGCTCGTATGGACTCGGTAAAGGTTTGTGTTGACTCGCATGACAATTGACTCCTCCACGCCGAGTCCAGGGTCTCGTACATAGAGGACGCCACCACTCAGGATCATCAGAAATTGCAACACCTGGACAAAATCCTTGAAATCATTCAGAAAAAAATGAGGACTTGGAGGAGGGCTCCCGTCGGAGCAATCTCTGCATAACGGGAGTTCCCGAGTCCACCAATATCTCCATTATGGAAGAATTTGTGGAGCAACTGGTTAAGGAACTTTTTAGTGACCTACTCTCCTCAGTTTGTATTGTTGAACATACACATCGCTCCCTTGGCCAACGCCCTGGTTCCGTATTACAACCTTGCACCATCATTGAAAAGATCCTAAATTTCAGAGATCTGGATGCCATTCTCCGGTCGGCACGTGACATGGGCAAAATTAATCACCAAGGAAACTCGCTATCATTCTTCCTGGCCTATACCATCACGGTCCAGGCTGCTCATCGTGAATTCCTTCCTGCAAAGCGGATCCTACAGAACACGAGGTCTCTTACTTATTGGCTTACCCGGCGAATTTGAGGTTCAGGCAGGGCGCAAAAACACTTGTGTTTCCTGATCCCTGGGATGCCCTCTTCTTTGCTAAGAAACTCGATAAATCAGCACGCTCTTTACCACCTGACTCTCAGCCTGCCACATCCGATCGCCTCAGTGACAAGGACTGATAAGCTATGTATTGTCAGCTGGTTCTTTCCTGAATGTTGTCCGTTGTTATTTCAGCTTGACCATCCTGCTTTACTGCAGGGGAGTATGCTGAGCCTCGCCATGCCCTCACGGGATAATTCCCTTTCCTAATGTTGTCTCTCTTTTTCCAAGTTGTGGGTTCCTGGGGTGGGGAGAGGTGGTACCTCAGCCTGATTGGGGGGTTGGAGTGGGTGTGGGGTGGGTGGTCCTTCTGGTTGTGTTTTTTGGGTTGCAGGTGTGTGGCGGTAGGTTGGGTGGGGGTTCGTGGGGAATGTTCTTGACTACATTTGGTGTGTCTTTGCCAGACACAGGTTTTCATATTGCCGTTTGTGTGGGGGTTGGTGGGTGGGGTTGGGGTGGGGGGGTTTACGAGTTAGCCTAGTTATTTTTGGGATTCAGGGTTTTGTTGTTTTCATTTTACCTGCTTTTCTTAATCAGACTGCGCCACATTATCATATTAGAATTCTGGCATGAACTGTTCGTCTCAATATTGAGAGATTGCACCCATAAAAGGTGTGCATCTCTCACCCCCATAGTATTCTTGCATGAACTGTTTATCTCAATATTGGGAGATTGCACCCATATGGATGTATGACGTTACAACGACTACTTTTACATCGCATGCCTTTACAACGCGGTATTTACAACGAATACCTTTACAACGCATAGTGCTTTGAGGCGCTGGATAGTGAATAGTTTAATTTACTATTCCAACTCCAGTCCCTGTGGACACTAGGGAAGGTGTTGGACAGTAAATTAAACTTATTCCCTATCCGAGAGCGCCACCCCAGCGCAATGCGTTGTAATGGTTTGCGTTGTAAAAGTTGCGTCGTAAAGGCACTGCGTGGTAAAAGTTGCGTTGTAAAGGATGTTTCCCCACCCATACAGGTGTGCATCTCTCACCCCCATAGAATACTCACAGATGAATGGCACACACTAATGATATAACATCTAGTCTTTGCATGGCGCCTTAGTCCTGGAGGAGCTGGTCCTGTTGCCTTATAGTGTGTGTGTCTTCATCCTTTCTTTAGCCTTGGTGCAAATTTGTTTCTACTCTTCTTTCCGTTTCTACCCTTCATCTTACAGGTCTGATACCCATCACCGTGGCCTTCCTGGCATGTCTGCTGATGTTGGTCATGTACAAGACCCTGTGGTCCGATCAATCAAGCTGTCCCAAAGGCTTTGTCTTTAAGGTTAGACATACATTCTTGCACCACAGCACTGCAAGACTAGCACAAGTGAGATATGTGGTGACTAATATTACAGTGACATATGTGTATGGGTGCTGATTCTGCTTTGTACTGATTTTGTAACAATGTAAAAGTATAGGCAAATGTAGTAGTCATGCGTCAACTACCAGTATAGCAAGGGTTTAATATCGTCCTGAGAGGATATTGAATGCAGGATATTCAGTCCCACTACATTGACAAGGTAAGTATATCTAGGTGAGTACAGATGAACTATTCTTAACTCCACATCAGCTACCCTTGATAAAATATCTATATCTCTAAGCTATGTCGATGTGGAGTTTAGAATAGTAAATGCTACTCCGTATTCTGCAGTCGATATTCCTGCATGACCTTCCTGCATGCCCAACTTGTGGTACTCGATATTCTCACATATTAACAAGTAGTAGGTCTTTTCAAAATCCTTTGCTTTTTGTTAGCAACAGTGAGTACTTTAATATATGTCCCACTTCAGATTCATATTAGAGCATTATGCTCCTCTAACAAAAACCTTCTGGTCATCCCTCGTGTCCTCAAAGCCAGATGGGGAGGGAAGACTTTCTCCTCCCTCGCCCCACGACTGTGGAACATGCTTCCTGCTGAACTAAAAGGGCAAACATCGCTCCTACTCTTTCGTAAAGCATTAAAAACCCTGCTCTTTGCAGAAGCTTACCTGCAGCCGGGCACCCCTCACACCACAAGCAGTTGTACCATCTTTTTAGGCGCCTTGATGCCCATGGGCTAAGTCGTGCGTTATAAATCCTCATTCATCCATTCATTCATTCATTCATTCATTCATTCATATTGGTCCAGAGCTCTATAAAATCCAAGCCCCAAAAATGCACTTAATTGTACTAAGTAGAGTGGGCGAAATTGGGATTTATTTGATTACATGCGTAATTTTCATGGAAATTATGCAATTTGTGCAAAATGTACTTGGAAGGTGTTTTGCATGAAGATTTCACATAGGTATGTGGGAAAGTGGATTAATAGGTGTGGTGTTTGTGAGAATTCTCCAAATGATATTGTCACTATTCTGTATCATGTCCATTTAGGTTACTTTTATGTACACCCTAGCTTAGTCCTGGTAATTGTGGCACAGCGCAGTCACGCTTAACTCAAAGGAAACAAGTGTAAAGCATTTAACAGTCAACATTATCACATCAAAAATCTAATGTAGGGAACTGGAGTTATGATTTCTGAAAGTTTTCAGTAATCACCGCATTTTACGCTCAGTGAGCGGTTCTCTGTGAGCCTCGAACTATTGTCTGGGACGAAGTCAACGTTTAAGACCTTTTGTGATGGAGCACATGTAGGATACAGAGGTCTGGTTGTTCCCGGTGAGAGTTTTACATTCGCACTTAGAAATTGTCTGAGTTTTTTTCCCTGTCAATGTAGCTCGCCGACGTGGTCTTCTGCAACAGATTCCGATGCTGAGCCAGCTGTCAGCAGACAAGTATGGTCTAGCGGTCCATTGAAAGCCTTGGTTCTCAGTGGGGTGTTCGAGGCTACCCACAAACCGGCAAAACTTTCAGCATGGAAATCTTATGTCAAGCCTGGAGCCCGGGGAGGCATTGACGTGTGCAGGGTACTGAATAGCGGTTATCTGGTTGCCTCGGGTTCTTTTGCAAAAGAACTTTATAGTTTGAAATTTAGGCTCCTCCATTGCAGTTTTTATACTTTAGCACCAGCCAAAGGGCAGGGACCTTGTGGGCTCTTCTTAGGAGGTTGAGTCGAACTCCCAGAATGCATTGTCCGGGTTCAGGGCAAATCCAGTTGAAACTGTTCAGCTTGGTTCTTACAGATGCAGGGCACCTTTAGCTTTTGTGTTTCTGGAGCTTAACAGGCGTAGCCAACTAGCCCTTGGAATCCACTCTTCTGTCAAAGGCACCAGTGGGAATAGGTCCAGCCCTTTGGGTTTTTCTCCACCAGTTTTACAGCAGGTGCAGTCCTCTTTGCTAGTGTCCGACAGGAGCTCTGCAGGCACTCTCCTTCTTCTATCTTCCTCAGGTCAAGTAGTGTTCTGAAGACATAACCAGGAGTCCATGTTTATGCTAGCCTCTAGTTTGTTGGTGGGTAGGACCAAAAAAAGTACAAATCACACAGGCAACCATACCCACTCCTACATCACTTCCACAGTGCACCTCTCTGCCAAAATCCAAGATGTCAGAACTTTTCTTCCCTGGGTCAGAGGGATTGATGCCTGCCTGTCTACTGGTACAAAGGTGAGGGCAGGCAAAGGTATGACTTACGTTTGCCTGTGACATGCAGTTGCCCCTCTGAAACCTGGCCATTTGCGGGGCACAGTCCTCCAGCCATCCTGTCACGAAGAGATCACACCTCCTCCCACTAACAAGCCCTTTGTTCTCCTGCTGTTCGAGCCATTTACACCTCCTGTCAGGATGATAGCAGACTGTCTCGGGTGAAGATGCTGGAGTTATTCAGAAATTGGCACTAGAAACTTTAGGACAGAAGTTGGTGACATTCTAAAGTAATTTTTACTTTAATAGTTTGTGAACTTGTGGACAAAAGGCTCGCGAGATCAGGTCTATGTAATGCAGGCTTTATTTTAAACAAACACCGTCTCCAAATAGAAGCCAGAATTAAGATACATCAAAGTCCTTCTTGAATGGTCCGGTTCACTGTAGCTTCCTTGTGGGCGTTGAAGGGACAGGTCGGGTCTTAGTCCGACAGTCTCCGGTACATAAAAAGAAAGAAGAGGACGAGAATCAGCGTCCTAAATGTGAGCACAACTGAGGGGCGGGGAGTGAGGGAATCACATGTGTACACTCTGTCCTAATTAGCGAAGTGCTGGTGCATGAGGAAACGGGAGTAGCGAAGAGGGGAGATAGAGTGCGGAGAAAAACACCACTCTATGAATCCGGCTTTTCCCGTGTTCCAACCCACCCGCCATCCTACTCCGTGCCTTTGTTGCGGGGAAACGTTGGCCTTTTGGCTGCTTCAGCTCACTGGTTCCCTCCTGGGCTTCGGGTAATGGACTTCTTTTCTCCAGAACACTTTCCTTGCTTCTCTTTTCTGTGTCGGTTGACGGCTCTCGTTCGGTCCTCCCGGAAGCGTCTCCCCTTCGGAAGGGCTAACTTTGTTTCCTATTGGCCAGGAAACGCCGACGTCATGACAAAGGGCCGTCTGTTCATGGCTCGGGGTTTGTTTAAAGGGCCCGATCTCCGAAGCCGTAGCACCTGCCTCTGGCGTGAAGAAGGAATAGGAATTCTGTTCCTCTTGTGGAGAAATAAAAGGGATTGTAATAGAGGGCTCAGACCACCATTCAGTTTCAGTCCCTGCTTCTGAAGATATCTTGTGAAATCCCTTCCCACTAAGACTCTCCCGATCGGGGAGATGAAATACCCAGGAGAGGACATCCGCAGTAGTGTTGTCTGAGCCTTTCTGGTGTTGAACCCGGAAGGCAAAGGGTTGTAGCAACAAGAACCACCTAAGCACTCTGGGGCTGTTACTCATGTTGCGTGCCATCCACTGAAGGGGGGCATTATCTGTGAATAGAGTGAAAGGGCGCCCTTCCAAATAATAACGTAATTTATCTATTGCCCATTTGATGGCGAGATACTCTTTTTCCACAGTAGGGTATTTAAGTTCGCGAGGGAATAGTTTGCGGCTTTTAAAAAGTATGGGGTGTTCGGTACCATCTGAGGATTCCTGCGTTAACACAGCCCTTATGCCATAATCGGAGGCATCGGTATGCAGGACGAAAGGTTTGGAAAAGTCAGAAACAAGTACTGGGCTGAAGGTTATGGCGCTTTTTAACCAATGGAAGGCCTTAAGAGCCCCTTCACTGGGATGGAGGAGGACTTCATTCTTTTTTTTGTTGTAACTTTTTATTACATAAAACAAAAAAAACACATCAACAAACAGTCAAGGCAATATGGCAATAGTACATCCATTAGGCTTGTGCTCGAGGAGGACGGGAGACACATGTCAACAGGAGAAAAAAATTCTTGGAATACAGATAAGGGGGAGGGGGCCAAAGGCAAAAATTGCATATAAACAGCTCAATGTAACACAGCTAGAAGGAATGCAGGTCAGGGCGATTGAGAAGGACTAGGAATTTCTGCTAGTGGGGGCGTACAGATATCTCCCCGATACGAGTTCCACTGGTTCCAAATCTTTCCCCATTTTCTGGGTCTGCCTCTTGCTATATACACTGTCATCTCTCTGAACATGCACCAGTCCACACTCTCTTTCCAAGCGGTCACTGTAGGCGGCCTCGGGGACCCCCACAATTGTGCAATATCTCGTTTGGCTACCATATTAGCAAGAGTCACCCACCGAAGCTGCGACACATCATAATCATTCGGACCCCATACATTCAACAAACATTGCCGGGCTTCTGGCATCATCACGACACCCGTCACTTCACTCATCACATCATGTATACGATTCCAAAAACGCACCACCTCGGGGCATTCCCATATTATATGTAGATAGGTGCCGAGGAGACCACAGCCACGCCTACAGAAGCCATCCGTAGAGTAGCCCATATGGATCAGACGGGGGCCGGTGACATAGATTCTGTGGAGGATCTTGAGTTGGACGAGACGGAGGCGGGCCGGAATCGCAACCTCCCTGGGAGAGGAGATCGCGGATTGCCAGTCCTCATCATCCAGTTCAATACCATCAGCAATCCAGGCTTCACGAAGGCGATCAAGCAAACTCGATCGGTCATTAATCATCTTTTTATAAAACAATGAGATAGTACTATCCGGCACATGACCATCTAATATACGATCTTCAAGGGGGGAGGATTCCGGAATATCACTACCCACAGGGAACACAGAATTCAAGGCATGGCGTACTTGAACATAACGAAAAATTTCCCTGTCACTCAGCTTATATTCCGCTTGTAGATCCGAAAAAGTCTTCACCCCTCCTTTAACCCAGAGATCACGCACTTTACTAATACCGATCGTGTCCCATTTATCAAATCCCTTCGTCTTCCATAGACAACCCAATTTCGCGGAGGCGTAAAGCGGAGTTGCGCCGGTTAGTCTATCGCTCCAGCCCATAGCCGCAGTTGAACTATGCCATACCCGCACGGCTATAGCGGTAGGTCCCGAAAGTTGTGAACGGGATGATCTCGAATAAAGCGCCCTGTAGTAGTCACCACCTGGGAGCAGCAACCTATCCATTTCAAAAGCCGGATTCAGTGCCGGACCGTACATCCCATGGTTGATGGCAGCAAGTTGGGAAGCCCAATAATACCTACGAATATCTGGGAGCGCTAGGCCGCCATCGTACCAGGGAAGTGTTAATTTTGGAAGAGCGATGCGCGAACGTCCGTCCCATATCAATTGCCTCTGCAACGATTCTACCTCCCGAAAATATGTCGACGGGATCACGTCAAAACTATTCTGAAGTGCATATAAAAATCGCGGTAAGGACATCATTTTGAAAAGGGCCGCACGCCCCAAGGGATACAACGGTAATTTACGCCAGCGCACTACATCCGAGCGCAACCTTTGGAGTGGGGGGAGTAAATTACGTTCGTAGCGAACCGCCGGATCCAGTGAAATAAACACACCCAAGTATTTAAAACCAGACTGCGACAACTGGATGGGACAGCCCCGCGGTAAGCGAGGGACATCACCCGCGAGCACGTAGATATAGGATTTTGACTAGTTGATAACAAGGCCCGAGTTCCTCCCGAAGGAGTTAAGCACGTCGAACAATACGTTAAGCGATTTTTGGGGAGATGTGAGGTATAACAAAATATCATCCGCATACAAGGAGATACGATCTTCGAATTCCGGAGTCCAACGTATGCCCCTCATTGAAGGCTCCCACCGCAGCCAAGCGGCGAGAGGCTCCAACGCAAGAGCAAAGAGAAGCGGAGATAACGGACAGCCCTGCCGAGTGCCCCTCCCGAGAACAAAAGGCATGGAGACACGACCATTAACCACCACCTGCGCCAGTGGCGTTTCATACAGGAGTTTGACCCAACCAATAAAGCCAGCGCCAAATCCGAACTTGGCGAGCGCGGCCCAGAGATACGACCATTCAATTGTGTCAAAGGCCATCATGGCGTCCAAGGACGCCAAGATGGCCGGTTCACGCAACGTCGGGGCCCTCGCGAGAACACCATGCAAACGTCTCAAATTTAATGCCGTGTTACGATGAGGGATAAAACCCGACTGATCCGGATGGATCAAGTCGCTGATCACCGTAATCAGACGATTAGCGAGTAGCTTGGCGAGAATCTTCGGCTCCACATTTAAGAGCGAAATGGGCCTATAAGACGAGCAGCGATCCCGTGGCTTGCCCTCCTTGTGGATCACCACAATGGTCGCAAGACGCTGATCCCTAGGGAGGGAGCCATTTTCTCGCGCAGCCAAAAACATATCTCGGAGATAGGGAGCCAGGGTATCAGAGCGTAATTTATATAATTCTATACAAAGGCCATTGGGACCCTGAGCCTTGCAGGAACGAACGGAGCGCAACGCGAGAGCCACCTCATCCACCGAGGGTGCGGCATCCAAACAATCCCGATCTGATTCTGACAAACACGGCAGTGCTATATCTTTAAGCAACAACTGAGTATCCTCCTCGGGCCTATCAGACACCGAGGTATATACCTCTCGGAAATAATCAGCAAAGCATTCAACAATTTATACCGGGTCCGTCACACGTACACCATCCAATTTCTCAATCACAGGAACCACACGACTCGCTCTCTCCTTTCTATCCAGCCAGGCAATCAATTTTCCTGCTTTATCGCCTACATCATATAACCGTCCCTGCTGTTCCCTACTCATCATCTTGGCCGCATCAGTAACCAAAGTTTTATATTCCAATTGTTTAAGGTGGAGAACATGCAATGCTTCTCGAGTCACATCTCGCTCCAATGCAGTCTCTACGTCTGTAATTTCCGTCTCGAGATGAACAATTGCCTCATTTTTACATTTCTTGGCACACCCAATCAAAGACAATGCCTGGCCCCTGATAACGGTCTTGAAGGCTTCCCACAACGAGACAGGTGAGGACACAGAACCCACGTTTTCAGCAAAATACAGATCAAATGACTTAATCAATTCAGAGCGAGTTTTGGGGTTAAGAAGATACCAGGGGTTAATCTGGGCCACCCTCCCTGCAACGCCTGTGTTAAGATGAAGATGAAACCAGATAGGGGAATGGTCTGATATACCCCGAGCCAGGTGTCTAATCTCTCCAATCGAAGGGGACAGGGCAGCCGGTATCAGGATATAATCCAATCTAGAAAGACTACCATGTGCTCCCGAGTGGAAGGTAAACTGAGTCTGCTCTGGATGCATTAGCCTCCAACAATCTACAAGCCCCAATGTCTCCAGAAAGTCACCCAACCAGGATTGCGCAGCAGGAAGGTCTCTGGGCGGATAGCGATCCGCTCTGCCAGAAACGACGTAGTTAAAATCACCACCCAATATCAAAACACCCTCCGGGAGACCCAAAACTATCCGCCCCAAGTCAGCAAATGTCGTGGATTGCAGGCCAGGAGGAATATACACCGACACCAACAAAACTGTTTTCCCCTCCCACCGCCCGACAAGTGCAACATATCGACCCCTGGCATCTAGGACCACATCATCAACCTCGAAGGGGAGGGAAGTCCTAAGCAATATACCCACTCCTCTAGAACTAGACGTAAATCCAGAATGGGCAACAAGACGGTAACCCCGTCTATTAAGGGCGTGGCAAGTATTCCCACTCAAGTGCGTCTCTTGTAGCAAAACAACGTCAGGCGATAGGCGCCGCAAAAGCTGCATAACCACCCCTCTCTTTATCCGATCACCCAACCCATTCACATTCCAGCACAGTACCCTCAACTCTCTACCCCCATCCAGATCCACTATGAACTCCCATCTCAAAATGAGCACCACACCAATATCAGAAATAGTGAAAGTTTTTTGCCTTGAAAAAGAAAAGCGAACAACCCCAACACATTCCCCTCCCTCCCCTCAATGTTCCCAACACAACTCCCCCCCACCCTGCACCCCTGCACAGACTCAGAAGCCACCCCAATTTGCAGTGTGCCTGTCGCCCTAACAATTACAAACAAACAACTAATCTACACAAAGAAGCCCCAGAGGAGGAAAGGGTCCCGCCACCCCCGCTACCTCCCAGGATACGAAGGGAATGATCAAAGAAGTCAGTGAGCCTCAGCTGTTCAAAAGGAGTAGTGTTCCGGACACGGATGTCATAGTCATTCTTGGACCATTAGGCCCCCCTCAGCGCCACCAGTATGGTCCTGCCCAGCACGGCGAGCCGGTAAAGTGTCCAACCAATCACTTGCGTCCTCAGGCCGGACAAAAAAGAATGTTCGATTGTCGTATTCAACACGCAGTCGGGCCGGGAACAACATCGCGTATTTTAACTCCATGTCTCTAAGCCGCCGTTTTACCCCTTGAAATCCCATTCGTTGTTTCTAGACCGATTGAGAAAAGTCCGGATAAAAGTTCACAGCAGCGTTCTCGAACTGCGTAGGACCACCTGTCCGTGCCGCCTGCAAAATGGCGTCGCGATCTCTCAAGTTGAAGATCCGTGCAATAATCGGACGGGGGGAAACCGGGCTTCGCCTGCCCCCCCGGCACCCTATGTGCACGTTCAATGGCGAAGAATTTGCTCAGGCCCTTGGGAGCAAGATAATTGAGGATAAGGTCCTCCACTCGAAGATCAGTGGAGAGTGAACTAGAGTCTTCCGGGACCCCAATAATACGCACGTTGTT